>NW_026645963.1:0-300000 GCF_949987535.1 Balaenoptera acutorostrata | reverse complement strand
CCGTCAAGGGTAGCTTAGGGTTAGGGTTAGGGTTAGGGTGAGGGTTAGGGTACGGCTTACGATACGGGTTCGGGGAGGGGTTCGGGTAGGGCGTAGGGTATGGGTTAGGGTTAGGGTTAGGGCTAGTGTTAGGGTTAGGGCTCGGTTTAGGGTACGGGTTAGGATTAGGGTATGCGTTAGGGTTAGGGTAGGGGTTAGGGTTAGGGTACGCGTTAGGGTGAGGGTAGTTATTAAACCTATCCCACTCTCTAGATACCCCTTAGCACGTAAAGGAATATTATTTGGGGTCCAGCCATGGAGAAGAGTTTAGACACGAGGAGAAGATAAGGAACACACCCATTATCAAGAAATCACATTAGGATTCTCCTTTAAACCTGTTCCTTAAATCACTAGTGCTTAGGAAATCTATTGGAGGCAGAAGCCGTCAAGGGTAGCTTAGGGTTAGGGTTAGGGTTAGGGTGAGGGTTAGGATACGGCTTAGGGTACGGGTTCGGGGAGGGGTTCGTGTAGGGCGTAGGGTATGGGTTAGAGTTAGGGTTAGGGTTAGTGTTAGGGTTAGGGCTCAGTTTAGGGTACGGTTTAGGATTAGGGTACGCGTTAGTGTTAGGGTAGGGGTTAGGGTTAGGGTACGCTTTAGGGTGAGGGTAGTTATTAAACCTATCCCACTCTCTAGATACCCCTTAGCACGTAAAGGAATATTATTTGGGGGTCCAGCCATGGAGAAGAGTTTAGACACGAGGAGAAGATAAGGAACACACCCATTATCAAGAAATCACAATATGATTCTCTTTTTAAACTGTTCCTTAAAACACTAGTGGTTAGGAAATCTATTGGAGGCAGAAGCAGTCAAGGGTAGCTTAGGGTTAGGGTTAGGGTTAGGGTGAGGTTTAGGGTACGGCTTAGGGTACGGGTTCGGGGAGGGTTTCGGGTAGGGCGTAGGGTATGGGTTAGGGTTAGGGTTAGGGTTAATGTTAGGGTTAGGGCTCGGTTTAGGGTACGGGTTAGGATTAGGGTACTCGTTAGGGTTAGGGTAGCGGTTAGGGTTAGGGTACGCGTTAGGGTGAGGGTAGTTATTAAACCTATCCCACTCTCTAGATACCCCTTACCACGTAAAGGAATATTATTTGGGGGTCCAGCCATGGAGAAGAGTTTAGACACTAGGAGAAGATAAGGAACACACCCATTATCATGAAATCACATTAGGATTCTCTTTTTAACCTGTTCCTTAAAACACTAGTGCTTAGGAAATCTATTGGAGGCAGAAGCAGTCAAGGGTAGCTTAGGGTTAGGGTTAGGCTTAGGGTGAGGGTTAGGGTACGGCTTAGGGTACGGGTTCGGGGAGGGGTTCGGGTAGGGCGTAGGTTATGGGTTAGGGTTAGGGTTAGGGCTAGTGTTAGGGTTAGGGCTCGGTTTAGGGTACGGGTTAGGATTAGGGTACGCGTTAGGGTTAGGGTAGGGGTTAGGGTTAGGGTACGCGTTAGGGTGAGGGTAGTTATTAAACCTACCCCAGTCTCTAGATACCCCTTAGCACGTAAAGGAATATTATTTGGGGGTCCAGCCATGGAGAAGAGTTTAGACACGAGGAGAAGATAAGGAACACACCCATTATCAAGAAATCACATTAGGATTCTCTTTTTAACCTGGTCCTTAAAACACTAGTGCTTAGGAAATCTATTGGAGGCAGAAGCCGTCAAGGGTAGCTTAGTGTTAGGGTTAGGGTTAGGGTGAGGGTTAGGGTACGGCTTAGGGTACGGGTTCGGGGAGGTGTTCGGGTAGGGCGTAGGCTATGGGTTAGGGTTAGGGTTAGGGTTAGTGTTAGGGTTAGGGCTCGGTTTAGGGTACTGGTTAGGATTAGGGTACGCGTTAGGGTTAGGGTAGGGGTTAGGGTTAGGGTATACGATAGGGTGAGGTTAGTTATTAAACCTATCCCACTCTCTAGATACCCCTTAGCACGTAAAGGAATATTATTTGGGGGTCCAGCCATGGAGAAGAGTTTAGACACTAGGAGAAGATAAGGAACACACCCATTATCAAGAAATCACATTACGATTCTCTTTTTAACCTGTTCCTTAAAACACTAGTGCTTAGGAAATCTATTGGAGGCAGAAGCCGTCAAGGGTAGCTTAGGGTTAGGGTTAGGGTTAGGGTGAGGGTTAGGGTACGGCTTACGATACGGGTTCGGGGAGGGGTTCGGGTAGGGCGTAGGGTATGGGTTAGGGTTAGGGTTAGGGCTAGTGTTAGGGTTAGGGCTCGGTTTAGGGTACGGGTTAGTATTAGGGTACGCGCTACGGTTAGGGTAGGGGTTAGGGTTAGGGAACGCGTTAGGGTGAGGGTAGTTATTATACCTATCACACTCTCTAGATACCCCTTAGCACATAAAGGAATATTATTTGGGGATCCAGCCATGGAGAAGAGTTTAGACACGAGGAGAAGATAAGGAACACACCCATTATCAAGAAATCACATTAGGATTCTCTTTTTAACCTGTTCCTTAAAACACTAGTGCTTAGGAAATCTATTGGAGGCAGAAGCCGTCAAGGGTAGCCTAGGGTTAGGGTTAGGGTTAGGGTGAGGGTTAGGGTACGGCTTAGGGTACGGGTTCAGGGAGGGATTCGGGTAGGGCGTAGGGTATGGGTTAGAGTTAGGGTTAGGGTTAGTGTTAGGGTTAGGGCTCAGTTTAGGGTACGGGTTAGGATTAGGGTACGCGTTAGTGTTAGGGTAGGGGTTAGGGTTAGGGTACGCTTTAGGGTGAGGGTAGTTATTAAACCTATCCCACTCTCTAGATACCCCTTAGCACGTAAAGGAATATTATTTGTGGGTCCAGCCATGGAGAAGGGTTTAGACACTAGGAGAAGATAAGGAACACACCCATTATCAAGAAATCACAATATGATTCTCTTTTTAAACTGTTCCTTAAAACACTAGTGCTTAGGAAATCTATTGGAGGCAGAAGCAGTCAAGGGTAGCTTAGGGTTAGGGTTAGGGTGAGGGTTAGGGTACGGCTTAGGGTACGGGTTCGGGGAGGGTTTCGGGTAGGGCGTAGGGTATGGGTTAGGGTTAGGGTTAGGGTTAGTGTTAGGGTTAGGGCTGGGTTTAGGGTACGGGTTAGGATTAGGGTACTCGTTAGGGTTAGGGTAGCGGTTAGGGTTAGGGTACGCGTTAGGGTGAGGGTAGTTATTAAACCTATCACACTCTCTAGATACCCCTTAGCACGTAAAGGAATATTTTTTGGGGGTCGAGCCATGGAGAAGAGTTTAGACACTAGGAGAAGATAAGGAACACACCCATTATCAAGAAATCACATTAGGATTCTCTTTTTAACATGTTCCTTAAAACACTAGTGCTTAGGAAATCTATTGGAGGCAGAAGCCGTCAAGGGTAGCTTAGGGCTAGGGTTAGGGTTAGGGTGAGGGTTAGGGTACGGTTTAGGGTACGGGTTCAGGGAGGGTTTCGGGTAGGGAGTAGGGTATTGGTTAGGGTTAGGGTTAGAGTTAGTGTTAGGGATAGGGCTCGGTTTAGGGTACGGGTTAGGATTAGGGTACGCGTTAGGGTTAGGGTAGGGGTTAGGGTTAGGGTACGCGTTAGGGTGAGGGTAGTTATTAAACCTATCCCACTCTCTAGATACCCCTTAGCACGTAAAGGAATATTATTTGGGGGTCCAGCCATGGAGAAGAGTTTAGACACGAGGAGAAGATAAGGAACACACCCATTATCAAGAAATCACATTAGGATTCTCTTTTTAACCTGTTCCTTAAAACACTTGTGCTTAGGAAATCTATTGGAGGCAGAAGCAGTCAAGGGTAGCTTAGGGTTAGGGTTAGGGTTAGGGTACGGCTTAGGGTACGGGTTCGGGGAGGGGTTCGCGTAGGGCGTAGGGTATGGGTTAGTGTTAGGGTTAGGGTTAGTGTTAGGGTTAGGGCTCGGTTTAGGGTACGGGTTAGGATTAGGGTACGCGTTAGGGTTAGGGTAGGGGTTAGGGTTAGGGTATGCGATAGGGTGAGGTTAGTTATTAAACCTATCCCACTCTCTAGATACCCCTTAGCACGTAAAGGAATATTATTGGGGGTCCAGCCATGGAGAAGAGTTTCGACACTAGGAGAAGATAAGGAACACACTCATTATCAAGAAATCACACTAGGATTCTCTTTTTAACCTGTTCCTTAAAACACTAGTGCTTAGGAAATATATTGGAGGCAGAAGCCGTCAAGGGTAGCTTAGGGTTAGGGTTAGGGTTAGGGTGAGGGTTAGGGTACGGCTTAGGGTACGGGTTCGGGGAGGGGTTCGGGTAGGGCGTAGGGTATGGGTTAGGGTTAGGGTTAGGGCTAGTGTTAGGGTTAGGGCTCGGTTTAGGGTACGGGTTAGGATTAGGGTATGCGTTAGGGTTAGGGTAGGGGTTAGGGTTAGGATACGCGTTAGGGTGAGGGTAGTTATTAAACCTATCCCACTCTCTAGATACCCCTTAGCACGTAAAGGAATATTATTTGGGGGTCCAGCCATGGAGAAGAGTTTAGACACGAGGAGAAGATAAGGAACACACCCATTATCAAGAAATCACATTAGGATTCTCTTTTAAACCTGTTCCTTAAATCACTAGTGCTTAGGAAATCTATTGGAGGCAGAAGCCGTCAAGGGTAGCTTAGGGTTAGGGTTAGGGTTAGGGTGAGGGTTAGGGTACGGCTTAGGGTACGGGTTCGGGGAGGGGTTCGGGTAGGGCGTAGGGTATGGGTTAAATTTAGGGTTAGGGTTAGTGTTAGGGTTAGGGCTCAGTTTAGGGTACGGGTTAGGATTAGGGTACGCGTTAGGGTTAGGGTAGGGGTTAGGGTTAGTGTACGCGTTAGGGTGAGGGTAGTTATTAAACCTATCCCACTCTCTAGATACCCCTTAGCACGTACAGGAATATTATTGGGGGTCCAGCCATGGAGAAGAGTTTAGACACTAGGAGAAGATAAGGAACACACCCATTATCACGAAATCACATTAGGATTCTCTTTTTAACATTTTCCTTAAAACACTAGTGCTTAGGAAATCTATTGGAGGCAGAAGCAGTCAAGGGTAGCTTAGGGTTAGGGTTAGGGTTAGGGTGAGGGTTAGGGTACGGTTTAGGGTACGGGTTCAGGGAGGGGTTCGGGTAGGGCATAGGGTATGGGTTATGGTTAGGGTTAGAGTTAGTGTTAGGGTTAGGGCTCGGTTTAGGGTACGGGTTAGGATTAGGGTACGCGCTAGGGTTAGGGTAGGGGTTAGGGTTAGGGTACGCGTTAGGGTGAGGGTAGTTATTAAACCTATCACACTCTCTAGATACCCCTTAGCACATAAAGGAATATTATTTGGGTGTCCAGCCATGGAGAAGAGTTTAGACACGAGGAGAACACAAGGAACACACCCATTATCAAGAAATCACATTAGGATTCTCTTTTTAACATGTTCCTTAAAACACTAGTGCTTAGGAAATCTATTGGAGGCAGAAGCCGTCAAGGGTAGCCTAGGGTTAGGGTTAGGGTTAGGGTGAGGGTTAGGGTACGGCTTATGATACGGGTTCGGGGAGGTGTTCGGGTAGGGCGTAGGGTATGGGTTAGGGTTAGGGTTAGGGCTAGTGTTAGGGTTAGGGCTCGGTTTAGGGTACGGGTTAGGATTAGGGTATGTGTTAGGGTTAGGGTAGGGGTTAGGGTTAGGGTACGCGTTAGGGTGAGGGTAGTTATTAAACCTATCCCACTCTCTAGATACCCCTTAGCACGTAAAGGAATATTATTTGGGGGTCCAGCCATGGAGAAGAGTTTAGACACGAGGAGAAGATAAGGAACACACCCATTATCAAGTAATCACATTAGGATTCTCCTTTAAACCTGTTCCTTAAATCACTAGTGCTTAGGAAATCTATTGGAGGCAGAAGCCGTCAAGGGTAGCCTAGGGTTAGGGTTAGGGTTAGGGTGAGGGTTAGGGTACGGCTTAGGGTACGGGTTCGGGGAGGGATTCGGGTAGGGCGTAGGGTATGGGTTAGAGTTAGGGTTAGGGTTAGTGTTAGGGTTAGGGCTCAGTTTAGGGTACGGGTTAGGATTAGGGTACGCGTTAGTGTTAGGGTAGGGGTTAGGGTTAGGGTACGCTTTAGGGTGAGGGTAGTTATTAAACCTATCCCACTCTCTAGATACCCCTTAGCACGTAAAGGAATATTATTTGTGGGTCCAGCCATGGAGAAGGGTTTAGACACTAGGAGAAGATAAGGAACACACCCATTATCAAGAAATCACAATATGATTCTCTTTTTAAACTGTTCCTTAAAACACTAGTGCTTAGGAAATCTATTGGAGGCAGAAGCAGTCAAGGGTAGCTTAGGGTTAGGGTTAGGGTGAGGGTTAGGGTACGGCTTAGGGTACGGGTTCGGGGAGGGTTTCGGGTAGGGCGTAGGGTATGGGTTAGGGTTAGGGTTAGGGTTAGTGTTAGGGTTAGGGCTGGGTTTAGGGTACGGGTTAGGATTAGGGTACTCGTTAGGGTTAGGGTAGCGGTTAGGGTTAGGGTACGCGTTAGGGTGAGGGTAGTTATTAAACCTATCACACTCTCTAGATACCCCTTAGCACGTAAAGGAATATTTTTTGGGGGTCGAGCCATGGAGAAGAGTTTAGACACTAGGAGAAGATAAGGAACACACACATTATCACGAAATCACATTAGGATTCTCTTTTTAACCTGTTCCTTAAAACACTAGTGCTTAGGAAATCTATTGGAGGCAGAAGCAGTCAAGGGTAGCTTAGGGTTAGTGTTAGGGTTAGGGTGAGGGTTAGGGTACGGCTTAGGGTACGGGTTCGGGGAGGGGTTCGGGTAGGGCGTAGGGTATGGGTTAGGGTTAGGGTTAGGGCTAGTGTTAGGGTTAGGGCTCGGTTTAGGGTAAGGGTTAGGATTAGGGTACGCGTTAGGGTTAGGGTAGGGGTTAGGGTTAGGGTACGCGTTAGGGTGAGGGTAGTTATTAAGCCTATCCCACTCTCTAGATACCCCTTAGCACGTAAAGGAATATTATTTCGGGGTCCAGCCATGGAGAAGAGTTTAGACACGAGGAGAAGATAAGGAACACACCCATTATCAAGAAATCACATTAGGATTCTCTTTTTAACATGTTCCTTAAAACACTAGTGCTTAGGAAATCTATTGGAGGCAGAAGCCGTCAAGGGTAGCTTAGGGCTAGGGTTAGGGTTAGGGTGAGGGTTAGGGTACGGTTTAGGGTACGGGTTCAGGGAGGGTTTCGGGTAGGGAGTAGGGTATTGGTTAGGGTTAGGGTTAGAGTTAGTGTTAGGGATAGGGCTCGGTTTAGGGTACGGGTTAGGATTAGGGTACGCGTTAGGGTTAGGGTAGGGGTTAGGGTTAGGGTACGCGTTAGGGTGAGGGTAGTTATTAAACCTATCCCACTCTCTAGATACCCCTTAGCACGTAAAGGAATATTATTTGGGGGTCCAGCCATGGAGAAGAGTTTAGACACGAGGAGAAGATAAGGAACACACCCATTATCAAGAAATCACATTAGGATTCTCTTTTTAACCTGTTCCTTAAAACACTTGTGCTTAGGAAATCTATTGGAGGCAGAAGCAGTCAAGGGTAGCTTAGGGTTAGGGTTAGGGTTAGGGTACGGCTTAGGGTACGGGTTCGGGGAGGGGTTCGCGTAGGGCGTAGGGTATGGGTTAGTGTTAGGGTTAGGGTTAGTGTTAGGGTTAGGGCTCGGTTTAGGGTACGGGTTAGGATTAGGGTACGCGTTAGGGTTAGGGTAGGGGTTAGGGTTAGGGTATGCGATAGGGTGAGGTTAGTTATTAAACCTATCCCACTCTCTAGATACCCCTTAGCACGTAAAGGAATATTATTTGGGGGTCCAGCCATGGAGAAGAGTTTCGACACTAGGAGAAGATAAGGAACACACTCATTATCAAGAAATCACACTAGGATTCTCTTTTTAACCTGTTCCTTAAAACACTAGTGCTTAGGAAATATATTGGAGGCAGAAGCCGTCAAGGGTAGCTTAGGGTTAGGGTTAGGGTTAGGGTGAGGGTTAGGGTACGGCTTAGGGTACGGGTTCGGGGAGGGGTTCGGGTAGGGCGTAGGGTATGGGTTAGGGTTAGGGTTAGGGCTAGTGTTAGGGTTAGGGCTCGGTTTAGGGTACGGGTTAGGATTAGGGTATGCGTTAGGGTTAGGGTAGGGGTTAGGGTTAGGATACGCGTTAGGGTGAGGGTAGTTATTAAACCTATCCCACTCTCTAGATACCCCTTAGCACGTAAAGGAATATTATTTGGGGGTCCAGCCATGGAGAAGAGTTTAGACACGAGGAGAAGATAAGGAACACACCCATTATCAAGAAATCACATTAGGATTCTCTTTTTAACCTGTTCCTTAAAACACTAGTGCTTAGGAAATCTATTGGAGGCAGAAGCCGTCAAGGGTAGCTTAGGGTTAGGGTTAGGGTTAGGGTGAGGGTTAGGGTACGGCTTATGATACGGGTTCGGGGAGGTGTTCGGGTAGGGCGTAGGGTATGGCTTAGGGTTAGGGTTAGGGCTAGTGTTAGGGTTAGGGCTCGGTTTAGGGTACGGGTTAGGATTAGGGTATGCGTTAGGGTTAGGGTAGGGGTTAGGGTTAGGGTACGCGTTAGGGTGAGGGTAGTTATTAAACCTATCCCACTCTCTAGATACCCCTTAGCACGTAAAGGAATATTATTTGGGGGTCCAGCCATGGAGAAGAGTTTAGACACGAGGAGAAGATAAGGAACACACCCATTATCAAGAAATCACATTAGGATTCTCCTTTAAACCTGTTCCTTAAATCACTAGTGCTTAGGAAATCTATTGGAGGCAGAAGCCGTCAAGGGTAGCCTAGGGTTAGGGTTAGGGTTAGGGTGAGGGTTAGGGTACGGCTTAGGGTACGGGTTCGGGGAGGGATTCGGGTAGGGCGTAGGGTATGGGTTAGAGTTAGGGTTAGGGTTAGTGTTAGGGTTAGGGCTCAGTTTAGGGTACGGGTTAGGATTAGGGTACGCGTTAGTGTTAGGGTAGGGGTTAGGGTTAGGGTACGCTTTAGGGTGAGGGTAGTTATTAAACCTATCCCACTCTCTAGATACCCCTTAGCACGTAAAGGAATATTATTTGTGGGTCCAGCCATGGAGAAGGGTTTAGACACTAGGAGAAGATAAGGAACACAGCCATTATCAAGAAATCACAATATGATTCTCTTTTTAAACTGTTCCTTAAAACACTAGTGCTTAGGAAATCTATTGGAGGCAGAAGCAGTCAAGGGTAGCTTAGGGTTAGGGTTAGGGTGAGGGTTAGGTTACGGCTTAGGGTACGGGTTCGGGGAGGGTTTCGGGTAGGGCGTAGGGTATGGGTTAGGGTTAGGGTTAGGGTTAGTGTTAGGGTTAGGGCTGGGTTTAGGGTACGGGTTAGGATTAGGGTACGCGTTAGGGTTAGGGTAGGGGTTAGGGTTAGGGTACGCGTTAGGGTGAGGGTAGTTATTAAACCTATCCCACTCTCTAGATACCCCTTAGCACGTAAAGGAATATTATTTGGGGGTCCAGCCATGGAGAAGAGTTTAGACACGAGGAGAAGATAAGGAACACACCCATTATCAAGAAATCACATTAGGATTCTCTTTTTAACCTGTTCCTTAAAACACTAGTGCTTAGGAAATCTATTGGAGGCAGAAGCCGTCAAGGGTAGCTTAGGGCTAGGGTTAGGGTTAGGGTGAGGGTTAGGGTACGGTTTAGGGTACGGGTTCAGGGAGGGTTTCGGGTAGGGAGTAGGGTATTGGTTAGGTTTAGGGTTAGAGTTAGTGTTAGGGATAGGGCTCGGTTTAGGGTACGGGTTAGGATTAGGGTACGCGTTAGGGTTAGGGTAGGGGTTAGGGTTAGGGTACGCGTTAGGGTGAGGGTAGTTATTAAACCTATCCCACTCTCTAGATACCCCTTAGCACGTAAAGGAATATTATTTGGGGGTCCAGCCATGGAGAAGAGTTTAGACACGAGGAGAAGATAAGGAACACACCCATTATCAAGAAATCACATTAGGATTCTCTTTTTAACCTGTTCCTTAAAACACTTGTGCTTAGGAAATCTATTGGAGGCAGAAGCAGTCAAGGGTAGCTTAGGGTTAGGGTTAGGGTTAGGGTACGGCTTAGGGTACGGGTTCGGGGAGGGGTTCGCGTAGGGCGTAGGGTATGGGTTAGTGTTAGGGTTAGGGTTAGTGTTAGGGTTAGGGCTCGGTTTAGGGTACGGGTTAGGATTAGGGTACGCGTTAGGGTTAGGGTAGGGGTTAGGGTTAGGGTATGCGATAGGGTGAGGTTAGTTATTAAACCTATCCCACTCTCTAGATACCCCTTAGCACGTAAAGGAATATTATTTGGGGGTCCAGCCATGGAGAAGAGTTTCGACACTAGGAGAAGATAAGGAACACACTCATTATCAAGAAATCACACTAGGATTCTCTTTTTAACCTGTTCCTTAAAACACTAGTGCTTAGGAAATATATTGGAGGCAGAAGCCGTCAAGGGTAGCTTAGGGTTAGGGTTAGGGTTAGGGTGAGGGTTAGGGTACGGCTTAGGGTACGGGTTCGGGGAGGGGTTCGGGTAGGGCGTAGGGTATGGGTTAGGGTTAGGGTTAGGGCTAGTGTTAGGGTTAGGGCTCGGTTTAGGATACGGGTTAGGATTAGGGTATGCGTTAGGGTTAGGGTAGGGGTTAGGGTTAGGATACGCGTTAGGGTGAGGGTAGTTATTAAACCTATCCCACTCTCTAGATACCCCTTAGCACGTAAAGGAATATTATTTGGGGGTCCAGCCATGGAGAAGAGTTTAGACACGAGGAGAAGATAAGGAACACACCCATTATCAAGAAATCACATTAGGATTCTCTTTTAAACCTGTTCCTTAAATCACTAGTGCTTAGGAAATCTATTGGAGGCAGAAGCCGTCAAGGGTAGCTTAGGGTTAGGGTTAGGGTTAGGGTGAGGGTTAGGGTACGGCTTAGGGTACGGGTTCGGGGAGGGGTTCGGGTAGGGCGTAGGGTATGGGTTAAATTTAGGGTTAGGGTTAGTGTTAGGGTTAGGGCTCAGTTTAGGGTACGGGTTAGGATTAGGGTACGCGTTAGGGTTAGGGTAGGGGTTAGGGTTAGTGTACGCGTTAGGGTGAGGGTAGTTATTAAACCTATCCCACTCTCTAGATACCCCTTAGCACGTACAGGAATATTATTGGGGGTCCAGCCATGGAGAAGAGTTTAGACACTAGGAGAAGATAAGGAACACACCCATTATCACGAAATCACATTAGGATTCTCTTTTTAACATTTTCCTTAAAACACTAGTGCTTAGGAAATCTATTGGAGGCAGAAGCAGTCAAGGGTAGCTTAGGGTTAGGGTTAGGGTTAGGGTGAGGGTTAGGGTACGGTTTAGGGTACGGGTTCAGGGAGGGGTTCGGGTAGGGCATAGGGTATGGGTTATGGTTAGGGTTAGAGTTAGTGTTAGGGTTAGGGCTCGGTTTAGGGTACGGGTTAGGATTAGGGTACGCGCTAGGGTTAGGGTAGGGGTTAGGGTTAGGGTACGCGTTAGGGTGAGGGTAGTTATTAAACCTATCACACTCTCTAGATACCCCTTAGCACATAAAGGAATATTATTTGGGTGTCCAGCCATGGAGAAGAGTTTAGACACGAGGAGAACACAAGGAACACACCCATTATCAAGAAATCACATTAGGATTCTCTTTTTAACATGTTCCTTAAAACACTAGTGCTTAGGAAATCTATTGGAGGCAGAAGCCGTCAAGGGTAGCCTAGGGTTAGGGTTAGGGTTAGGGTGAGGGTTAGGGTACGGCTTAGGGTACGGGTTCAGGGAGGGGTTCGGGTAGGGCATAGGGTATGGGTTATGGTTAGGGTTAGAGTTAGTGTTAGGGTTAGGGCTCGGTTTAGGGTACGGGTTAGGATTAGGGTACGCGTTAGGGTTAGGGTAGGGGTTAGGGTTAGGGTACGCGTTAGGGTGAGGGTAGTTATTAAACCTATCACACTCTCTAGATACCCCTTAGCACGTAAAGGACTATTATTTGGGGGTCCAGCCATGGAGAAGAGTTTAGACACGAGGAGAAGATAAGGAACACACCCATTATCAAGAAATCACATTAGGATTCTCTTTTTAACCTGTTCCTTAAAACACTAGTTCTTAGGAAATCTATTGGAGGCAGAAGCCGTCAAGGGTAGCTTAGGGTTAGGGTTAGGGTTAGGGTGAGGGTTAGGGTACGGTTTAGGGTATGGGTTCAGTGAGGGGTTCGGGTAGGGCGTAGGGTATGGGTTAGGGTTAGGGTTAGAGTTAGTGTTAGGGTTAGGGCTCGGTTTAGGGTACGGGTTAGTATTAGGGTACGCGCTAGGGTTAGGGTAGGGGTTAGGGTTAGGGAACGCGTTAGGGTGAGGGTAGTTATTATACCTATCACACTCTCTAGATACCCCTTAGCACATAAAGGAATATTATTTGGGGTTCCAGCCATGGAGAAGAGTTTAGACACGAGGAGAAGATAAGGAACACACCCATTATCAAGAAATCACATTAGGATTCTCTTTTTAACCTGTTCCTTAAAACACTTGTGCTTAGGAAATCTATTGGAGGCAGAAGCAGTCAAGGGTAGCTTAGGGTTAGGGTTAGGGTTAGGGTACGGCTTAGGGTACGGGTTCGGGGAGGGGTTCGCGTAGGGCGTAGGGTATGGGTTAGTGTTAGGGTTAGGGTTAGTGTTAGGGTTAGGGCTCGGTTTAGGGTACGGGTTAGGATTAGGGTACGCGTTAGGGTTAGGGTAGGGGTTAGGGTTAGGGTATGCGATAGGGTGAGGTTAGTTATTAAACCTATCCCACTCTCTAGATACCCCTTAGCACGTAAAGGAATATTATTTGGGGGTCCAGCCATGGAGAAGAGTTTCGACACTAGGAGAAGATAAGGAACACACTCATTATCAAGAAATCACACTAGGATTCTCTTTTTAACCTGTTCCTTAAAACACTAGTGCTTAGGAAATATATTGGAGGCAGAAGCCGTCAAGGGTAGCTTAGGGTTAGGGTTAGGGTTAGGGTGAGGGTTAGGGTACGGCTTAGGGTACGGGTTCAGGGAGGGGTTCGGGTAGGGCATAGGGTATGGGTTATGGTTAGGGTTAGGGTTAGTGTTAGGGTTAGGGCTCAGTTTAGGGTACGGGTTAGGATTAGGGTACGCGTTAGTGTTAGGGTAGGGGTTAGGGTTAGGGTACGCTTTAGGGTGAGGGTAGTTATTAAACCTATCCCACTCTCTAGATACCCCTTAGCACGTAAAGGAATATTATTTGTGGGTCCAGCCATGGAGAAGGGTTTAGACACTAGGAGAAGATAAGGAACACACCCATTATCAAGAAATCACAATATGATTCTCTTTTTAAACTGTTCCTTAAAACACTAGTGCTTAGGAAATCTATTGGAGGCAGAAGCAGTCAAGGGTAGCTTAGGGTTAGGGTTAGGGTGAGGGTTAGGGTACGGCTTAGGGTACGGGTTCGGGGAGGGTTTCGGGTAGGGCGTAGGGTATGGGTTAGGGTTAGGGTTAGGGTTAGTGTTAGGGTTAGGGCTGGGTTTAGGGTACGGGTTAGGATTAGGGTACTCGTTAGGGTTAGGGTAGCGGTTAGGGTTAGGGTACGCGTTAGGGTGAGGGTAGTTATTAAACCTATCACACTCTCTAGATACCCCTTAGCACGTAAAGGAATATTTTTTGGGGGTCGAGCCATGGAGAAGAGTTTAGACACTAGGAGAAGATAAGGAACACACACATTATCACGAAATCACATTAGGATTCTCTTTTTAACCTGTTCCTTAAAACACTAGTGCTTAGGAAATCTATTGGAGGCAGAAGCAGTCAAGGGTAGCTTAGGGTTAGTGTTAGGGTTAGGGTGAGGGTTAGGGTACGGCTTAGGGTACGGGTTCGGGGAGGGGTTCGGGTAGGGCGTAGGGTATGGGTTAGGGTTAGGGTTAGGGCTAGTGTTAGGGTTAGGGCTCGGTTTAGGGTACGGGTTAGGATTAGGGTACGCGTTAGGGTTAGGGTAGGGGTTAGGGTTAGGGTACGCGTTAGGGTGAGGGTAGTTATTAAGCCTATCCCACTCTCTAGATACCCCTTAGCACGTAAAGGAATATTATTTCGGGGTCCAGCCATGGAGAAGAGCTTAGACACGAGGAGAAGATAAGGAACACACCCATTATCAAGAAATCACATTAGGATTCTCTTTTTAACATGTTCCTTAAAACACTAGTGCTTAGGAAATCTATTGGAGGCAGAAGCCGTCAAGGGTAGCTTAGGGTTAGGGTTAGGGTTAGGGTGAGGGTTAGGGTACGGTTTAGGGTACGGGTTCAGGGAGGGTTTCGGGTAGGGAGTAGGGTATTGGTTAGGGTTAGGGTTAGAGTTAGTGTTAGGGATAGGGCTCGGTTTAGGGTACGGGTTAGGATTAGGGTACGCGTTAGGGTTAGGGTAGGGGTTAGGTTTAGGGTACGCGTTAGGGTGAGGGTAGTTATTAAACCTATCCCACTCTCTAGATACCCCTTAGCACGTAAAGGAATATTATTTGGGGGTCCAGCCATGGAGAAGAGTTTAGACACGAGGAGAAGATAAGGAACACACCCATTATCAAGAAATCACATTAGGATTCTCTTTTTAACCTGTTCCTTAAAACACTTGTGCTTAGGAAATCTATTGGAGGCAGAAGCCGTCAAGGGTAGCTTAGGGTTAGGGTTAGGGTTAGGGTGAGGGTTAGGGTACGGCTTAGGGTACGGGTTCGGGGAGGGGTTCGGGTAGGGCGTAGGGTATGGGTTAGGGTTAGGGTTAGGGCTAGTGTTAGGGTTAGGGCTCGGTTTAGGGTACGGGTTAGGATTAGGGTATGCGTTAGGGTTAGGGTAGGGGTTAGGGTTAGGATACGCGTTAGGGTGAGGGTAGTTATTAAACCTATCCCACTCTCTAGATACCCCTTAGCACGTAAAGGAATATTATTTGGGGGTCCAGCCATGGAGAAGAGTTTAGACACGAGGAGAAGATAAGGAACACACCCATTATCAAGAAATCACATTAGGATTCTCTTTTAAACCTGTTCCTTAAATCACTAGTGCTTAGGAAATCTATTGGAGGCAGAAGCCGTCAAGGGTAGCTTAGGGTTAGGGTTAGGGTTAGGGTGAGGGTTAGGGTACGGCTTAGGGTACGGGTTCGGGGAGGGGTTCGGGTAGGGCGTAGGGTATGGGTTAAATTTAGGGTTAGGGTTAGTGTTAGGGTTAGGGCTCAGTTTAGGGTACGGGTTAGGATTAGGGTACGCGTTAGGGTTAGGGTAGGGGTTAGGGTTAGTGTACGCGTTAGGGTGAGGGTAGTTATTAAACCTATCCCACTCTCTAGATACCCCTTAGCACGTACAGGAATATTATTGGGGGTCCAGCCATGGAGAAGAGTTTAGACACTAGGAGAAGATAAGGAACACACCCATTATCACGAAATCACATTAGGATTCTCTTTTTAACATTTTCCTTAAAACACTAGTGCTTAGGAAATCTATTGGAGGCAGAAGCAGTCAAGGGTAGCTTAGGGTTAGGGTTAGGGTTAGGGTGAGGGTTAGGGTACGGTTTAGGGTACGGGTTCAGGGAGGGGTTCGGGTAGGGCATAGGGTATGGGTTATGGTTAGGGTTAGAGTTAGTGTTAGGGTTAGGGCTCGGTTTAGGGTACGGGTTAGGATTAGGGTACGCGCTAGGGTTAGGGTAGGGGTTAGGGTTAGGGTACGCGTTAGGGTGAGGGTAGTTATTAAACCTATCACACTCTCTAGATACCCCTTAGCACATAAAGGAATATTATTTGGGTGTCCAGCCATGGAGAAGAGTTTAGACACGAGGAGAACACAAGGAAGACACCCATTATCAAGAAATCACATTAGGATTCTCTTTTTAACATGTTCCTTAAAACACTAGTGCTTAGGAAATCTATTGGAGGCAGAAGCCGTCAAGGGTAGCCTAGGGTTAGGGTTAGGGTTAGGGTGAGGGTTAGGGTACGGCTTAGGGTACGGGTTCAGGGAGGGGTTCGGGTAGGGCATAGGGTATGGGTTATGGTTAGGGTTAGAGTTAGTGTTAGGGTTAGGGCTCGGTTTAGGGTACGGGTTAGGATTAGGGTACGCGTTAGGGTTAGGGTAGGGGTTAGGGTTAGGGTACGCGTTAGGGTGAGGGTAGTTATTAAACCTATCACACTCTCTAGATACCCCTTAGCACGTAAAGGACTATTATTTGGGGGTCCAGCCATGGAGAAGAGTTTAGACACGAGGAGAAGATAAGGAACACACCCATTATCAAGAAATCACATTAGGATTCTCTTTTTAACCTGTTCCTTAAAACACTAGTTCTTAGGAAATCTATTGGAGGCAGAAGCCGTCAAGGGTAGCTTAGGGTTAGGGTTAGGGTTAGGGTGAGGGTTAGGGTACGGTTTAGGGTATGGGTTCAGTGAGGGGTTCGGGTAGGGCGTAGGGTATGGGTTAGGGTTAGGGTTAGGGTTAGTGTTATGGTTAGGGCTCGGTTTAGGGTACGGGTTAGTATTAGGGTACGCGCTACGGTTAGGGTAGGGGTTAGGGTTAGGGAACGCGTTAGGGTGAGGGTAGTTATTATACCTATCACACTCTCTAGATACCCCTTAGCACATAAAGGAATATTATTTGGGGATCCAGCCATGGAGAAGAGTTTAGACACGAGGAGAAGATAAGGAACACACCCATTATCAAGAAATCACATTAGGATTCTCTTTTTAACCTGTTCCTTAAAACACTAGTGCTTAGGAAATCTATTGGAGGCAGAAGCCGTCAAGGGTAGCCTAGGGTTAGGGTTAGGGTTAGGGTGAGGGTTAGGGTACGGCTTAGGGTACGGGTTCAGGGAGGGATTCGGGTAGGGCGTAGGGTATGGGTTAGAGTTAGGGTTAGGGTTAGTGTTAGGGTTAGGGCTCAGTTTAGGGTACGGGTTAGGATTAGGGTACGCGTTAGTGTTAGGGTAGGGGTTAGGGTTAGGGTACGCTTTAGGGTGAGGGTAGTTATTAAACCTATCCCACTCTCTAGATACCCCTTAGCACGTAAAGGAATATTATTTGTGGGTCCAGCCATGGAGAAGGGTTTAGACACTAGGAGAAGATAAGGAACACACCCATTATCAAGAAATCACAATATGATTCTCTTTTTAAACTGTTCCTTAAAACACTAGTGCTTAGGAAATCTATTGGAGGCAGAAGCAGTCAAGGGTAGCTTAGGGTTAGGGTTAGGGTGAGGGTTAGGGTACGGCTTAGGGTACGGGTTCGGGGAGGGTTTCGGGTAGGGCGTAGGGTATGGGTTAGGGTTAGGGTTAGGGTTAGTGTTAGGGTTAGGGCTGGGTTTAGGGTACGGGTTAGGATTAGGGTACTCGTTAGGGTTAGGGTAGCGGTTAGGGTTAGGGTACGCGTTAGGGTGAGGGTAGTTATTAAACCTATCACACTCTCTAGATACCCCTTAGCACGTAAAGGAATATTTTTTGGGGGTCGAGCCATGGAGAAGAGTTTAGACACTAGGAGAAGATAAGGAACACACCCATTATCAAGAAATCACATTAGGATTCTCTTTTTAACATGTTCCTTAAAACACTAGTGCTTAGGAAATCTATTGGAGGCAGAAGCCGTCAAGGGTAGCTTAGGGCTAGGGTTAGGGTTAGGGTGAGGGTTAGGGTACGGTTTAGGGTACGGGTTCAGGGAGGGTTTCGGGTAGGGAGTAGGGTATTGGTTAGGGTTAGGGTTAGAGTTAGTGTTAGGGATAGGGCTCGGTTTAGGGTACGGGTTAGGATTAGGGTACGCGTTAGGGTTAGGGTAGGGGTTAGGGTTAGGGTACGCGTTAGGGTGAGGGTAGTTATTAAACCTATCCCACTCTCTAGATACCCCTTAGCACGTAAAGGAATATTATTTGGGGGTCCAGCCATGGAGAAGAGTTTAGACACGAGGAGAAGATAAGGAACACACCCATTATCAAGAAATCACATTAGGATTCTCTTTTTAACCTGTTCCTTAAAACACTTGTGCTTAGGAAATCTATTGGAGGCAGAAGCAGTCAAGGGTAGCTTAGGGTTAGGGTTAGGGTTAGGGTACGGCTTAGGGTACGGGTTCGGGGAGGGGTTCGCGTAGGGCGTAGGGTATGGGTTAGTGTTAGGGTTAGGGTTAGTGTTAGGGTTAGGGCTCGGTTTAGGGTACGGGTTAGGATTAGGGTACGCGTTAGGGTTAGGGTAGGGGTTAGGGTTAGGGTATGCGATAGGGTGAGGTTAGTTATTAAACCTATCCCACTCTCTAGATACCCCTTAGCACGTAAAGGAATATTATTTGGGGGTCCAGCCATGGAGAAGAGTTTCGACACTAGGAGAAGATAAGGAACACACTCATTATCAAGAAATCACACTAGGATTCTCTTTTTAACCTGTTCCTTAAAACACTAGTGCTTAGGAAATATATTGGAGGCAGAAGCCGTCAAGGGTAGCTTAGGGTTAGGGTTAGGGTTAGGGTGAGGGTTAGGGTACGGCTTAGGGTACGGGTTCGGGGAGGGGTTCGGGTAGGGCGTAGGGTATGGGTTAGGGTTAGGGTTAGGGCTAGTGTTAGGGTTAGGGCTCGGTTTAGGGTACGGGTTAGGATTAGGGTATGCGTTAGGGTTAGGGTAGGGGTTAGGGTTAGGATACGCGTTAGGGTGAGGGTAGTTATTAAACCTATCCCACTCTCTAGATACCCCTTAGCACGTAAAGGAATATTATTTGGGGGTCCAGCCATGGAGAAGAGTTTAGACACGAGGAGAAGATAAGGAACACACCCATTATCAAGAAATCACATTAGGATTCTCTTTTAAACCTGTTCCTTAAATCACTAGTGCTTAGGAAATCTATTGGAGGCAGAAGCCGTCAAGGGTAGCTTAGGGTTAGGGTTAGGGTTAGGGTGAGGGTTAGGGTACGGCTTAGGGTACGGGTTCGGGGAGGGGTTCGGGTAGGGCGTAGGGTATGGGTTAAATTTAGGGTTAGGGTTAGTGTTAGGGTTAGGGCTCAGTTTAGGGTACGGGTTAGGATTAGGGTACGCGTTAGGGTTAGGGTAGGGGTTAGGGTTAGTGTACGCGTTAGGGTGAGGGTAGTTATTAAACCTATCCCACTCTCTAGATACCCCTTAGCACGTACAGGAATATTATTGGGGGTCCAGCCATGGAGAAGAGTTTAGACACTAGGAGAAGATAAGGAACACACCCATTATCACGAAATCACATTAGGATTCTCTTTTTAACATTTTCCTTAAAACACTAGTGCTTAGGAAATCTATTGGAGGCAGAAGCAGTCAAGGGTAGCTTAGGGTTAGGGTTAGGGTTAGGGTGAGGGTTAGGGTACGGTTTAGGGTACGGGTTCAGGGAGGGGTTCGGGTAGGGCATAGGGTATGGGTTATGGTTAGGGTTAGAGTTAGTGTTAGGGTTAGGGCTCGGTTTAGGGTACGGGTTAGGATTAGGGTACGCGCTAGGGTTAGGGTAGGGGTTAGGGTTAGGGTACGCGTTAGGGTGAGGGTAGTTATTAAACCTATCACACTCTCTAGATACCCCTTAGCACATAAAGGAATATTATTTGGGTGTCCAGCCATGGAGAAGAGTTTAGACACGAGGAGAACACAAGGAACACACCCATTATCAAGAAATCACATTAGGATTCTCTTTTTAACATGTTCCTTAAAACACTAGTGCTTAGGAAATCTATTGGAGGCAGAAGCCGTCAAGGGTAGCCTAGGGTTAGGGTTAGGGTTAGGGTGAGGGTTAGGGTACGGCTTATGATACGGGTTCGGGGAGGTGTTCGGGTAGGGCGTAGGGTATGGGTTAGGGTTAGGGTTAGGGCTAGTGTTAGGGTTAGGGCTCGGTTTAGGGTACGGGTTAGGATTAGGGTATGTGTTAGGGTTAGGGTAGGGGTTAGGGTTAGGGTACGCGTTAGGGTGAGGGTAGTTATTAAACCTATCCCACTCTCTAGATACCCCTTAGCACGTAAAGGAATATTATTTGGGGGTCCAGCCATGGAGAAGAGTTTAGACACGAGGAGAAGATAAGGAACACACCCATTATCAAGTAATCACATTAGGATTCTCCTTTAAACCTGTTCCTTAAATCACTAGTGCTTAGGAAATCTATTGGAGGCAGAAGCCGTCAAGGGTAGCCTAGGGTTAGGGTTAGGGTTAGGGTGAGGGTTAGGGTACGGCTTAGGGTACGGGTTCGGGGAGGGATTCGGGTAGGGCGTAGGGTATGGGTTAGAGTTAGGGTTAGGGTTAGTGTTAGGGTTAGGGCTCAGTTTAGGGTACGGGTTAGGATTAGGGTACGCGTTAGTGTTAGGGTAGGGGTTAGGGTTAGGGTACGCTTTAGGGTGAGGGTAGTTATTAAACCTATCCCACTCTCTAGATACCCCTTAGCACGTAAAGGAATATTATTTGTGGGTCCAGCCATGGAGAAGGGTTTAGACACTAGGAGAAGATAAGGAACACACCCATTATCAAGAAATCACAATATGATTCTCTTTTTAAACTGTTCCTTAAAACACTAGTGCTTAGGAAATCTATTGGAGGCAGAAGCAGTCAAGGGTAGCTTAGGGTTAGGGTTAGGGTGAGGGTTAGGGTACGGCTTAGGGTACGGGTTCGGGGAGGGTTTCGGGTAGGGCGTAGGGTATGGGTTAGGGTTAGGGTTAGGGTTAGTGTTAGGGTTAGGGCTGGGTTTAGGGTACGGGTTAGGATTAGGGTACTCGTTAGGGTTAGGGTAGCGGTTAGGGTTAGGGTACGCGTTAGGGTGAGGGTAGTTATTAAACCTATCACACTCTCTAGATACCCCTTAGCACGTAAAGGAATATTTTTTGGGGGTCGAGCCATGGAGAAGAGTTTAGACACTAGGAGAAGATAAGGAACACACACATTATCACGAAATCACATTAGGATTCTCTTTTTAACCTGTTCCTTAAAACACTAGTGCTTAGGAAATCTATTGGAGGCAGAAGCAGTCAAGGGTAGCTTAGGGTTAGTGTTAGGGTTAGGGTGAGGGTTAGGGTACGGCTTAGGGTACGGGTTCGGGGAGGGGTTCGGGTAGGGCGTAGGGTATGGGTTAGGGTTAGGGTTAGGGCTAGTGTTAGGGTTAGGGCTCGGTTTAGGGTAAGGGTTAGGATTAGGGTACGCGTTAGGGTTAGGGTAGGGGTTAGGGTTAGGGTACGCGTTAGGGTGAGGGTAGTTATTAAGCCTATCCCACTCTCTAGATACCCCTTAGCACGTAAAGGAATATTATTTCGGGGTCCAGCCATGGAGAAGAGTTTAGACACGAGGAGAAGATAAGGAACACACCCATTATCAAGAAATCACATTAGGATTCTCTTTTTAACATGTTCCTTAAAACACTAGTGCTTAGGAAATCTATTGGAGGCAGAAGCCGTCAAGGGTAGCTTAGGGCTAGGGTTAGGGTTAGGGTGAGGGTTAGGGTACGGTTTAGGGTACGGGTTCAGGGAGGGTTTCGGGTAGGGAGTAGGGTATTGGTTAGGGTTAGGGTTAGAGTTAGTGTTAGGGATAGGGCTCGGTTTAGGGTACGGGTTAGGATTAGGGTACGCGTTAGGGTTAGGGTAGGGGTTAGGGTTAGGGTACGCGTTAGGGTGAGGGTAGTTATTAAACCTATCCCACTCTCTAGATACCCCTTAGCACGTAAAGGAATATTATTTGGGGGTCCAGCCATGGAGAAGAGTTTAGACACGAGGAGAAGATAAGGAACACACCCATTATCAAGAAATCACATTAGGATTCTCTTTTTAACCTGTTCCTTAAAACACTTGTGCTTAGGAAATCTATTGGAGGCAGAAGCAGTCAAGGGTAGCTTAGGGTTAGGGTTAGGGTTAGGGTACGGCTTAGGGTACGGGTTCGGGGAGGGGTTCGCGTAGGGCGTAGGGTATGGGTTAGTGTTAGGGTTAGGGTTAGTGTTAGGGTTAGGGCTCGGTTTAGGGTACGGGTTAGGATTAGGGTACGCGTTAGGGTTAGGGTAGGGGTTAGGGTTAGGGTATGCGATAGGGTGAGGTTAGTTATTAAACCTATCCCACTCTCTAGATACCCCTTAGCACGTAAAGGAATATTATTTGGGGGTCCAGCCATGGAGAAGAGTTTCGACACTAGGAGAAGATAAGGAACACACTCATTATCAAGAAATCACACTAGGATTCTCTTTTTAACCTGTTCCTTAAAACACTAGTGCTTAGGAAATATATTGGAGGCAGAAGCCGTCAAGGGTAGCTTAGGGTTAGGGTTAGGGTTAGGGTGAGGGTTAGGGTACGGCTTAGGGTACGGGTTCGGGGAGGGGTTCGGGTAGGGCGTAGGGTATGGGTTAGGGTTAGGGTTAGGGCTAGTGTTAGGGTTAGGGCTCGGTTTAGGGTACGGGTTAGGATTAGGGTATGCGTTAGGGTTAGGGTAGGGGTTAGGGTTAGGATACGCGTTAGGGTGAGGGTAGTTATTAAACCTATCCCACTCTCTAGATACCCCTTAGCACGTAAAGGAATATTATTTGGGGGTCCAGCCATGGAGAAGAGTTTAGACACGAGGAGAAGATAAGGAACACACCCATTATCAAGAAATCACATTAGGATTCTCTTTTTAACCTGTTCCTTAAAACACTAGTGCTTAGGAAATCTATTGGAGGCAGAAGCCGTCAAGGGTAGCTTAGGGTTAGGGTTAGGGTTAGGGTGAGGGTTAGGGTACGGCTTATGATACGGGTTCGGGGAGGTGTTCGGGTAGGGCGTAGGGTATGGCTTAGGGTTAGGGTTAGGGCTAGTGTTAGGGTTAGGGCTCGGTTTAGGGTACGGGTTAGGATTAGGGTATGCGTTAGGGTTAGGGTAGGGGTTAGGGTTAGGGTACGCGTTAGGGTGAGGGTAGTTATTAAACCTATCCCACTCTCTAGATACCCCTTAGCACGTAAAGGAATATTATTTGGGGGTCCAGCCATGGAGAAGAGTTTAGACACGAGGAGAAGATAAGGAACACACCCATTATCAAGAAATCACATTAGGATTCTCCTTTAAACCTGTTCCTTAAATCACTAGTGCTTAGGAAATCTATTGGAGGCAGAAGCCGTCAAGGGTAGCCTAGGGTTAGGGTTAGGGTTAGGGTGAGGGTTAGGGTACGGCTTAGGGTACGGGTTCGGGGAGGGATTCGGGTAGGGCGTAGGGTATGGGTTAGAGTTAGGGTTAGGGTTAGTGTTAGGGTTAGGGCTCAGTTTAGGGTACGGGTTAGGATTAGGGTACGCGTTAGTGTTAGGGTAGGGGTTAGGGTTAGGGTACGCTTTAGGGTGAGGGTAGTTATTAAACCTATCCCACTCTCTAGATACCCCTTAGCACGTAAAGGAATATTATTTGTGGGTCCAGCCATGGAGAAGGGTTTAGACACTAGGAGAAGATAAGGAACACACCCATTATCAAGAAATCACAATATGATTCTCTTTTTAAACTGTTCCTTAAAACACTAGTGCTTAGGAAATCTATTGGAGGCAGAAGCAGTCAAGGGTAGCTTAGGGTTAGGGTTAGGGTGAGGGTTAGGTTACGGCTTAGGGTACGGGTTCGGGGAGGGTTTCGGGTAGGGCGTAGGGTATGGGTTAGGGTTAGGGTTAGGGTTAGTGTTAGGGTTAGGGCTGGGTTTAGGGTACGGGTTAGGATTAGGGTACGCGTTAGGGTTAGGGTAGGGGTTAGGGTTAGGGTACGCGTTAGGGTGAGGGTAGTTATTAAACCTATCCCACTCTCTAGATACCCCTTAGCACGTAAAGGAATATTATTTGGGGGTCCAGCCATGGAGAAGAGTTTAGACACGAGGAGAAGATAAGGAACACACCCATTATCAAGAAATCACATTAGGATTCTCTTTTTAACCTGTTCCTTAAAACACTAGTGCTTAGGAAATCTATTGGAGGCAGAAGCCGTCAAGGGTAGCTTAGGGCTAGGGTTAGGGTTAGGGTGAGGGTTAGGGTACGGTTTAGGGTACGGGTTCAGGGAGGGTTTCGGGTAGGGAGTAGGGTATTGGTTAGGGTTAGGGTTAGAGTTAGTGTTAGGGATAGGGCTCGGTTTAGGGTACGGGTTAGGATTAGGGTACGCGTTAGGGTTAGGGTAGGGGTTAGGGTTAGGGTACGCGTTAGGGTGAGGGTAGTTATTAAACCTATCCCACTCTCTAGATACCCCTTAGCACGTAAAGGAATATTATTTGGGGGTCCAGCCATGGAGAAGAGTTTAGACACGAGGAGAAGATAAGGAACACACCCATTATCAAGAAATCACATTAGGATTCTCTTTTTAACCTGTTCCTTAAAACACTTGTGCTTAGGAAATCTATTGGAGGCAGAAGCAGTCAAGGGTAGCTTAGGGTTAGGGTTAGGGTTAGGGTACGGCTTAGGGTACGGGTTCGGGGAGGGGTTCGCGTAGGGCGTAGGGTATGGGTTAGTGTTAGGGTTAGGGTTAGTGTTAGGGTTAGGGCTCGGTTTAGGGTACGGGTTAGGATTAGGGTACGCGTTAGGGTTAGGGTAGGGGTTAGGGTTAGGGTATGCGATAGGGTGAGGTTAGTTATTAAACCTATCCCACTCTCTAGATACCCCTTAGCACGTAAAGGAATATTATTTGGGGGTCCAGCCATGGAGAAGAGTTTCGACACTAGGAGAAGATAAGGAACACACTCATTATCAAGAAATCACACTAGGATTCTCTTTTTAACCTGTTCCTTAAAACACTAGTGCTTAGGAAATATATTGGAGGCAGAAGCCGTCAAGGGTAGCTTAGGGTTAGGGTTAGGGTTAGGGTGAGGGTTAGGGTACGGCTTAGGGTACGGGTTCGGGGAGGGGTTCGGGTAGGGCGTAGGGTATGGGTTAGGGTTAGGGTTAGGGCTAGTGTTAGGGTTAGGGCTCGGTTTAGGATACGGGTTAGGATTAGGGTATGCGTTAGGGTTAGGGTAGGGGTTAGGGTTAGGATACGCGTTAGGGTGAGGGTAGTTATTAAACCTATCCCACTCTCTAGATACCCCTTAGCACGTAAAGGAATATTATTTGGGGGTCCAGCCATGGAGAAGAGTTTAGACACGAGGAGAAGATAAGGAACACACCCATTATCAAGAAATCACATTAGGATTCTCTTTTAAACCTGTTCCTTAAATCACTAGTGCTTAGGAAATCTATTGAAGGCAGAAGCCGTCAAGGGTAGCTTAGGGTTAGGGTTAGGGTTAGGGTGAGGGTTAGGGTACGGCTTAGGGTACGGGTTCGGGGAGGGGTTCGGGTAGGGCGTAGGGTATGGGTTAAATTTAGGGTTAGGGTTAGTGTTAGGGTTAGGGCTCAGTTTAGGGTACGGGTTAGGATTAGGGTACGCGTTAGGGTTAGGGTAGGGGTTAGGGTTAGTGTACGCGTTAGGGTGAGGGTAGTTATTAAACCTATCCCACTCTCTAGATACCCCTTAGCACGTACAGGAATATTATTGGGGGTCCAGCCATGGAGAAGAGTTTAGACACTAGGAGAAGATAAGGAACACACCCATTATCACGAAATCACATTAGGATTCTCTTTTTAACATTTTCCTTAAAACACTAGTGCTTAGGAAATCTATTGGAGGCAGAAGCAGTCAAGGGTAGCTTAGGGTTAGGGTTAGGGTTAGGGTGAGGGTTAGGGTACGGTTTAGGGTACGGGTTCAGGGAGGGGTTCGGGTAGGGCATAGGGTATGGGTTATGGTTAGGGTTAGAGTTAGTGTTAGGGTTAGGGCTCGGTTTAGGGTACGGGTTAGGATTAGGGTACGCGCTAGGTTTAGGGTAGGGGTTAGGGTTAGGGTACGCGTTAGGGTGAGGGTAGTTATTAAACCTATCACACTCTCTAGATACCCCTTAGCACATAAAGGAATATTATTTGGGTGTCCAGCCATGGAGAAGAGTTTAGACACGAGGAGAACACAAGGAACACACCCATTATCAAGAAATCACATTAGGATTCTCTTTTTAACATGTTCCTTAAAACACTAGTGCTTAGGAAATCTATTGGAGGCAGAAGCCGTCAAGGGTAGCCTAGGGTTAGGGTTAGGGTTAGGGTGAGGGTTAGGGTACGGCTTAGGGTACGGGTTCAGGGAGGGGTTCGGGTAGGGCATAGGGTATGGGTTATGGTTAGGGTTAGAGTTAGTGTTAGGGTTAGGGCTCGGTTTAGGGTACGGGTTAGGATTAGGGTACGCGTTAGGGTTAGGGTAGGGGTTAGGGTTAGGGTACGCGTTAGGGTGAGGGTAGTTATTAAACCTATCACACTCTCTAGATACCCCTTAGCACGTAAAGGACTATTATTTGGGGGTCCAGCCATGGAGAAGAGTTTAGACACGAGGAGAAGATAAGGAACACACCCATTATCAAGAAATCACATTAGGATTCTCTTTTTAACCTGTTCCTTAAAACACTAGTTCTTAGGAAATCTATTGGAGGCAGAAGCCGTCAAGGGTAGCTTAGGGTTAGGGTTAGGGTTTGGGTGAGGGTTAGGGTACGGTTTAGGGTATGGGTTCAGTGAGGGGTTCGGGTAGGGCGTAGGGTATGGGTTAGGGTTAGGGTTAGAGTTAGTGTTAGGGTTAGGGCTCGGTTTAGGGTACGGGTTAGTATTAGGGTACGCGCTAGGGTTAGGGTAGGGGTTAGGGTTAGGGAACGCGTTAGGGTGAGGGTAGTTATTATACCTATCACACTCTCTAGATACCCCTTAGCACATAAAGGAATATTATTTGGGGTTCCAGCCATGGAGAAGAGTTTAGACACGAGGAGAAGATAAGGAACACACCCATTATCAAGAAATCACATTAGGATTCTCTTTTTAACCTGTTCCTTAAAACACTAGTGCTTAGGAAATCTATTGGAGGCAGAAGCCGTAAAGGGTAGCTTAGGGTTAGGGTTAGGGTTAGGGTGAGGGTTAGGGTACGGCTTATGATACGGGTTCGGGGAGGTGTTCGGGTAGGGCGTAGGGTATGGGTTAGGGTTAGGGTTAGGGCTAGTGTTAGGGTTAGGGCTCGGTTTAGGGTACGGGTTAGGATTAGGGTATGTGTTAGGGTTAGGGTAGGGGTTAGGGTTAGGGTACGCGTTAGGGTGAGGGTAGTTATTAAACCTATCCCACTCTCTAGATACCCCTTAGCACGTAAAGGAATATTATTTGGGGGTCCAGCCATGGAGAAGAGTTTAGACACGAGGAGAAGATAAGGAACACACCCATTATCAAGTAATCACATTAGGATTCTCCTTTAAACCTGTTCCTTAAATCACTAGTGCTTAGGAAATCTATTGGAGGCAGAAGCCGTCAAGGGTAGCCTAGGGTTAGGGTTAGGGTTAGGGTGAGGGTTAGGGTACGGCTTAGGGTACGGGTTCGGGGAGGGATTCGGGTAGGGCTTAGGGTATGGGTTAGAGTTAGGGTTAGGGTTAGTGTTAGGGTTAGGGCTCAGTTTAGGGTACGGGTTAGGATTAGGGTACGCGTTAGTGTTAGGGTAGGGGTTAGGGTTAGGGTACGCTTTAGGGTGAGGGTAGTTATTAAACCTATCCCACTCTCTAGATACCCCTTAGCACGTAAAGGAATATTATTTGTGGGTCCAGCCATGGAGAAGGGTTTAGACACTAGGAGAAGATAAGGAACACACCCATTATCAAGAAATCACAATATGATTCTCTTTTTAAACTGTTCCTTAAAACACTAGTGCTTAGGAAATCTATTGGAGGCAGAAGCAGTCAAGGGTAGCTTAGGGTTAGGGTTAGGGTGAGGGTTAGGGTACGGCTTAGGGTACGGGTTCGGGGAGGGTTTCGGGTAGGGCGTAGGGTATGGGTTAGGGTTAGGGTTAGGGTTAGTGTTAGGGTTAGGGCTGGGTTTAGGGTACGGGTTAGGATTAGGGTACTCGTTAGGGTTAGGGTAGCGGTTAGGGTTAGGGTACGCGTTAGGGTGAGGGTAGTTATTAAACCTATCACACTCTCTAGATACCCCTTAGCACGTAAAGGAATATTTTTTGGGGGTCGAGCCATGGAGAAGAGTTTAGACACTAGGAGAAGATAAGGAACACACACATTATCACGAAATCACATTAGGATTCTCTTTTTAACCTGTTCCTTAAAACACTAGTGCTTAGGAAATCTATTGGAGGCAGAAGCAGTCAAGGGTAGCTTAGGGTTAGTGTTAGGGTTAGGGTGAGGGTTAGGGTACGGCTTAGGGTACGGGTTCGGGGAGGGGTTCGGGTAGGGCGTAGGGTATGGGTTAGGGTTAGGGTTAGGGCTAGTGTTAGGGTTAGGGCTCGGTTTAGGGTACGGGTTAGGATTAGGGTACGCGTTAGGGTTAGGGTAGGGGTTAGGGTTAGGGTACGCGTTAGGGTGAGGGTAGTTATTAAGCCTATCCCACTCTCTAGATACCCCTTAGCACGTAAAGGAATATTATTTCGGGGTCCAGCCATGGAGAAGAGCTTAGACACGAGGAGAAGATAAGGAACACACCCATTATCAAGAAATCACATTAGGATTCTCTTTTTAACATGTTCCTTAAAACACTAGTGCTTAGGAAATCTATTGGAGGCAGAAGCCGTCAAGGGTAGCTTAGGGTTAGGGTTAGGGTTAGGGTGAGGGTTAGGGTACGGTTTAGGGTACGGGTTCAGGGAGGGTTTCGGGTAGGGAGTAGGGTATTGGTTAGGGTTAGGGTTAGAGTTAGTGTTAGGGATAGGGCTCGGTTTAGGGTACGGGTTAGGATTAGGGTACGCGTTAGGGTTAGGGTAGGGGTTAGGTTTAGGGTACGCGTTAGGGTGAGGGTAGTTATTAAACCTATCCCACTCTCTAGATACCCCTTAGCACGTAAAGGAATATTATTTGGGGGTCCAGCCATGGAGAAGAGTTTAGACACGAGGAGAAGATAAGGAACACACCCATTATCAAGAAATCACATTAGGATTCTCTTTTTAACCTGTTCCTTAAAACACTTGTGCTTAGGAAATCTATTGGAGGCAGAAGCAGTCAAGGGTAGCTTAGGGTTAGGGTTAGGGTTAGGGTACGGCTTAGGGTACGGGTTCGGGGAGGGGTTCGCGTAGGGCGTAGGGTATGGGTTAGTGTTAGGGTTAGGGTTAGTGTTAGGGTTAGGGCTCGGTTTAGGGTACGGGTTAGGATTAGGGTTAGCGTTAGGGTTAGGATAGGTGTTAGGGTTAGGGTATGCGATAGGGTGAGGTTAGTTATTAAACCTATCCCACTCTCTAGATACCCCTTAGCACGTAAAGGAATATTATTTGGGGGTCCAGCCATGGAGAAGAGTTTCGACACTAGGAGAAGATAAGGAACACACCCATTATCAAGAAATCACATTAGGATTCTCTTTTTAACCTGTTCCTTAAAACACTAGTTCTTAGGAAATCTATTGGAGGCAGAAGCCGTCAAGGGTAGCTTAGGGTTAGGGTTAGGGTTAGGGTGAGGGTTAGGGTACGGTTTAGGGTATGGGTTCAGGGAGGGGTTCGGGTAGGGCGTAGGGTATGGGTTAGGGTTAGGGTTAGAGTTAGTGTTAGGGTTAGGGCTCGGTTTAGGGTACGGGTTAGTATTAGGGTACGCGCTAGGGTTAGGGTAGGGGTTAGGGTTAGGGAACGCGTTAGGGTGAGGGTAGTTATTATACCTATCACACTCTCTAGATACCCCTTAGCACATAAAGGAATATTATTTGGGGGTCCAGCCATGGAGAAGAGTTTAGACACGAGGAGAATATAAGGAACACACCCATTATCAAGAAATCACATTAGGATTCTCTTTTTAACCTGTTCCTTAAAACACTAGTGCTTAGGAAATCTATTGGAGGCAGAAGCCGTCAAGGGTAGCTTAGGGTTAGGGTTAGGGTTAGGGTGAGGGTTAGGGTACGGCTTATGATACGGGTTCGGGGAGGTGTTCGGGTAGGGCGTAGGGTATGGCTTAGGGTTAGGGTTAGGGCTAGTGTTAGGGTTAGGGCTCGGTTTAGGGTACGGGTTAGGATTAGGGTATGCGTTAGGGTTAGGGTAGGGGTTAGGGTTAGGGTACGCGTTAGGGTGAGGGTAGTTATTAAACCTATCCCACTCTCTAGATACCCCTTAGCACGTAAAGGAATATTATTTGGGGGTCCAGCCATGGAGAAGAGTTTAGACACGAGGAGAAGATAAGGAACACACCCATTATCAAGAAATCACATTAGGATTCTCCTTTAAACCTGTTCCTTAAATCACTAGTGCTTAGGAAATCTATTGGAGGCAGAAGCCGTCAAGGGTAGCCTAGGGTTAGGGTTAGGGTTAGGGTGAGGGTTAGGGTACGGCTTAGGGTACGGGTTCGGGGAGGGATTCGGGTAGGGCGTAGGGTATGGGTTAGAGTTAGGGTTAGGGTTAGTGTTAGGGTTAGGGCTCAGTTTAGGGTACGGGTTAGGATTAGGGTACGCGTTAGTGTTAGGGTAGGGGTTAGGGTTAGGGTACGCTTTAGGGTGAGGGTAGTTATGAAACCTATCCCACTCTCTAGATACCCCTTAGCACGTAAAGGAATATTATTTGTGGGTCCAGCCATGGAGAAGGGTTTAGACACTAGGAGAAGATAAGGAACACACCCATTATCAAGAAATCACAATATGATTCTCTTTTTAAACTGTTCCTTAAAACACTAGTGCTTAGGAAATCTATTGGAGGCAGAAGCAGTCAAGGGTAGCTTAGGGTTAGGGTTAGGGTGAGGGTTAGGTTACGGCTTAGGGTACGGGTTCGGGGAGGGTTTCGGGTAGGGCGTAGGGTATGGGTTAGGGTTAGGGTTAGGGTTAGTGTTAGGGTTAGGGCTGGGTTTAGGGTACGGGTTAGGATTAGGGTACTCGTTAGGGTTAGGGTAGCGGTTAGGGTTAGGGTACGCGTTAGGGTGAGGGTAGTTATTAAACCTATCACACTCTCTAGATACCCCTTAGCACGTAAAGGAATATTTTTTGGGGGTCGAGCCATGGAGAAGAGTTTAGACACTAGGAGAAGATAAGGAACACACACATTATCACGAAATCACATTAGGATTCTCTTTTTAACCTGTTCCTTAAAACACTAGTGCTTAGGAAATCTATTGGAGGCAGAAGCAGTCAAGGGTAGCTTAGGGTTAGTGTTAGGGTTAGGGTGAGGGTTAGGGTACGGCTTAGGGTACGGGTTCGGGGAGGGGTTCGGGTAGGGCGTAGGGTATGTGTTAGGGTTAGGGTTAGGGCTAGTGTTAGGGTTAGGGCTCGGTTTAGGGTACGGGTTAGGATTAGGGTACGCGTTAGGGTTAGGTTAGGGGTTAGGGTTAGGGTACGCGTTAGGGTGAGGGTAGTTATTAAGCCTATCCCACTCTCTAGATACCCCTTAGCACGTAAAGGAATATTATTTCGGGGTCCAGCCATGGAGAAGAGTTTAGACACGAGGAGAAGATAAGGAACACACCCATTATCAAGAAATCACATTAGGATTCTCTTTTTAACCTCTTCCTTAAAACACTTGTGCTTAGGAAATCTATTGGAGGCAGAAGCAGTCAAGGGTAGCTTAGGGTTAGGGTTAGGGTTAGGGTACGGCTTAGGGTACGGGTTCGGGGAGGGGTTCGCGTAGGGCGTAGGGTATGGGTTAGTGTTAGGGTTAGGGTTAGTGTTAGGGTTAGGGCTCGGTTTAGGGTACGGGTTAGGATTAGGGTACGCGTTAGGGTTAGGGTAGGGGTTAGGGTTAGGGTATGCGATAGGGTGAGGTTAGTTATTAAACCTATCCCACTCTCTAGATACCCCTTAGCACGTAAAGGAATATTATTTGGGGGTCCAGCCATGGAGAAGAGTTTCGACACTAGGAGAAGATAAGGAACACACCCATTATCAAGAAATCACATTAGGATTCTCTTTTTAACCTGTTCCTTAAAACACTAGTGCTTAGGAAATATATTGGAGGCAGAAGCCGTCAAGGGTAGCTTAGGGTTAGGGTTAGGGTTAGGGTGAGGGATAGGGTACGGCTTAGGGTACGGGTTCGGGGAGGGGTTCGGGTAGGGCGTAGGGTATGGGTTAGGGTTAGGGTTAGGGCTAGTGTTAGGGTTAGGGCTCGGTTTAGGGTACGGGTTAGGATTAGGGTATGCGTTAGGGTTAGGGTAGGGGTTAGGGTTAGGGTACGCGTTAGGGTGAGGGTAGTTATTAAACCTATCCCACTCTCTAGATACCCCTTAGCACGTAAAGGAATATTATTTGGGGGTCCAGCCATGGAGAAGAGTTTAGACACGAGGAGAAGATAAGGAACACACCCATTATCAAGAAATCACATTAGGATTCTCTTTTTAACCTGTTCCTTAAAACACTTGTGCTTAGGAAATCTATGGGAGGCAGAAGCAGTCAAGGGTTGCTTAGGGTTAGGGTTAGGGTTAGGGTACGGCTTAGGGTACGGGTTCGGGGAGGGGTTCGCGTAGGGCGTAGGGTATGGGTTAGTGTTAGGGTTAGGGTTAGTGTTAGGGTTAGGGCTCGGTTTAGGGTACGGGTTAGGATTAGGGTACGCGTTAGGGTTAGGGTAGGGGTTAGGGTTAGGGTATGCGATAGGGTGAGGTTAGTTATTAAACCTATCCCACTCTCTAGATACCCCTTAGCACGTAAAGGAATATTATTTGGGGGTCCAGCCATGGAGAAGAGTTTAGACACGAGGAGAAGATAAGGAACACACCCATTATCAAGAAATCACATTAGGATTCTCTTTTTAACCTGTTCCTTAAAACACTTGTGCTTAGGAAATCTATTGGAGGCAGAAGCAGTCAAGGGTAGCTTAGGGTTAGGGTTAGGGTTAGGGTACGGCTTAGGGTACGGGTTCGGGGAGGGGTTCGCGTAGGGCGTAGGGTATGGGTTAGTGTTAGGGTTAGGGTTAGTGTTAGGGTTAGGGCTCGGTTTAGGGTACGGGTTAGGATTAGGGTACGCGTTAGGGTTAGGGTAGGGGTTAGGGTTAGGGTATGCGATAGGGTGAGGTTAGTTATTAAACCTATCCCACTCTCTAGATACCCCTTAGCACGTAAAGGAATATTATTTGGGGGTCCAGCCATGGAGAAGAGTTTCGACACTAGGAGAAGATAAGGAACACACTCATTATCAAGAAATCACACTAGGATTCTCTTTTTAACCTGTTCCTTAAAACACTAGTGCTTAGGAAACATATTGGAGGCAGAAGCCGTCAAGGGTAGCTTAGGGTTAGGGTTAGGGTTAGGGTGAGGGTTAGGGTACGGCTTAGGGTACGGGTTCGGGGAGGGGTTCGGGTAGGGCGTAGGGTATGGGTTAGGGTTAGGGTTAGGGCTAGTGTTAGGGTTAGGGCTCGGTTTAGGGTACGGGTTAGGATTAGGGTATGCGTTAGGGTTAGGGTAGGGGTTAGGGTTAGGATACGCGTTAGGGTGAGGGTAGTTATTAAACCTATCCCACTCTCTAGATACCCCTTAGCACGTAAAGGAATATTATTTGGGGGTCCAGCCATGGAGAAGAGTTTAGACACGAGGAGAAGATAAGGAACACACCCATTATCAAGAAATCACATTAGGATTCTCTTTTAAACCTGTTCCTTAAATCACTAGTGCTTAGGAAATCTATTGGAGGCAGAAGCCGTCAAGGGTAGCTTAGGGTTAGGGTTAGGGTTAGGGTGAGGGTTAGGGTACGGCTTAGGGTACGGGTTCGGGGAGGGGTTCGGGTAGGGCGTAGGGTATGGGTTAAATTTAGGGTTAGGGTTAGTGTTAGGGTTAGGGCTCAGTTTAGGGTACGGGTTAGGATTAGGGTACGCGTTAGGGTTAGGGTAGGGGTTAGGGTTAGTGTACGCGTTAGGGTGAGGGTAGTTATTAAACCTATCCCACTCTCTAGATACCCCTTAGCACGTACAGGAATATTATTGGGGGTCCAGCCATGGAGAAGAGTTTAGACACTAGGAGAAGATAAGGAACACACCCATTATCACGAAATCACATTAGGATTCTCTTTTTAACATTTTCCTTAAAACACTAGTGCTTAGGAAATCTATTGGAGGCAGAAGCAGTCAAGGGTAGCTTAGGGTTAGGGTTAGGGTTAGGGTGAGGGTTAGGGTACGGTTTAGGGTACGGGTTCAGGGAGGGGTTCGGGTAGGGCATAGGGTATGGGTTATGGTTAGGGTTAGAGTTAGTGTTAGGGTTAGGGCTCGGTTTAGGGTACGGGTTAGGATTAGGGTACGCGCTAGGGTTAGGGTAGGGGTTAGGGTTAGGGTACGCGTTAGGGTGAGGGTAGTTATTAAATCTATCACACTCTCTAGATACCCCTTAGCACATAAAGGAATATTATTTGGGTGTCCAGCCATGGAGAAGAGTTTAGACACGAGGAGAACACAAGGAAGACACCCATTATCAAGAAATCACATTAGGATTCTCTTTTTAACATGTTCCTTAAAACACTAGTGCTTAGGAAATCTATTGGAGGCAGAAGCCGTCAAGGGTAGCCTAGGGTTAGGGTTAGGGTTAGGGTGAGGGTTAGGGTACGGCTTAGGGTACGGGTTCAGGGAGGGGTTCGGGTAGGGCATAGGGTATGGGTTATGGTTAGGGTTAGAGTTAGTGTTAGGGTTAGGGCTCGGTTTAGGGTACGGGTTAGGATTAGGGTACGCGTTAGGGTTAGGGTAGGGGTTAGGGTTAGGGTACGCGTTAGGGTGAGGGTAGTTATTAAACCTATCACACTCTCTAGATACCCCTTAGCACGTAAAGGACTATTATTTGGGGGTCCAGCCATGGAGAAGAGTTTAGACACGAGGAGAAGATAAGGAACACACCCATTATCAAGAAATCACATTAGGATTCTCTTTTTAACCTGTTCCTTAAAACACTAGTTCTTAGGAAATCTATTGGAGGCAGAAGCCGTCAAGGGTAGCTTAGGGTTAGGGTTAGGGTTAGGGTGAGGGTTAGGGTACGGTTTAGGGTATGGGTTCAGTGAGGGGTTCGGGTAGGGCGTAGGGTATGGGTTAGGGTTAGGGTTAGAGTTAGTGTTAGGGTTAGGGCTCGGTTTAGGGTACGGGTTAGTATTAGGGTACGCGCTAGGGTTAGGGTAGGGGTTAGGGTTAGGGAACGCGTTAGGGTGAGGGTAGTTATTATACCTATCACACTCTCTAGATACCCCTTAGCACATAAAGGAATATTATTTGGGGTTCCAGCCATGGAGAAGAGTTTAGACACGAGGAGAAGATAAGGAACACACCCATTATCAAGAAATCACATTAGGATTCTCTTTTTAACCTGTTCCTTAAAACACTAGTGCTTAGGAAATCTATTGGAGGCAGAAGCCGTCAAGGGTAGCTTAGGGTTAGGGTTAGGGTTAGGGTGAGCGTTAGGGTACGGCTTATGATACGGGTTCGGGGAGGTGTTCGGGTAGGGCGTAGGGTATGGGTTAGGGTTAGGGTTAGGGCTAGTGTTAGGGTTAGGGCTCGGTTTAGGGTACGGGTTAGGATTAGGGTATGTGTTAGGGTTAGGGTAGGGGTTAGGGTTAGGGTACGCGTTAGGGTGAGGGTAGTTATTAAACCTATCCCACTCTCTAGATACCCCTTAGCACGTAAAGGAATATTATTTGGGGGTCCAGCCATGGAGAAGAGTTTAGACACGAGGAGAAGATAAGGAACACACCCATTATCAAGTAATCACATTAGGATTCTCCTTTAAACCTGTTCCTTAAATCACTAGTGCTTAGGAAATCTATTGGAGGCAGAAGCCGTCAAGGGTAGCCTAGGGTTAGGGTTAGGGTTAGGGTGAGGGTTAGGGTACGGCTTAGGGTACGGGTTCGGGGAGGGATTCGGGTAGGGCGTAGGGTATGGGTTAGAGTTAGGGTTAGGGTTAGTGTTAGGGTTAGGGCTCAGTTTAGGGTACGGGTTAGGATTAGGGTACGCGTTAGTGTTAGGGTAGGGGTTAGGGTTAGGGTACGCTTTAGGGTGAGGGTAGTTATTAAACCTATCCCACTCTCTAGATACCCCTTAGCACGTAAAGGAATATTATTTGTGGGTCCAGCCATGGAGAAGGGTTTAGACACTAGGAGAAGATAAGGAACACACCCATTATCAAGAAATCACAATATGATTCTCTTTTTAAACTGTTCCTTAAAACACTAGTGCTTAGGAAATCTATTGGAGGCAGAAGCAGTCAAGGGTAGCTTAGGGTTAGGGTTAGGGTGAGGGTTAGGGTACGGCTTAGGGTACGGGTTCGGGGAGGGTTTCGGGTAGGGCGTAGGGTATGGGTTAGGGTTAGGGTTAGGGTTAGTGTTAGGGTTAGGGCTGGGTTTAGGGTACGGGTTAGGATTAGGGTACTCGTTAGGGTTAGGGTAGCGGTTAGGGTTAGGGTACGCGTTAGGGTGAGGGTAGTTATTAAACCTATCACACTCTCTAGATACCCCTTAGCACGTAAAGGAATATTTTTTGGGGGTCGAGCCATGGAGAAGAGTTTAGACACTAGGAGAAGATAAGGAACACACACATTATCACGAAATCACATTAGGATTCTCTTTTTAACCTGTTCCTTAAAACACTAGTGCTTAGGAAATCTATTGGAGGCAGAAGCAGTCAAGGGTAGCTTAGGGTTAGTGTTAGGGTTAGGGTGAGGGTTAGGGTACGGCTTAGGGTACGGGTTCGGGGAGGGGTTCGGGTAGGGCGTAGGGTATGGGTTAGGGTTAGGGTTAGGGCTAGTGTTAGGGTTAGGGCTCGGTTTAGGGTACGGGTTAGGATTAGGGTACGCGTTAGGGTTAGGGTAGGGGTTAGGGTTAGGGTACGCGTTAGGGTGAGGGTAGTTATTAAGCCTATCCCACTCTCTAGATACCCCTTAGCACGTAAAGGAATATTATTTGGGGGTCCAGCCATGGAGAAGAGTTTAGACACGAGGAGAAGATAAGGAACACACCCATTATCAAGAAATCACATTAGGATTCTCTTTTTAACATGTTCCTTAAAACACTAGTGCTTAGGAAATCTATTGGAGGCAGAAGCCGTCAAGGGTAGCTTAGGGTTAGGGTTAGGGTTAGGGTGAGGGTTAGGGTACGGTTTAGGGTACGGGTTCAGGGAGGGTTTCGGGTAGGGAGTAGGGTATTGGTTAGGGTTAGGGTTAGAGTTAGTGTTAGGGATAGGGCTCGGTTTAGGGTACGGGTTAGGATTAGGGTACGCGTTAGGGTTAGGGTAGGGGTTAGGTTTAGGGTACGCGTTAGGGTGAGGGTAGTTATTAAACCTATCCCACTCTCTAGATACCCCTTAGCACGTAAAGGAATATTATTTGGGGGTCCAGCCATGGAGAAGAGTTTAGACACGAGGAGAAGATAAGGAACACACCCATTATCAAGAAATCACATTAGGATTCTCTTTTTAACCTGTTCCTTAAAACACTTGTGCTTAGGAAATCTATTGGAGGCAGAAGCAGTCAAGGGTAGCTTAGGGTTAGGGTTAGGGTTAGGGTACGGCTTAGGGTACGGGTTCGGGGAGGGGTTCGCGTAGGGCGTAGGGTATGGGTTAGTGTTAGGGTTAGGGTTAGTGTTAGGGTTAGGGCTCGGTTTAGGGTACGGGTTAGGATTAGGGTTAGCGTTAGGGTTAGGATAGGTGTTAGGGTTAGGGTATGCGATAGGGTGAGGTTAGTTATTAAACCTATCCCACTCTCTAGATACCCCTTAGCACGTAAAGGAATATTATTTGGGGGTCCAGCCATGGAGAAGAGTTTCGACACTAGGAGAAGATAAGGAACACACCCATTATCAAGAAATCACATTAGGATTCTCTTTTTAACCTGTTCCTTAAAACACTAGTTCTTAGGAAATCTATTGGAGGCAGAAGCCGTCAAGGGTAGCTTAGGGTTAGGGTTAGGGTTAGGGTGAGGGTTAGGGTACGGTTTAGGGTATGGGTTCAGGGAGGGGTTCGGGTAGGGCGTAGGGTATGGGTTAGGGTTAGGGTTAGAGTTAGTGTTAGGGTTAGGGCTCGGTTTAGGGTACGGGTTAGTATTAGGGTACGCGCTAGGGTTAGGGTAGGGGTTAGGGTTAGGGAACGCGTTAGGGTGAGGGTAGTTATTATACCTATCACACTCTCTAGATACCCCTTAGCACATAAAGGAATATTATTTGGGGGTCCAGCCATGGAGAAGAGTTTAGACACGAGGAGAATATAAGGAACACACCCATTATCAAGAAATCACATTAGGATTCTCTTTTTAACCTGTTCCTTAAAACACTAGTGCTTAGGAAATCTATTGGAGGCAGAAGCCGTCAAGGGTAGCTTAGGGTTAGGGTTAGGGTTAGGGTGAGGGTTAGGGTACGGCTTATGATACGGGTTCGGGGAGGTGTTCGGGTAGGGCGTAGGGTATGGCTTAGGGTTAGGGTTAGGGCTAGTGTTAGGGTTAGGGCTCGGTTTAGGGTACGGGTTAGGATTAGGGTATGCGTTAGGGTTAGGGTAGGGGTTAGGGTTAGGGTACGCGTTAGGGTGAGGGTAGTTATTAAACCTATCCCACTCTCTAGATACCCCTTAGCACGTAAAGGAATATTATTTGGGGGTCCAGCCATGGAGAAGAGTTTAGACACGAGGAGAAGATAAGGAACACACCCATTATCAAGAAATCACATTAGGATTCTCCTTTAAACCTGTTCCTTAAATCACTAGTGCTTAGGAAATCTATTGGAGGCAGAAGCCGTCAAGGGTAGCCTAGGGTTAGGGTTAGGGTTAGGGTGAGGGTTAGGGTACGGCTTAGGGTACGGGTTCGGGGAGGGATTCGGGTAGGGCGTAGGGTATGGGTTAGAGTTAGGGTTAGGGTTAGTGTTAGGGTTAGGGCTCAGTTTAGGGTACGGGTTAGGATTAGGGTACGCGTTAGTGTTAGGGTAGGGGTTAGGGTTAGGGTACGCTTTAGGGTGAGGGTAGTTATTAAACCTATCCCACTCTCTAGATACCCCTTAGCACGTAAAGGAATATTATTTGTGGGTCCAGCCATGGAGAAGGGTTTAGACACTAGGAGAAGATAAGGAACACACCCATTATCAAGAAATCACAATATGATTCTCTTTTTAAACTGTTCCTTAAAACACTAGTGCTTAGGAAATCTATTGGAGGCAGAAGCAGTCAAGGGTAGCTTAGGGTTAGGGTTAGGGTGAGGGTTAGGTTACGGCTTAGGGTACGGGTACGGGGAGGGTTTCGGGTAGGGCGTAGGGTATGGGTTAGGGTTAGGGTTAGGGTTAGTGTTAGGGTTAGGGCTGGGTTTAGGGTACGGGTTAGGATTAGGGTACTCGTTAGGGTTAGGGTAGCGGTTAGGGTTAGGGTACGCGTTAGGGTGAGGGTAGTTATTAAACCTATCACACTCTCTAGATACCCCTTAGCACGTAAAGGAATATTTTTTGGGGGTCGAGCCATGGAGAAGAGTTTAGACACTAGGAGAAGATAAGGAACACACACATTATCACGAAATCACATTAGGATTCTCTTTTTAACCTGTTCCTTAAAACACTAGTGCTTAGGAAATCTATTGGAGGCAGAAGCAGTCAAGGGTAGCTTAGGGTTAGTGTTAGGGTTAGGGTGAGGGTTAGGGTACGGCTTAGGGTACGGGTTCGGGGAGGGGTTCGGGTAGGGCGTAGGGTATGTGTTAGGGTTAGGGTTAGGGCTAGTGTTAGGGTTAGGGCTCGGTTTAGGGTACGGGTTAGGATTAGGGTACGCGTTAGGGTTAGGTTAGGGGTTAGGGTTAGGGTACGCGTTAGGGTGAGGGTAGTTATTAAGCCTATCCCACTCTCTAGATACCCCTTAGCACGTAAAGGAATATTATTTCGGGGTCCAGCCATGGAGAAGAGTTTAGACACGAGGAGAAGATAAGGAACACACCCATTATCAAGAAATCACATTAGGATTCTCTTTTTAACATGTTCCTTAAAACACTAGTGCTTAGGAAATCTATTGGAGGCAGAAGCCGTCAAGGGTAGCTTAGGGTTAGGGTTAGGGTTAGGGTGAGGGTTAGGGTACGGTTTAGGGTACGGGTTCAGGGAGGGTTTCGGGTAGGGAGTAGGGTATTGGTTAGGGTTAGGGTTAGAGTTAGTGTTAGGGATAGGGCTCGGTTTAGGGTACGGGTTAGGATTAGGGTACGCGTTAGGGTTAGGGTAGGGGTTAGGTTTAGGGTACGCGTTAGGGTGAGGGTAGTTATTAAACCTATCCCACTCTCTAGATACCCCTTAGCACGTAAAGGAATATTATTTGGGGGTCCAGCCATGGAGAAGAGTTTAGACACGAGGAGAAGATAAGGAACACACCCATTATCAAGAAATCACATTAGGATTCTCTTTTTAACCTGTTCCTTAAAACACTTGTGCTTAGGAAATCTATTGGAGGCAGAAGCAGTCAAGGGTAGCTTAGGGTTAGGGTTAGGGTTAGGGTACGGCTTAGGGTACGGGTTCGGGGAGGGGTTCGCGTAGGGCGTAGGGTATGGGTTAGTGTTAGGGTTAGGGTTAGTGTTAGGGTTAGGGCTCGGTTTAGGGTACGGGTTAGGATTAGGGTACGCGTTAGGGTTAGGGTAGGGGTTAGGGTTAGGGTATGCGATAGGGTGAGGTTAGTTATTAAACCTATCCCACTCTCTAGATACCCCTTAGCACGTAAAGGAATATTATTTGGGGGTCCAGCCATGGAGAAGAGTTTCGACACTAGGAGAAGATAAGGAACACACCCATTATCAAGAAATCACATTAGGATTCTCTTTTTAACCTGTTCCTTAAAACACTAGTGCTTAGGAAATATATTGGAGGCAGAAGCCGTCAAGGGTAGCTTAGGGTTAGGGTTAGGGTTAGGGTGAGGGTTAGGGTACGGCTTAGGGTACGGGTTCGGGGAGGGGTTCGGGTAGGGCGTAGGGTATGGCTTAGGGTTAGGGTTAGGGCTAGTGTTAGGGTTAGGGCTCGGTTTAGGGTACGGGTTAGGATTAGGGTATGCGTTAGGGTTAGGGTAGGGGTTAGGGTTAGGGTACGCGTTAGGGTGAGGGTAGTTATTAAACCTATCCCACTCTCTAGATACCCCTTAGCACGTAAAGGAATATTATTTGGGGGTCCAGCCATGGAGAAGAGTTTAGACACGAGGAGAAGATAAGGAACACACCCATTATCAAGAAATCACATTAGGATTCTCCTTTAAACCTGTTCCTTAAATCACTAGTGCTTAGGAAATCTATTGGAGGCAGAAGCCGTCAAGGGTAGCCTAGGGTTAGGGTTAGGGTTAGGGTGAGGGTTAGGGTACGGCTTAGGGTACGGGTTCGGGGAGGGATTCGGGTAGGGCGTAGGGTATGGGTTAGAGTTAGGGTTAGGGTTAGTGTTAGGGTTAGGGCTCAGTTTAGGGTACGGGTTAGGATTAGGGTACGCGTTAGTGTTAGGGTAGGGGTTAGGGTTAGGGTACGCTTTAGGGTGAGGGTAGTTATTAAACCTATCCCACTCTCTAGATACCCCTTAGCACGTAAAGGAATATTATTTGTGGGTCAAGCCATGGAGAAGGGTTTAGACACTAGGAGAAGATAAGGAACACACCCATTATCAAGAAATCACAATATGATTCTCTTTTTAAACTGTTCCTTAAAACACTAGTGCTTAGGAAATCTATTGGAGGCAGAAGCAGTCAAGGGTAGCTTAGGGTTAGGGTTAGGGTGAGGGTTAGGTTACGGCTTAGGGTACGGGTTCGGGGAGGGTTTCGGGTAGGGCGTAGGGTATGGGTTAGGGTTAGGGTTAGGGTTAGTGTTAGGGTTAGGGCTCGGTTTAGGGTACGGGTTAGGATTAGGGTACTCGTTAGGGTTAGGGTAGCGGTTAGGGTTAGGGTACGCGTTAGGGTGAGGGTAGTTATTAAACCTATCCCACTCTCTAGATACCCCTTAGCACGTAAAGGAATATTATTTGGGGGTCCAGCCATGGAGAAGAGTTTAGACACGAGGAGAATATAAGGAACACACCCATTATCAAGAAATCACATTAGGATTCTCTTTTTAACCTGTTCCTTAAAACACTAGTGCTTAGGAAATCTATCCGAGGCAGAAGCCGTCAAGGGTAGCTTAGGGTTAGGGTTAGGGTGAGGGTGAGGGTTAGGGTACGGCTTAGGGTACGGGTTCGGGGAGGGGTTCGGGTAGGGCGTAGGCTATGCGTTAGGGTTAGGGTTAGGGTTAGTGTTAGGGTTAGGGCTCGGTTTAGGGTACGGGTTAGGATTAGGGTACGCGTTAGGGTTAGGGTAGGGGTTAGGGTTAGGGTACGCGTTAGGGTGAGGGTAGTTATTAAGCCTATCCCACTCTCTAGATACCCCTTAGCACGTAAAGGAATATTATTTCGGGGTCCAGCCATGGAGAAGAGTTTAGACACGAGGAGAAGATAAGGAACACACCCATTATCAAGAAATCACATTAGGATTCTCTTTTTAACATGTTCCTTAAAACACTAGTGCTTAGGAAATCTATTGGAGGCAGAAGCCGTCAAGGGTAGCTTAGGGTTAGGGTTAGGGTTAGGGTGAGGGTTAGGGTACGGTTTAGGGTACGGGTTCAGGGAGGGTTTCGGGTAGGGAGTAGGGTATTGGTTAGGGTTAGGGTTAGAGTTAGTGTTAGGGATAGGGCTCGGTTTAGGGTACGGGTTAGGATTAGGGTACGCGTTAGGGTTAGGGTAGGGGTTAGGGTTAGGGTACGCGTTAGGGTGAGGGTAGTTATTAAACCTATCCCACTCTCTAGATACCCCTTAGCACGTAAAGGAATATTATTTGGGGGTCCAGCCATGGAGAAGAGTTTAGACACGAGGAGAAGATAAGGAACACACCCATTATCAAGAAATCACATTAGGATTCTCTTTTTAACCTGTTCCTTAAAACACTTGTGCTTAGGAAATCTATGGGAGGCAGAAGCAGTCAAGGGTAGCTTAGGGTTAGGGTTAGGGTTAGGGTACGGCTTAGGGTACGGGTTCGGGGAGGGGTTCGCGTAGGGCGTAGGGTATGGGTTAGTGTTAGGGTTAGGGTTAGTGTTAGGGTTAGGGCTCGGTTTAGGGTACGGGTTAGGATTAGGGTACGCGTTAGGGTTAGGGTAGGGGTTAGGGTTAGGGTATGCGATAGGGTGAGGTTAGTTATTAAACCTATCCCACTCTCTAGATACCCCTTAGCACGTAAAGGAATATTATTTGGGGGTCCAGCCATGGAGAAGAGTTTCGACACTAGGAGAAGATAAGGAACACACCCATTATCAAGAAATCACATTAGGATTCTCTTTTTAACCTGTTCCTTAAAACACTAGTGCTTAGGAAATATATTGGAGGCAGAAGCCGTCAAGGGTAGCTTAGGGTTAGGGTTAGGGTTAGGGTGAGGGTTAGGGTACGGCTTAGGGTACGGGTTCGGGGAGGGGTTCGGGTAGGGCGTAGGGTATGGGTTAGGGTTAGGGTTAGGGCTAGTGTTAGGGTTAGGGCTCGGTTTAGGGTACGGGTTAGGATTAGGGTATGCGTTAGGGTTAGGGTAGGGGTTAGGGTTAGGATACGCGTTAGGGTGAGGGTAGTTATTAAACCTATCCCACTCTCTAGATACCCCTTAGCACGTAAAGGAATATTATTTGGGGGTCCAGCCATGGAGAAGAGTTTAGACACGAGGAGAAGATAAGGAACACACCCATTATCAAGAAATCACATTAGGATTCTCTTTTAAACCTGTTCCTTAAATCACTAGTGCTTAGGAAATCTATTGGAGGCAGAAGCCGTCAAGGGTAGCTTAGGGTTAGGGTTAGGGTTAGGGTGAGGGTTAGGGTACGGCTTAAGGTACGGGTTCGGGGAGGGGTTCGGGTAGGGCGTAGGGTATGGGTTAAAGTTAGGGTTAGGGTTAGTGTTAGGGTTAGGGCTCAGTTTAGGGTACGGGTTAGGATTAGGGTACGTGTTAGGGTTAGGGTAGGGGTTAGGGTTAGTGTACGCGTTAGGGTGAGGGTAGTTATTAAACCTATCCCACTCTCTAGATACCCCTTAGCACGTACAGGAATATTATTGGGGGTCCAGCCATGGAGAAGAGTTTAGACACTAGGAGAAGATAAGGAACACACCCATTATCACGAAATCACATTAGGATTCTCTTTTTAACATTTTCCTTAAAACACTAGTGCTTAGGAAATCTATTGGAGGCAGAAGCAGTCAAGGGTAGCTTAGGGTTAGGGTTAGGGTTAGGGTGAGGGTTAGGGTACGGTTTAGGGTACGGGTTCAGGGAGGGGTTCGGGTAGGGCATAGGGTATGGGTTATGGTTAGGGTTAGAGTTAGTGTTAGGGTTAGGGCTCGGTTTAGGGTACGGGTTAGGATTAGGGTACGCGCTAGGGTTAGGGTAGGGGTTAGGGTTAGGGTACGCGTTAGGGTGAGGGTAGTTATTAAACCTATCACACTCTCTAGATACCCCTTAGCACATAAAGGAATATTATTTGGGTGTCCAGCCATGGAGAAGAGTTTAGACACGAGGAGAACACAAGGAACACACCCATTATCAAGAAATCACATTAGGATTCTCTTTTTAACATGTTCCTTAAAATACTAGTGCTTAGGAAATCTATTGGAGGCAGAAGCCGTCAAGGGTAGCTTAGGGTTAGGGTTAGGGTTAGGGTGAGGGTTAGGGTACGGCTTAGGGTACGGGTTCAGGGAGGGGTTCGGGTAGGGCATAGGGTATGGGTTATGGTTAGGGTTAGGGCTAGTGTTAGGGTTAGGGCTCGGTTTAGGGTACGGGTTAGGATTAGGGTACGCGTTAGGGTTAGGGTAGGGGTTAGGGTTAGGGTACGCGTTAGGGTGAGGGTAGTTATTAAACCTATCCCATTCTCTAGATACACCTTAGCACGTAAAGGAATATTATTTGGGGGTCCAGCCATGGAGAAGAGTTTAGACACGAGGAGAAGATAAGGAACACACCCATTATCAAGAAATCACATTAGGATTCTCTTTTTAACCTGCTCCTTAAAACACTTGTGCTTAGGAAATCTATTGGTGGCAGAAGCAGTCAAGGGTAGCTTAGGGATAGGGTTAGGGTTAGGGTGAGGGTTAGGGTACGGCTTAGGGTACGGGTTCGGGGAGGGGTTCGGGTAGGGCGTAGGCTATGGGTTAGGGTTAGGGTTAGGGTTAGTGTTAGGGTTAGGGCTCGGTTTAGGTTACGGGTTAGGATTAGGGTACGCGTTAGGGTTAGGGTAGGGGTTAGGGTTAGGGTATGCGATAGGGTGAGGTTAGTTATTAAACCTATCCCACTCTCTAGATACCCCTTAGCACGTAAAGGAATATTATTGGGGGTCCAGCCATGGAGAAGAGTTTAGACACTAGGAGAAGATAAGGAACACACCCATTATCAAGAAATCACATTAGGATTCTCTTTTTAACCTGTTCCTTAAAACACTAGTGCTTAGGAAATCTATTGGAGGCAGAAGCCGTCAAGGGTAGCTTAGGGTTAGGGTTAGGGTTAGGGTGAGGGTTAGGGTACGGCTTACGATACGGTTTCGGGGAGGGGTTCGGGTAGGGCGTAGGGTATGGGTTAGGGTTAGGGTTAGGGCTAGTGTTAGGGTTAGGGCTCGGTTTAGGGTACAGGTTAGGATTAGGGTATGCGTTAGGGTTAGGGTAGGGGTTAGGTTTAGGGTACGTGTTAGGGTGAGGGTAGTTATTAAACCTATCCCACTCTCTAGATACCCCTTAGCACGTAAAGGAATATTATTTGGGGTCCAGCCATGGAGAAGGGTTTAGACACGAGGAGAAGATAAGGAACACACCCATTATCAAGAAATCACATTAGGATTCTCCTTTAAACCTGTTCCTTAAATCACTAGTGCTTAGGAAATCTATTGGAGGCAGAAGCCGTCAAGTGTAGCTTAGGGTTAGGGTTAGGGTTAGGGTGAGCGTTAGGGTACGGCTTAGGGTACGGGTTCGGGGAGGGGTTCGTGTAGGGCGTAGGGTATGGGTTAGAGTTAGGGTTAGGTTAGTGTTAGGGTTAGGGCTCAGTTTAGGGTACGGGTTAGGATTAGGGTACGCGTTAGTGTTACGGTAGGGGTTAGGGTTAGGGTACGCTTTAGGGTGAGGGTAGTTATTAAACCTATCCCACTCTCTAGATACCCCTTAGCACGTAAAGGAATATTATTTGGGGGTCCAGCCATGGAGAAGGGTTTAGACACTAGGAGAAGATAAGGAACACACCCATTATCAAGAAATCACAATATGATTCTCTTTTTAAACTGTTCCTTAAAACACTAGTGGTTAGGAAATCTATTGGAGGCAGAAGCAGTGAAGGGTAGCTTAGGGTTACGGTTAGGGTTAGGGTGAGGGTTAGGGTACGGCTTAGGGTACGGGTTCGGGGAGGGGTTCGGGTAGGGCGTAGGGTATGGGTTAGGGTTAGGGTTAGGGTTAGTGTTAGGGTTAGGGCTCGGTTTAGGGTACGGGTTAGGATTAGGGTACTCGTTAGGGTTAGGGTAGCGGTTAGGGTTAGGGTACGCGTTAGGGTGAGGGTAGTTATTAAACCTATCCCACTCTCTAGATACCCCTTAGCACGTAAAGGAATATTATTTGGGGGTCCAGCCATGGAGAAGAGTTTAGACACGAGGAGAATATAAGGAACACACCCATTATCAAGAAATCACATTAGGATTCTCTTTTTAACCTGTTCCTTAAAACACTAGTGCTTAGGAAATCTATCGGAGGCAGAAGCCGTCAAGGGTAGCTTAGGGTTAGGGTTAGGGTGAGGGTGAGGGTTAGGGTACGGCTTAGGGTACGGGTTCGGGGAGGGGTTCGGGTAGGGCGTAGGCTATGCGTTAGGGTTAGGGTTAGGGTTAGTGTTAGGGTTAGGGCTGGGTTTAGGGTACGGGTTAGGATTAGGGTACTCGTTAGGGTTAGGGTAGCGGTTAGGGTTAGGGTACGCGTTAGGGTGAGGGTAGTTATTAAACCTATCACACTCTCTAGATACCCCTTAGCACGTAAAGGAATATTTTTTGGGGGTCGAGCCATGGAGAAGAGTTTAGACACTAGGAGAAGATAAGGAACACACACATTATCACGAAATCACATTAGGATTCTCTTTTTAACCTGTTCCTTAAAACACTAGTGCTTAGGAAATCTATTGGAGGCAGAAGCAGTCAAGGGTAGCTTAGGGTTAGTGTTAGGGTTAGGGTGAGGGTTAGGGTACGGCTTAGGGTACGGGTTCGGGGAGGGGTTCGGGTAGGGCGTAGGGTATGTGTTAGGGTTAGGGTTAGGGCTAGTGTTAGGGTTAGGGCTCGGTTTAGGGTACGGGTTAGGATTAGGGTACGCGTTAGGGTTAGGTTAGGGGTTAGGGTTAGGGTACGCGTTAGGGTGAGGGTAGTTATTAAGCCTATCCCACTCTCTAGATACCCCTTAGCACGTAAAGGAATATTATTTCGGGGTCCAGCCATGGAGAAGAGTTTAGACACGAGGAGAAGATAAGGAACACACCCATTATCAAGAAATCACATTAGGATTCTCTTTTTAACATGTTCCTTAAAACACTAGTGCTTAGGAAATCTATTGGAGGCAGAAGCCGTCAAGGGTAGCTTAGGGTTAGGGTTAGGGTTAGGGTGAGGGTTAGGGTACGGTTTAGGGTACGGGTTCAGGGAGGGTTTCGGGTAGGGAGTAGGGTATTGGTTAGGGTTAGGGTTAGAGTTAGTGTTAGGGATAGGGCTCGGTTTAGGGTACGGGTTAGGATTAGGGTACGCGTTAGGGTTAGGGTAGGGGTTAGGTTTAGGGTACGCGTTAGGGTGAGGGTAGTTATTAAACCTATCCCACTCTCTAGATACCCCTTAGCACGTAAAGGAATATTATTTGGGGGTCCAGCCATGGAGAAGAGTTTAGACACGAGGAGAAGATAAGGAACACACCCATTATCAAGAAATCACATTAGGATTCTATTTTTAACCTGTTCCTTAAAACACTTGTGCTTAGGAAATCTATTGGAGGCAGAAGCAGTCAAGGGTAGCTTAGGGTTAGGGTTAGGGTTAGGGTACGGCTTAGGGTACGGGTTCGGGGAGGGGTTCGCGTAGGGCGTAGGGTATGGGTTAGTGTTAGGGTTAGGGCTCGGTTTAGGGTACGGGTTAGGATTAGGGTACGCGTTAGGGTTAGGGTAGGGGTTAGGGTTAGGGTATGCGATAGGGTGAGGTTAGTTATTAAACCTATCCCACTCTCTAGATACCCCTTAGCACGTAAAGGAATATTATTTGGGGGTCCAGCCATGGAGAAGAGTTTCGACACTAGGAGAAGATAAGGAACACACCCATTATCAAGAAATCACATTAGGATTCTCTTTTTAACCTGTTCCTTAAAACACTAGTGCTTAGGAAATATATTGGAGGCAGAAGCCGTCAAGGGTAGCTTAGGGTTAGGGTTAGGGTTAGGGTGAGGGTTAGGGTACGGCTTAGGGTACGGGTTCGGGGAGGGGTTCGGGTAGGGCGTAGGGTATGGGTTAGGGTTAGGGTTAGGGCTAGTGTTAGGGTTAGGGCTCGGTTTAGGGTACGGGTTAGGATTAGGGTATGCGTTAGGGTTAGGGTAGGGGTTAGGGTTAGGGTACGCGTTAGGGTGAGGGTAGTTATTAAACCTATCCCACTCTCTAGATACCCCTTAGCACGTAAAGGAATATTATTTGGGGGTCCAGCCATGGAGAAGAGTTTAGACACGAGGAGAAGATAAGGAACACACCCATTATCAAGAAATCACATTAGGATTCTCCTTTAAACCTGTTCCTTAAATCACTAGTGCTTAGGAAATCTATTGGAGGCAGAAGCCGTCAAGGGTAGCCTAGGGTTAGGGTTAGGGTTAGGGTGAGGGTTAGGGTACGGCTTAGGGTACGGGTTCGGGGAGGGATTCGGGTAGGGCGTAGGGTATGGGTTAGAGTTAGGGTTAGGGTTAGTGTTAGGGTTAGGGCTCAGTTTAGGGTACGGGTTAGGATTAGGGTACGCGTTAGTGTTAGGGTAGGGGTTAGGGTTAGGGTACGCTTTAGGGTGAGGGTAGTTATTAAACCTATCCCACTCTCTAGATACCCCTTAGCACGTAAAGGAATATTATTTGTGGGTCAAGCCATGGAGAAGGGTTTAGACACTAGGAGAAGATAAGGAACACACCCATTATCAAGAAATCACAATATGATTCTCTTTTTAAACTGTTCCTTAAAACACTAGTGCTTAGGAAATCTATTGGAGGCAGAAGCAGTCAAGGGTAGCTTAGGGTTAGGGTTAGGGTGAGGGTTAGGTTACGGCTTAGGGTACGGGTTCGGGGAGGGTTTCGGGTAGGGCGTAGGGTATGGGTTAGGGTTAGGGTTAGGGTTAGTGTTAGGGTTAGGGCTCGGTTTAGGGTACGGGTTAGGATTAGGGTACTCGTTAGGGTTAGGGTAGCGGTTAGGGTTAGGGTACGCGTTAGGGTGAGGGTAGTTATTAAACCTATCCCACTCTCTAGATACCCCTTAGCACGTAAAGGAATATTATTTGGGGGTCCAGCCATGGAGAAGAGTTTAGACACGAGGAGAATATAAGGAACACACCCATTATCAAGAAATCACATTAGGATTCTCTTTTTAACCTGTTCCTTAAAACACTAGTGCTTAGGAAATCTATCCGAGGCAGAAGCCGTCAAGGGTAGCTTAGGGTTAGGGTTAGGGTGAGGGTGAGGGTTAGGGTACGGCTTAGGGTACGGGTTCGGGGAGGGGTTCGGGTAGGGCGTAGGCTATGCGTTAGGGTTAGGGTTAGGGTTAGTGTTAGGGTTAGGGCTCGGTTTAGGGTACGGGTTAGGATTAGGGTACGCGTTAGGGTTAGGGTAGGGGTTAGGGTTAGGGTACGCGTTAGGGTGAGGGTAGTTATTAAGCCTATCCCACTCTCTAGATACCCCTTAGCACGTAAAGGAATATTATTTCGGGGTCCAGCCATGGAGAAGAGTTTAGACACGAGGAGAAGATAAGGAACACACCCATTATCAAGAAATCACATTAGGATTCTCTTTTTAACATGTTCCTTAAAACACTAGTGCTTAGGAAATCTATTGGAGGCAGAAGCCGTCAAGGGTAGCTTAGGGTTAGGGTTAGGGTTAGGGTGAGGGTTAGGGTACGGTTTAGGGTACGGGTTCAGGGAGGGTTTCGGGTAGGGAGTAGGGTATTGGTTAGGGTTAGGGTTAGAGTTAGTGTTAGGGATAGGGCTCGGTTTAGGGTACGGGTTAGGATTAGGGTACGCGTTAGGGTTAGGGTAGGGGTTAGGGTTAGGGTACGCGTTAGGGTGAGGGTAGTTATTAAACCTATCCCACTCTCTAGATACCCCTTAGCACGTAAAGGAATATTATTTGGGGGTCCAGCCATGGAGAAGAGTTTAGACACGAGGAGAAGATAAGGAACACACCCATTATCAAGAAATCACATTAGGATTCTCTTTTTAACCTGTTCCTTAAAACACTTGTGCTTAGGAAATCTATGGGAGGCAGAAGCAGTCAAGGGTAGCTTAGGGTTAGGGTTAGGGTTAGGGTACGGCTTAGGGTACGGGTTCGGGGAGGGGTTCGCGTAGGGCGTAGGGTATGGGTTAGTGTTAGGGTTAGGGTTAGTGTTAGGGTTAGGGCTCGGTTTAGGGTACGGGTTAGGATTAGGGTACGCGTTAGGGTTAGGGTAGGGGTTAGGGTTAGGGTATGCGATAGGGTGAGGTTAGTTATTAAACCTATCCCACTCTCTAGATACCCCTTAGCACGTAAAGGAATATTATTTGGGGGTCCAGCCATGGAGAAGAGTTTCGACACTAGGAGAAGATAAGGAACACACCCATTATCAAGAAATCACATTAGGATTCTCTTTTTAACCTGTTCCTTAAAACACTAGTGCTTAGGAAATATATTGGAGGCAGAAGCCGTCAAGGGTAGCTTAGGGTTAGGGTTAGGGTTAGGGTGAGGGTTAGGGTACGGCTTAGGGTACGGGTTCGGGGAGGGGTTCGGGTAGGGCGTAGGGTATGGGTTAGGGTTAGGGTTAGGGCTAGTGTTAGGGTTAGGGCTCGGTTTAGGGTACGGGTTAGGATTAGGGTATGCGTTAGGGTTAGGGTAGGGGTTAGGGTTAGGATACGCGTTAGGGTGAGGGTAGTTATTAAACCTATCCCACTCTCTAGATACCCCTTAGCACGTAAAGGAATATTATTTGGGGGTCCAGCCATGGAGAAGAGTTTAGACACGAGGAGAAGATAAGGAACACACCCATTATCAAGAAATCACATTAGGATTCTCTTTTAAACCTGTTCCTTAAATCACTAGTGCTTAGGAAATCTATTGGAGGCAGAAGCCGTCAAGGGTAGCTTAGGGTTAGGGTTAGGGTTAGGGTGAGGGTTAGGGTACGGCTTAAGGTACGGGTTCGGGGAGGGGTTCGGGTAGGGCGTAGGGTATGGGTTAAAGTTAGGGTTAGGGTTAGTGTTAGGGTTAGGGCTCAGTTTAGGGTACGGGTTAGGATTAGGGTACGTGTTAGGGTTAGGGTAGGGGTTAGGGTTAGTGTACGCGTTAGGGTGAGGGTAGTTATTAAACCTATCCCACTCTCTAGATACCCCTTAGCACGTACAGGAATATTATTGGGGGTCCAGCCATGGAGAAGAGTTTAGACACTAGGAGAAGATAAGGAACACACCCATTATCACGAAATCACATTAGGATTCTCTTTTTAACATTTTCCTTAAAACACTAGTGCTTAGGAAATCTATTGGAGGCAGAAGCAGTCAAGGGTAGCTTAGGGTTAGGGTTAGGGTTAGGGTGAGGGTTAGGGTACGGTTTAGGGTACGGGTTCAGGGAGGGGTTCGGGTAGGGCATAGGGTATGGGTTATGGTTAGGGTTAGAGTTAGTGTTAGGGTTAGGGCTCGGTTTAGGGTACGGGTTAGGATTAGGGTACGCGCTAGGGTTAGGGTAGGGGTTAGGGTTAGGGTACGCGTTAGGGTGAGGGTAGTTATTAAACCTATCACACTCTCTAGATACCCCTTAGCACATAAAGGAATATTATTTGGGTGTCCAGCCATGGAGAAGAGTTTAGACACGAGGAGAACACAAGGAACACACCCATTATCAAGAAATCACATTAGGATTCTCTTTTTAACATGTTCCTTAAAATACTAGTGCTTAGGAAATCTATTGGAGGCAGAAGCCGTCAAGGGTAGCTTAGGGTTAGGGTTAGGGTTAGGGTGAGGGTTAGGGTACGGCTTAGGGTACGGGTTCAGGGAGGGGTTCGGGTAGGGCATAGGGTATGGGTTATGGTTAGGGTTAGGGCTAGTGTTAGGGTTAGGGCTCGGTTTAGGGTACGGGTTAGGATTAGGGTACGCGTTAGGGTTAGGGTAGGGGTTAGGGTTAGGGTACGCGTTAGGGTGAGGGTAGTTATTAAACCTATCCCATTCTCTAGATACCCCTTAGCACGTAAAGGAATATTATTTGGGTGTCCAGCCATGGAGAAGAGTTTAGACACGAGGAGAAGATAAGGAACACACCCATTATCAAGAAATCACATTAGGATTCTCTTTTTAACCTGCTCCTTAAAACACTTGTGCTTAGGAAATCTATTGGTGGCAGAAGCAGTCAAGGGTAGCTTAGGGATAGGGTTAGGGTTAGGGTGAGGGTTAGGGTACGGCTTAGGGTACGGGTTCGGGGAGGGGTTCGGGTAGGGCGTAGGCTATGGGTTAGGGTTAGGGTTAGGGTTAGTGTTAGGGTTAGGGCTCGGTTTAGGTTACGGGTTAGGATTAGGGTACGCGTTAGGGTTAGGGTAGGGGTTAGGGTTAGGGTATGCGATAGGGTGAGGTTAGTTATTAAACCTATCCCACTCTCTAGATACCCCTTAGCACGTAAAGGAATATTATTGGGGGTCCAGCCATGGAGAAGAGTTTAGACACTAGGAGAAGATAAGGAACACACCCATTATCAAGAAATCACATTAGGATTCTCTTTTTAACCTGTTCCTTAAAACACTAGTGCTTAGGAAATCTATTGGAGGCAGAAGCCGTCAAGGGTAGCTTAGGGTTAGGGTTAGGGTTAGGGTGAGGGTTAGGGTACGGCTTACGATACGGTTTCGGGGAGGGGTTCGGGTAGGGCGTAGGGTATGGGTTAGGGTTAGGGTTAGGGCTAGTGTTAGGGTTAGGGCTCGGTTTAGGGTACAGGTTAGGATTAGGGTATGCGTTAGGGTTAGGGTAGGGGTTAGGTTTAGGGTACGTGTTAGGGTGAGGGTAGTTATTAAACCTATCCCACTCTCTAGATACCCCTTAGCACGTAAAGGAATATTATTTGGGGTCCAGCCATGGAGAAGGGTTTAGACACGAGGAGAAGATAAGGAACACACCCATTATCAAGAAATCACATTAGGATTCTCCTTTAAACCTGTTCCTTAAATCACTAGTGCTTAGGAAATCTATTGGAGGCAGAAGCCGTCAAGTGTAGCTTAGGGTTAGGGTTAGGGTTAGGGTGAGCGTTAGGGTACGGCTTAGGGTACGGGTTCGGGGAGGGGTTCGTGTAGGGCGTAGGGTATGGGTTAGAGTTAGGGTTAGGTTAGTGTTAGGGTTAGGGCTCAGTTTAGGGTACGGGTTAGGATTAGGGTACGTGTTAGTGTTACGGTAGGGGTTAGGGTTAGGGTACGCTTTAGGGTGAGGGTAGTTATTAAACCTATCCCACTCTCTAGATACCCCTTAGCACGTAAAGGAATATTATTTGGGGGTCCAGCCATGGAGAAGGGTTTAGACACTAGGAGAAGATAAGGAACACACCCATTATCAAGAAATCACAATATGATTCTCTTTTTAAACTGTTCCTTAAAACACTAGTGGTTAGGAAATCTATTGGAGGCAGAAGCAGTGAAGGGTAGCTTAGGGTTACGGTTAGGGTTAGGGTGAGGGTTAGGGTACGGCTTAGGGTACGGGTTCGGGGAGGGGTTCGGGTAGGGCGTAGGGTATGGGTTAGGGTTAGGGTTAGGGTTAGTGTTAGGTTTAGGGCTCGGTTTAGGGTACGGGTTAGGATTAGGGTACTCGTTAGGGTTAGGGTAGCGGTTAGGGTTAGGGTACGCGTTAGGGTGAGGGTAGTTATTAAACCTATCCCACTCTCTAGATACCCCTTAGCACGTAAAGGAATATTATTTGGGGGTCCAGCCATGGAGAAGAGTTTAGACACGAGGAGAATATAAGGAACACACCCATTATCAAGAAATCACATTAGGATTCTCTTTTTAACCTGTTCCTTAAAACACTAGTGCTTAGGAAATCTATCGGAGGCAGAAGCCGTCAAGGGTACCTTAGGGTTAGGGTTAGGGTGAGGGTGAGGGTTAGGGTACGGCTTAGGGTACGGGTTCGGGGAGGGGTTCGGGTAGGGCGTAGGCTATGCGTTAGGGTTAGGGTTAGGGTTAGTGTTAGGGTTAGGCTCGGTTTAGGGTACGGGATAGGATTAGGGTACGCGTTAGGGTTAGGGTAGGGGTTAGGGTTAGGGTATGCGATAGGGTGAGGTTAGTTATTAAACCTATCCCACTCTCTAGATACCCCTTAGCACGTAAAGGAATATTATTTGGGGGTCCAGCCATGGAGAAGAGTTTAGACACTAGGAGAAGATAAGGAACACACCCATTATCAAGAAATCACATTAGGATTCTCTTTTAACCTGTTCCTTAAAACACTAGTGCTTAGGAAATCTATTGGAGGCAGAAGCCGTCAAGGGTAGCTTAGGGTTAGGGTTAGGGTTAGGGTGAGGGTTAGGGTACGGCTTACGATACGGGTTCGGGGAGGGGTTCGGGTAGGGCGTAGGGTATGGGTTAGGGTTAGGGTTAGGGCTAGTGTTAAGGTTAGGGCTCGGTTTAGGATACGGGTTAGGATTAGGGTATGCGTTAGGGTTAGGGTAGGGGTTAGGGTTAGGGTACGCGTTAGGGTGAGGGTAGTTATTAAACCTATCCCACTCTCTAGATACCCCCTTAGCACGTAAAGGAATATTATTTGGGGGTCCAGCCATGGAGAAGAGTTTAGACACGAGGAGAAAATAAGGAACACACCCATTATCAAGAAATCACATTAGGATTCTACTTTAAACCTGTTCCTTAAATCACTAGTGCTTAGGAAATCTATTGGAGGCAGAAGCCGTCAAGGGTAGCTTAGTGTTAGGGTTAGGGTTAGGGTGAGGGTTAGGGTACGGCTTAGTGTACGGGTTCGGGGAGGGGTTCGGGTAGGGCGTAGGGTATGGGTTAGAGTTAGGGTTAGGGTTAGTGTTAGGGTTAGGGCTCAGTTTAGGGTACGGGTTAGGATTAGGGTACGCGTTAGTGTTAGGGTAGGGGTTAGGGTTAGGGTATGCTTTAGGGTGAGGTTAGTTATTAAACCTATCCCACTCTCTAGATACTCCTTAGCACGTAAAGGAATATTATTTGGGGGTCCAGCCATGTAGAAGGGTTTAGACACTAGGAGAAGATAAGGAACACACCCATTATTACGAAATCACATTAGGATTCTCTTTTTAACCTGTTCCTTAAAACACTAGTGCTTAGGAAATCTATTGGAGGCAGAAGCAGTCAAGGGTAGTTTAGGGTTAGGGTTAGGGTTAGGGTGAGGGGTTAGGGTACGGCTTAGGGTACGGGTTCGGGGAGGGGTTCGGGTAGGGCGTAGGGTATGGGTTAGGGTTAGGGTTAGGGCTAGTGTTAGGGTTAGGGCTCGGTTTAGGGTACGGGGTTAGGATTAGGGGTACGCGTTAGGGTTAGGGTAGGGGTTAGGGTTAGGGTACGCGTTAGGGGTGAGGGTAGTTATTAAACCTATCCCACTCTCTAGATAACCCTTAGCACGTAAAGGAATATTATTTGGGGGTCCAGCCATGGAGAAGAGTTTAGACACGAGGAGAAGATAAGGAACACACCCATTATCAAGAAATCACATTAGGATTCTCTTTTTAACCTGTTCCTTAAAACACTAGTTCTTAGGAAATCTATTGGAGGCAGAAGCCGTCAAGGGTAGCTTAGGGTTAGGGTTAGGGTTAGGGTGAGGGTTAGGGTACGGTTTAGGGTATGGGTTCAGGGAGGGGTTCGGGTAGGGCGTAGGGTATGGGTTAGGGTTAGGGTTAGAGTTAGTGTTAGGGTTAGGGCTCGGTTTAGGGTACGGGTTAGGATTAGGGTACGCGCTAGGGTTAGGGTAGGGGTTAGGGTTAGGGAACGCGTTAGGGTGAGGGTAGTTATTATACCTATCACACTCTCTAGATACCCCTTAGCACATAAAGGAATATTATTTGGGGGTCCAGCCATGGAGAAGAGTTTAGACACGAGGAGAAGATAAGGAACACACCCATTATCAAGAAATCACATTAGGATTCTCTTTTTAACCTGTTCCTTAAAACACTAGTGCTTAGGAAATCTATTGGAGGCAGAAGCCGTCAAGGGTAGCTTAGGGTTAGGGTTAGGGTTAGGGTGAGGGTTAGGGTACGGCTTATGATACGGGTTCGGGGAGGTGTTCGTGTAGGGCGTAGGGTATGGGGTTAGGTTTAGGGTTAGGGCTAGTGTTAGGGTTAGGGCTCGGTTTAGGGTACGGGTTAGGATTAGGGTATGCGTTAGGGTTAGGGTAGGGGGTTAGGGTTAGGGTACGCGTTAGGGTGAGGGTAGTTATTAAACCTATCCCACTCTCTAGATACCCCTTAGCACGTAAAGGAATATTATTTGGGGGTCCAGCCATGGAGAAGAGTTTAGACACGAGGAGAAGATAAGGAACACACCCATTATCAAGAAATCACATTAGGATTCTCCTTTAAACCTGTTCCTTAAATCACTAGTGCTTAGGAAATCTATTGGAGGCAGAAGCCGTCAAGGGTAGCCTAGGGTTAGGGTTAGGGGTTAGGGTGAGGGTTAGGGTACGGCTTAGGGTACGGGTTCGGGGAGGGATTCGGGTAGGGCGTAGGGTATGGGTTAGAGTTAGGGTTAGGGGTTAGTGTTAGGGTTAGGGCTCAGTTTAGGGTACGGGTTAGGATTAGGGTACGCGTTTAGTGTTAGGGTAGGGGTTAGGGTTAGGGTACGCTTTAGGGTGAGGGTAGTTATTAAACCTATCCCACTCTCTAGATACCCATTAGCACGTAAAGGAATATTATTTGTGGGTCCAGCCATGGAGAAGGGTTTAGACACTAGGAGAAGATAAGGAACACACCCATTATCAAGAAATCACAATATGATTCTCTTTTTAAACTGTTCCTTAAAACACTAGTGCTTAGGAAATCTATTGGAGGCAGAAGCAGTCAAGGGTAGCTTAGAGTTAGGGTTAGGGTGAGGGTTAGGGTACGGCTTAGGGTACGGGTTCGGGGGAGGGTTTCGGGTAGGGCGTAGGGTATGGGTTAGGGTTAGGGTTAGGGTTAGTGTTAGGGTTAGGGCTGGGTTTAGGGTACGGGTTAGGATTAGGGTACTCGTTAGGGTTAGGGTAGCGGTTAGGGTTAGGGTACGCGTTAGGGTGAGGGTAGTTATTAAACCTATCACACTCTCTAGATACCCCTTAGCACGTAAAGGAATATTTTTTGGGGGTCGAGCCATGGAGAAGAGTTTAGACACTAGGAGAAGATAAGGAACACACACATTATCACGAAATCACATTAGGATTCTCTTTTTAACCTGTTCCTTAAAACTCTAGTGCTTAGGAAATCTATTGGAGGCAGAAGCAGTCAAGGGTAGCTTAGGGTTAGTGTTAGGGTTAGGGTGAGGGTTAGGGTACGGCTTAGGGTACGGGTTCGGGGAGGGGTTCGGGTAGGGCGTAGGGTATGGGTTAGGGTTAGGGTTAGGGCTAGTGTTAGGGTTAGGGCTCGGTTTAGGGTACGGGTTAGGATTAGGGTACGCGTTAGGGTTAGGGTAGGGGTTAGGGTTAGGGTACGCGTTAGGGTGAGGGTAGTTATTAAGCCTATCCCACTCCCTAGATACCCCTTAGCACGTAAAGTAATATTATTTCGGGGTCCAGCCATGGAGAAGAGTTTAGACACGAGGAGAAGATAAGGAACACACCCATTATCAAGAAACCACATTAGGATTCTCTTTTTAACATGTTCCTTAAAACACTAGTGCTAAGGAAATCTATTGGAGGCAGAAGCCGTCAAGGGTAGCTTAGGGTTAGGGTTAGGGTTAGGGTGAGGGGTTAGGGTACGGTTTAGGGTACGGGTTCAGAGAGGGTTTCGGGTAGGGAGTAGGTATTGGTTAGGGTTAGGGTTAGAGTTAGTGTTAGGGATAGGGCTCGGTTTAGGGTACGGGTTAGGATTAGGGTACGCGTTAGGGTTAGGGTAGGGGGTTAGGGTTAGGGTACGCGTTAGGGTGAGGGTAGTTATTAAACCTATCCCACTCTCTAGATACCCCTTAGCACGTAAAGGAATATTATTTGGAGGTCCAGCCATGGAGAAGAGTTTAGACACGAGGAGAAGATAAGGAACACACCCATTATCAAGAAATCACATTAGGATTCTCTTTTTAACCTGTTCCTTAAAACACTTGTGCTTAGGAAATCTATTGGAGGCAGAAGCAGTCAAGGGTAGCTTAGGGTTAGGGTTAGGGTTAGGGTACGGCTTAGGGTACGGGTTCGGGGAGGGGTTCGCGTAGGGCGTAGGGTATGGGTTAGTGTTAGGGTTAGGGTTAGTGTTAGGGTTATGGCTCGGTTTAGGGTACGGGTTAGGATTAGGGTACGCGTTAGGGTTAGGGTAGGGGTTAGGGTTAGGGTATGCGATAGGGTGAGGTTAGTTATTAAACCTATCCCACTCTCTAGATACCCCTTAGCACGTAAAGGAATATTATTTGGGGGTCCAGCCATGGAGAAGAGTTTCGACACTAGGAGAAGATAAGGAACACACCCATTATCAAGAAATCACATTAGGATTCTCTTTTTAACCTGTTCCTTAAAACACTAGTGCTTAGGAAATATATTGGAGGCAGAAGCCGTCAAGGGTAGCTTAGGGTTAGGGTTAGGGTTAGGGTGAGGGTTAGGGTACGGCTTAGGGTACGGGTTCGGGGAGGGGTTCGGGTAGGGCGTAGGGTATGGGTTAGGGTTAGGGTTAGGGCTAGTGTTAGGGTTAGGGCTCGGTTTAGGGTACGGGTTAGGATTAGGGTATGCATTATGGTTAGGGTAGGGGTTAGGGTTAGGATACGCGTTAGGGTGAGGGTAGTTATTAAACCTATCCCACTCTCTAGATACCCCTTAGCACGTAAAGGAATATTATTTGGGGGTCCAGCCATGGAGAAGAGTTTAGACACGAGGAGAAGATAAGGAATACACCCATTATCAAGAAATCACATTAGGATTCTCTTTTAAACCTGTTCCTTAAATCACTAGTGCTTAGGAAATCTATTGGAGGCAGAAGCAGTCAAGGGTAGCTTAGGGTTAGGGTTAAGGTTAGGGTGAGGGTTAGGGTACAGCTTAGGGTACGGGTTCGGGGAGGGGTTCGGGTAGGGCGTAGGGTATGGGTTAGGGTTAGGGTTAGGGCTAGTGTTAGGGTTAGGGCTCGGTTTAGGGTACGGGTTAGGATTAGTGTACGCGTTAGGGTTAGGGTAGGGGTTAGGGTTAGGGTACGCGTTAGGGTGAGGGTAGTTATTAAACCTATCCCACTCTCTAGATACCCCTTAGCACGTAAAGGAATATTATTTGGGGGTCCAGCCATGGAGAAGAGTTTAGACACGAGGAGAAGATAAGGAACACACCCATTATCAAGAATTCACATTAGGATTCTCTTTTTAACCTGTTCCTTAAAACAATAGTGCTTAGGAAATCTATTGGAGGCAGAAGCCGTCAAGGGTAGCTTAGGGTTAGGGTTAGGGTTAGGGTGAGGGTTAGGGTACGGCTTAGGGTACGGGTTCGGGGAGGGGTTCGGGTAGGGCGTAGGGTATGTGTTAGGGTTAGGGTTAGGGCTAGTGTTAGGGTTAGGGCTCGGTTTAGGGTACAGGTTAGGATTAGGGTACGCGTTAGGGTTAGGGTAGGGGTTAGGGTTAGTGTACGCGTTAGGGTGAGGGTAGTTATTAAACCTATCCCACTCTCTAGATACCCCTTAGCACGTACAGGAATATTATTGGGGGTCCAGCCATGGAGAAGAGTTTAGACACTAGGAGAATACAAGGAACACACCCATTATCACGAAATCACATTAGGATTCTCTTTTTAACATTTTCCTTAAAACACTAGTGCTTAGGAAATCTATTGGAGGCAGAAGCAGTCAAGGGTAGCTTAGGGTTAGGGTTAGGGTTAGGGTGAGGGTTAGGGTATGACTTAGGGTACGGGTTCGGGGAGGGGTTCGGGTAGGGCGTAGGGTATGGGTTAGGGTTAAGGTTAGGGTTAGTGTTAGGGTTAGGGCTCGGTTTAGGGTACGGGTTAGGATTAGGGTACGCGTTAGGGTTAGGGTAGGGGTTAGGGTTAGGGTACGCGTTAGGGTGAGGGTAGTTATTAAACCTATCACACTCTCTAGATACCCCTTAGCACGTAAAGGAATATTATTTGGGGGTCCAGCCATGGAGAAGAGTTTAGACACTAGGAGAAGATAAGGAATACACCCATTATCACGAAATCACATTAGGATTCTCTTTTTAACCTGTTCCTTAAAACACTAGTTCTTAGGAAATCTATTGGAGGCAGAAGCAGTCAAGGGTAGCTTAGGGTTAGGGTTAGGGTTAGGGTGAGGGTTAGGGTACGGCTTAGTGTACGGGTTCGGGGAGGGGTTCGGGTAGGGCGTAGGGTATGGGTTAGGGTTAGGGTTAGGGCTAGTGTTAGGGTTAGGGCTCGCTTTAGGGTACGGGTTAGGATTAGGGTACGCGTTAGGGTTCGGGTAGGGGTTAGGGTTAGGGTACGCGTTAGGGTGAGGTTAGATATTAAACCTATCCCACTCTCTAGATACCCCTTAGCACGTAAAGGAATATTATTTGGGGGTCCAGCCATGGAGAAGAATTTAGACACGAGGAGAAGATAAGGAACACACCCATTATCAAGAAATCACATTAGGATTCTCTTTTTAACCTGTTCCTTAAAACACTAGTGCTTAGGAAATCTATTGGAGGCAGAAGCCGTCAAGGGTAGCTTAGGGTTAGGGTTAGGGTTAGGGTGAGGGTTAGGGTACGGTTTAGGGTACGGGTTCAGGGAGGGGTTCGGGTAGGGCGTAGGGTATGGGTTAGGGTTAGGGTTAGAGTTAGTGTTAGGGTTAGGGCTCGGTTTAGGGTACGGGTTAGGATTAGGGTACGCGCTAGGGGTAGGGTAGGGGTTAGGGTTAGGGTACGCGTTAGGGTGAGGGTAGTTATTAAACCTATCACACTCTCTAGATACCCCTTAGCACATAAAGGAATATTATTTGGGGGTCCAGCCATGGAGAAGAGTTTAGACACGAGGAGAACACAAGGAACACACCCATTATCAAGAAATCACATTAGGATTCTCTTTTTAACATGTTCCTTAAAACACTAGTGCTTAGGAAATCTATTGGAGGCAGAAGCCGTCAAGGGTAGCTTAGGGTTAGGGTTAGGGTTAGGGTGAGGGTTAGGGTTAGGGCTCGGTTTAGGGTACGGGTTAGGATTAGGGTACGCGTTAGGGTTAGGGTAGGGGTTAGGGTTAGGGTACGCGTTAGGGTGAGGGTAGTTATTAAACCTATCCCATTCTCTAGATACCCCTTAGCACGTAAAGGTATATTATTTGGGGGTCCAGCCATGGAGAAGAGTTTAGACACGAGGAGAAGATAAGGAACACACCCATTATCAAGAAATCACATTAGGATTCTCTTTTTAACCTGTTCCTTAAAACACTTGTGCTTAGGAAATCTATTGGAGGCAGAAGCAGTCAAGGGTAGCTTAGGGATAGGCTTAGGGTTAGGGTACGGCTTAGGGTACGGGTTCGGGGAGGGGTTCGGGTAGGGCGTAGGCTATGGGTTAGGGTTAGGGTTAGGGTTAGTGTTAGGGTTAGGGCTCGCTTTAGGGTACGGGTTAGGATTAGGGTACGCGTTAGGGTTAGGGTAGGGGTTAGGGTTAGGGTATGCGATAGGGTGAGGTTAGTTATTAAACCTATCCCACTCTCTAGATACCCCTTAGCACGTAAAGGAATATTATTTGGGGGTCCAGCCATGGAGAAGAGTTTAGACACTAGGAGAAGATAAGGAACACACCCATTATCAAGAAATCACAATAGGATTCTCTTTTTAAACTGTTCCTTAAAACACTAGTGGTTAGGAAATCTTTTGGAGTCAGAAGCAGTGAAGGGTAGCTTAGGGTTAGGGTTAGGGTTAGGGTGAGGGTTAGGGTACGGCTTAGGGTACGGGTTCGGGTAGGGTTTCGGGTAGGGCGTAGGGTATGGGTTAGGGTTAGGGTTAGTGTTAGGGTTAGGGCTCGGTTTAGGGTACGGGTTAGGATTAGGGTACTCGATAGGGTTAGGGTAGCGGTTAGGGTTAGGGTACGCGTTAGGGTGAGGGTAGTTATTAAACCTGTCACACTCTCTAGATACCCCTTATCACGTAAAGGAATATTATTTGGGGGTCCAGCCATGGAGAAGAGTTTAGACACTAGGAGAAGATAAGGAACACACCCATTATCACGAAATCACATTAGGATTCTCTTTTTAACCTGTTCCTTAAAACACTAGTGCTTAGGAAATCTACTGGAGGCAGAAGCAGTCAAGGGTAGCTTAGGGTTAGGGTTAAGGTTAGGGTGAGGGTTAGGGTACAGCTTAGGGTACGGGTTCGGGGAGGGGTTCGGGTAGGGCGTAGGGTATGGGTTAGGGTTAGGGTTAGGGCTAGTGTAAGGTTAGGGCTCGGTTTAGGGTACGGGTTAGGATTAGTGTACGCGTCAGGGTTAGGGTAGGGGTTAGGGTTAGGGTACGCGTTAGGGTGAGGGTAGTTATTAAACCTATCCCACTCTCTAGATACCCCTTAGCACGTAAAGGAATATTATTTGGGGGTCCAGCCATGGAGAAGAGTTTAGACACGAGGAGAAGATAAGGAACACACCCATTATCAAGAATTCACATTAGGATTCTCTTTTTAACCTGTTCCTTAAAACAATAGTGCTTAGGAAATCTATTGGAGGCAGAAGCCGTCAAGGGTAGCTTAGGGTTAGGGTTAGGGTTAGGGTGAGGGTTAGGGTACGGCTTAGGGTACGGGTTCGGGGAGGGGTTCGGGTAGGGCGTAGGGTATGTGTTAGGGTTAGGGTTAGGGCTAGTGTTAGGGTTAGGGCTCGGTTTATGGTACAGGTTAGGATTAGGGTACGCGTTAGGGTTAGGGTAGGGCTTAGGGTTAGTGTACGCGTTAGGGTGAGGGTAGTTATTAAACCTATCCCACTCTCTAGATACCCCTTAGCACGTACAGGAATATTATTGGGGGTCCAGCCATGGAGAAGAGTTTAGACACTAGGAGAAGATAAGGAACACACCCATTATCACGAAATCACATTAGGATTCTCTTTTTAACATTTTCCTTAAAACACTAGTGCTTAGGAAATCTATTGGAGGCAGAAGCAGTCAAGGGTAGCTTAGGGTTAGGGTTAGGGTTAGGGTGAGGGTTAGGGTATGACTTAGGGTACGGGTTCGGGGAGGGGTTCGGGTAGGGCGTAGGGTATGGGTTAGGGTTAAGGTTAGGGTTAGTGTTAGGGTTAGGGCTCGGTTTAGGTTACGGGTTAGGATTAGGGTACGCGTTAGGGTTAGGGTAGGGGTTAGGGTTAGGGTACGCGTTAGGGTGAGGGTAGTTATTAAACCTATCACACTCTCTAGATACCCCTTAGCACGTAAAGGAATATTATTTGGGGGTCCAGCCATGGAGAAGAGTTTAGACACTAGGAGAAGATAAGGAATACACCCATTATCACGAAATCACATTAGGATTCTCTTTTTAACCTGTTCCTTAAAACACTAGTTCTTAGGAAATCTATTGGAGGCAGAAGCAGTCAAGGGTAGCTTAGGGTTAGGGTTAGGGTTAGGGTGAGGGTTAGGGTACGGCTTAGTGTACGGGTTCGGGGAGGGGTTTGGGTAGGGCGTAGGGTATGGGTTAGGGTTAGGGTTAGGGCTAGTGTTAGGGTTAGGGCTCGCTTTAGGGTACGGGTTAGGATTAGGGTACGCGTTAGGGTTCGGGTAGGGGTTAGGGTTAGGGTACGCGTTAGGGTGAGGTTAGATATTAAACCTATCCCACTCTCTAGATACCCCTTAGCACGTAAAGGAATATTATTTGGGGGTCCAGCCATGGAGAAGAATTTAGACACGAGGAGAAGATAAGGAACACACCCATTATCAAGAAATCACATTAGGATTCTCTTTTTAACCTGTTCCTTAAAACACTAGTGCTTAGGAAATCTATTGGAGGCAGAAGCCGTCAAGGGTAGCTTAGGGTTAGGGTTAGGGTTAGGGTGAGGGTTAGGGTACGGTTTAGGGTACGGGTTCAGGGAGGGGTTCGGGTAGGGCGTAGGGTATGGGTTAGGGTTAGGGTTAGAGTTAGTGTTAGGGTTAGGGCTCGGTTTAGGGTACGGGTTAGGATTAGGGTACGCGCTAGGGGTAGGGTAGGGGTTAGGGTTAGGGTACGCGTTAGGGTGAGGGTAGTTATTAAACCTATCACACTCTCTAGATACCCCTTAGCACATAAAGGAATATTATTTGGGGGTCCAGCCATGGAGAAGAGTTTAGACACGAGGAGAACACAAGGAACACACCCATTATCAAGAAATCACATTAGGATTCTCTTTTTAACATGTTCCTTAAAACACTAGTGCTTAGGAAATCTATTGGAGGCAGAAGCCGTCAAGGGTAGCTTAGGGTTAGGGTTAGGGTTAGGGTGAGGGTTAGGGTACGGCTTAGGGTACGGGTTCGTGGAGGTGTTCGGGTAGGGCGTGGGGTATGGGTTAGGGTTAGGGTTAGGGCTAGGGTTAGGGTTAGGGCTCGGTTTAGGGTACGGGTTAGGATTAGGGTACGCGTTAGGGTTAGGGTAGGGGTTAGGGTTAGGGTACGCGTTAGGGTGAGGGTAGTTATTAAACCTATCCCATTCTCTAGATACCCCTTAGCACGTAAAGGTATATTATTTGGGGGTCCAGCCATGGAGAAGAGTTTAGACACGAGGAGAAGATAAGGAACACACCCATTATCAAGAAATCACATTAGGATTCTCTTTTTAACCTGTTCCTTAAAACACTTGTGCTTAGGAAATCTATTGGAGGCAGAAGCAGTCAAGGGTAGCTTAGGGATAGGCTTAGGGTTAGGGTACGGCTTAGGGTACGGGTTCGGGGAGGGGTTCGGGTAGGGCGTAGGCTATGGGTTAGGGTTAGGGTTAGGGTTAGTGTTAGGGTTAGGGCTCGCTTTAGGGTACGGGTTAGGATTAGGGTACGCGTTAGGGTTAGGGTAGGGGTTAGGGTTAGGGTATGCGATAGGGTGAGGTTAGTTATTAAACCTATCCCACTCTCTAGATACCCCTTAGCACGTAAAGGAATATTATTTGGGGGTCCAGCCATGGAGAAGAGTTTAGACACTAGGAGAAGATAAGGAACACACCCATTATCAAGAAATCACAATATGATTCTCTTTTTAAACTGTTCCTTAAAACACTTGTGCTTAGGAAATCTATTGGAGGCAGAAGCAGTCAAGGGTAGCTTAGGGATAGGCTTAGGGTTAGGGTACGGCTTAGGGTACGGGTTCGGGTAGGGTTTCGGGTAGGGCGTAGGGTATGGGTTAGGGTTAGGGTTAGTGTTAGGGTTAGGGCTCGGTTTAGGGTACGGGTTAGGATTAGGGTACTCGTTAGGGTTAGGGTAGCGGTTAGGGTTAGGGTACGCGTTAGGGTGAGGGTAGTTATTAAACCTGTCACACTCTCTAGATACCCCTTATCACGTAAAGGAATATTATTTGGGGGTCCAGCCATGGAGAAGAGTTTAGACACTAGGAGAAGATAAGGAACACACCCATTATCACGAAATCACATTAGGATTCTCTTTTTAACCTGTTCCTTAAAACACTAGTGCTTAGGAAATCTATTGGAGGCAGAAGCAGTCAAGGGTAGCTTAGGGTTAGGGTTAGAGTTAGGGTGAGGGGTACGGTACGGCTTAGGGTACGGGTTCGGGGAGGGGTTCGGGTAGGGCGTAGGGTATGGTTTAGGGTTAGGGTTAGGGCTAGTGTTAGGGTTAGGGCTCGGTTTAGGGTACGGGTTAGGATTAGGGTACGCGCTAGGGTTAGGTTAGGGGTTAGGGTTAGGGTACGCGTTAGGGTGAGGGTAGTTATTATACCTATCACACTCTCTAGATACCCCTTAGCACATAAAGGAATATTATTTGGGGGTCCAGCCATGGAGAAGAGTTTAGACACGAGGAGAAGATAAGGAACACACCAATTATCAAGAAATCACATTAGGATTCTCTTTTTAACCTGTTCCTTAAAACACTAGTGCTTAGGAAATCTATTGGAGGCAGAAGCCGTCAAGGGTAGCTTAGGGTTAGGGTTAGGTTTAGGGCGAGGGTTAGGGTACGGTTTAGGGTACGGCTTCAGGGAGGTGTTCGGGTAGGGCGTAGGGTATGGGTTAGGGTTAGGGTTAGAGTTAGTGTTAGGGTTAGGGCTCGGTTTAGGGTACGGGTTAGGATTAGGGTACGCGCTAGGGTTAGGGTAGGGGTTAGGGTTAGGGTACGCGTTAGGGTGAGGGTAGTTATTATACCTATCACACTCTCTAGATACCCCTTAGCACATAAAGGAATATTATTTGGGGGTCCAGCCATGGAGAAGAGTTTAGACACGAGGAGAAGATAAGGAACACACCCATTATCACGAAATCACATTAGGATTCTCTTTTTAACCTGTTCCTTAAAACACTAGTGCTTAGGAAATCTATTGGAGGCAGAAGCAGTCAAGGGTAGCTTAGGGTGAGTGTTAGGGTTAGGGTGAGGGCTAGGGTATGGCTTAGGGTACGGGTTCGGGGAGGGGTTCGGGTAGGGCGTAGGGTATGGGTTAGGGTTAGGGTTAGGGCTAGTGTTAGGGTTAGGGCTCTGTTTAGGGTAAGGGTTAGGATTAGGGTACGCGCTAGGGTTAGGGTAGGGGTTAGGGTTAGGGTACGCGTTAGGGTGAGGGTAGTTATTATACCTATCACACTCTCTAGATACCCCTTAACACATAAAGGAATATTATTTGGGGGTCCAGCCATGGAGAAGAGTTTAGACACGAGGAGAAGATAAGGAACACACCCATTATCAAGAAATCACATTAGGATTCTCTTTTTAACCTGTTCCTTAAAACACTAGTGCTTAGGAAATCTATTGGAGGCAGAAGCAGTCAAGGGTAGCTTAGGGTTAGGGTTAAGGTTAGGGTGAGGGTTAGGGTACAGCTTAGGGTACGGGTTCGGGGAGGGGTTCGGGTAGGGCGTAGGGTATGGGTTAGGGTTAGGGTTAGGGCTAGTGTTAGGGTTAGGGCTCGGTTTAGGGTACGGGTTAGGATTAGTGTACGCGTTAGGGTTAGGGTTAGGGTACGCGTTAGGGTGAGGGTAGTTATTAAACCTATCCCACTCTCTAGATACCCCTTAGCACGTAAAGGAATATTATTTGGGGGTCCAGCCATGGAGAAGAGTTTAGACACGAGGAGAAGATAAGGAACACACCCATTATCAAGAAATCACATTAGGATTCTCTTTTTAACCTGTTCCTTAAAACAATAGTGCTTAGGAAATCTATTGGAGGCAGAAGCCGTCAAGGGTAGCTTAGGGTTAGGGTTAGGGTTAGGGTGAGGGTTAGGGTACGGTTTAGGTTACGGGTTCAGGGAGGGGTTCGGGTAGGGCGTAGGGTATGGGTTAGGGTTAGGGTTAGAGTTAGTGTTAGGGTTAGGGCTCGGTTTAGGGTACGGGTTAGGATTAGGGTACGCGCTAGTGTGAGGGTAGAGGTTACGGTTAGGGTACACGTTAGGGTGAGGGTAGTTATTAAACCTATCACACTCTCTAGATACCCCTTAGCACATAAAGGAATATTATTTGGGGGTCCAGCCATGGAGAAGAGTTTAGACACGAGGAGAAGATAAGGAACACACCCATTATCAAGAAATCACATTAGGATTCTCTTTTTAACATGTTCCTTAAAACACTAGTGCTTAGGAAATCTATTGGAGGCAGAAGCCGTCAAGGGTAGCTTAGGGTTAGGGTTAGGGTTAGGGTGAGGGTTAGGGTACGGCTTAGGGTACGGGTTCGGGGAGGGGTTCGGGTAGGGCGTAGGGTATGTGTTAGGGTTAGGGTTAGGGCTAGTGTTAGGGTTAGGGCTCGGTTTAGGGTACAGGTTAGGATTAGGGTACGTGTTAGGGTTAGGGTAGGGGTTAGGGTTAGTGTACGCGTTAGGGTGAGGGTAGTTATTAAACCTATCCCACTCTCTAGATACCCCGTAGCACGTACAGGAATATTATTGGGGGTCCAGCCATGGAGAAGAGTTTAGACACTAGGAGAAGATAAGGAACACACCCATTATCACGAAATCACATTAGGATTCTCTTTTTAACATTTTCCTTAAAACACTAGTGCTTAGGAAATCTATTGGAGGCAGAAGCAGTCAAGGGTAGCTTAGGGTTAGGGTTAGGGTTAGGGTGAGGGTTAGGGTATGACTTAGGGTACGGGTTCGGGGAGGGGTTCGGATAGGGCGTAGGGTATGGGTTAGGGTTAGGATTAGGGTTAGTGTTAGGGTTAGGGCTCGGTTTAGGGTACGGGTTAGGATTAGGGTACGCGTTAGGGTTAGGGTAGGGGTTAGGGTTAGGGTACGCGTTAGGGTGAGGGTAGTTATTAAACCTATCACACTCTCTAGATACCCCTTAGCACGTAAAGGAATATTATTTGGGGGTCCAGCCATGGAGAAGAGTTTAGACACTAGGAGAAGATAAGGAACACACCCATTATCACGAAATCACATTAGGATTCTCTTTTTAACCTGTTCCTTAAAACACTAGTGCTTAGGAAATCTATTGGAGGCAGAAGCAGTCAAGGGTAGCTTAGGGTTAGAGTTAGGGTTAGGGTGAGGGTTAGGGTACGGCTTAGGGTACGGGTTCGGGGAGGGGTTCGGGTAGGGCGTAGGGTATGGGTTAGGGTTAGGGTTAGGGCTAGTGTTAGAGTTAGGGCTCGCTTTAGGGTACGGGTTAGGATTAGGGTACGCGTTAGGGTTCGGGTAGGGTTTAGGTTTAGGGTACGCGTTAGGGTGAGGGTAGTTATTGAACCTATCCCACTCTCTAGATACCCCTTAGCACGTAAAGGAATATTATTTGGGGGTCCAGCCATGGAGAAGAGTTTAGACACGAGGAGAAGATAAGGAACACACCCATTATCAAGAAATCACATTAGGATTCTCTTTTTAACCTGTTCCTTAAAACACTAGTGCTTAGGAAATCTATTGGAGGCAGAAGCCGTCAAGGGTAGCTTAGGGTTAGGGTTAGGGTTAGGGTGAGGGTTAGGGTACGGTTTAGGGTACGGGTTCAGGGAGGGGTTCGGGTAGGGCGTAGGGTATGGGTTAGGGTTAGGGTTAGAGTTAGTGTTAGGGTTAGGGCTCGGTTTAGGGTACGGGTTAGGATTAGGGTACGCGCTAGGGTTAGGGTAGGGGTTAGGGTTAGGGTACGCGTTAGGGTGAGGGTAGTTATTAAACCTATCACACTCTCTAGATACCCCTTAGCACATAAAGGAATATTATTTGGGGGTCCAGCCATGGAGAAGAGTTTAGACCCGAGGAGAACACAAGGAACACACCCATTATCAAGAAATCACATTAGGATTCTCTTTTTAACATGTTCCTTAAAACACTAGTGCTTAGGAAATCTATTGGAGGCAGAAGCCGTCAAGGGTAGCTTAGGGTTAGGGTTAGGGTTAGGGTGAGGGTTAGGGTACGGCTTAGGGTACGGGTTCGTGGAGGTGTTCGGGTAGGGCGTGGGGTATGGGTTAGGGTTAGGGTTAGGGCTAGGGTTAGGGTTAGGGCTCGGTTTAGGGTACGGGTTAGGATTAGGGTACGCGTTAGGGTTAGGGTAGGGGTTAGGGTTAGGGTACGCGTTAGGGTGAGGGTAGTTATTAAACCTATCCCATTCTCTAGATACCCCTTAGCACGTAAAGGAATATTATTTGGGGGTCCAGCCATGGAGAAGAGTTTAGACACGAGGAGAAGATAAGGAACACACCCATTATCAAGAAATCACATTAGGATTCTCTTTTTAACCTGTTCCTTAAAACACTTGTGCTTAGGAAATCTATTGGAGGCAGAAGCAGTCAAGGGTAGCTTAGGGATAGGCTTAGGGTTAGGGTACGGCTTAGGGTACGGGTTCGGGGAGGGGTTCGGGTAGGGCGTAGGCTATGGGTTAGGGTTAGGGTTAGGGTTAGTGTTAGGGTTAGGGCTCGCTTTAGGGTACGGGTTAGGATTAGGGTATGCGTTAGGGTTAGGGTAGGGGTTAGGGTTAGGGTATGCGATAGGGTGAGGTTAGTTATTAAACCTATCCCACTCTCTAGATACCCCTTAGCACGTAAAGGAATATTATTTGGGGGTCCAGCCATGGAGAAGAGTTTAGACACTAGGAGAAGATAAGGAACACACCCATTATCAAGAAATCACAATATGATTCTCTTTTTAAACTGTTCCTTAAAACACTAGTGGTTAGGAAATCTATTGGAGTCAGAAGCAGTGAAGGGTAGCTTAGGGTTAGGTTTAGGGTTAGGGTGAGGGTTAGGGTACGGCTTAGGGTACGGGTTCGGGGAGGGTTTCGGGTAGGGCGTAGGGTATGGGTTAGGGTTAGGGTTAGTGTTAGGGTTAGGGCTCGGTTTAGGGTACGGGTTAGGATTAGGGTACTCGTTAGGGTTAGGGTAGCGGTTAGGGTTAGGGTACGCGTTAGGGTGAGGGTAGTTATTAAACCTGTCACACTCTCTAGATACCCCTTATCACGTAAAGGAATATTATTTGGGGGTCCAGCCATGGAGAAGAGTTTAGACACTAGGAGAAGATAAGGAACACACCCATTATCACGAAATCACATTAGGATTCTCTTTTTAACCTGTTCCTTAAAACACTAGTGCTTAGGAAATCTATTGGAGGCAGAAGCAGTCAAGGGTAGCTTAGGGTTAGGGTTAGAGTTAGGGTGAGGGGTACGGTACGGCTTAGGGTACGGGTTCGGGGAGGGGTTCGGGTAGGGCGTAGGGTATGGGTTAGGGTTAGGGTTAGGGCTAGTGTTAGGGTTAGGGCTCGGTTTAGGGTACGGGTTAGGATTAGGGTACGCGTTAGGGTTAGAGTAGGGGTTAGGGTTAGGGTACGCGTTAGGGTGAGGGTAGTTATTAAACCTATCACACTCTCTAGATACCCCTTAGCACGTAAAGGAATATTATTTGGGTGTCCAGCCATGGAGAAGAGTTTAGACACTAGGATAAGATAAGGAACACACCCATTATCACGAAATCACATTAGGATTCTCTTTTTAACCTGTTCCTTAAAACACTAGTGCTTAGGAAATCTATTGGAGGCAGAAGCCGTCAAGGGTAGCTTAGGGTTAGGGTTAGGGTTAGGGTGAGGGTTAGGGTACGGTTTAGGGTTTGGGTTCAGGGAGGGGTTCGGGTAGGGCGTAGGGTATGGGTTAGGGTTAGGGTTAGAGTTAGTGTTAGGGTTAGGGCTCGGTTTAGGGTACGGGTTAGGATTAGGGTACGCGCTAGGGTTAGGGTAGGGGTTAGGGTTAGGGTACGCGTTAGGGTGAGGGTAGTTATTATACCTATCACACTCTCTAGATACCCCTTAGCACATAAAGGAATATTATTTGGGGGTCCAGCCATGGAGAAGAGTTTAGACACGAGGAGAAGATAAGGAACACACCCATTATCAAGAAATCACATTAGGATTCTCTTTTTAACCTGTTCCTTAAAACACTAGTGCTTAGGAAATCTATTGGAGGCAGAAGCCGTCAAGGGTAGCTTAGGGTTAGGGTTAGGGTTAGGGTGAGGGTTAGGGTACGGCTTACGATACGGGTTCGGGGAGGGGTTCGAGTAGGGCGTAGGGTATGAGTTAGGGTTAGGGTTAGGGCTAGTGTTAGGGTTAGGGCTCGGTTTAGGGTACGGGTTAGGATTAGGGTATGCGTTAGGGTTAGGGTAGGGGTTAGGGTTAGGGTACGCGTTAGGGTGAGGGTAGTTATTAAACCTATCCCACTCTCTAGATACCCCTTAGCACGTAAAGGAATATTATTTGGGGGTCCAGCCATGGAGAAGAGTTTAGACACTAGGAGAAGATAAGGAACACACCCATTATCACGAAATCACATTAGGATTTTCTTTTTAACCTGTTCCTTAAAACACTAGTGCTTAGGAAATCTATTGGAGGCAGAAGCAGTCAAGGGTAGCTTAGGGTTAGTGTTAGGGTTAGGGTGAGGGCTAGGGTATGGCTTAGGGTACGGGTTCGGGGAGGGGTTCGGGTAGGGCGTAGGGTATGGGTTAGGGTTAGGGTTAGGGCTAGTGTTAGGGTTAGGGCTCGGTTTAGGGTACGGGTTAGGATTAGGGTACGCGTTAGGGTTAGGGTAGGGGTTAGGGTTAGGGTACGCGTTAGGGTGAGGGTAGTTATTAAACCTATCCCACTCTCTAGATACCCCTTAGCACGTAAAGGAATATTATTTGGGGGTCCAGCCATGGAGAAGAGTTTAGACACGAGGAGAAGATAAGGAACACACCCATTATCACGAAATCACATTAGGATTCTCTTTTTAACCTGTTCCTTAAAACACTAGTGCTTAGGAAATCTATTGGCGGCAGAAGCAGTCAAGGGTAGCTTAGGGTTAGGGTTAGGGTTAGGGTGAGGGTTAGGGTACGGCTTAGGGTACGGGTTCGGGGAGGGGTTCGGGTAGGGCGTAAGGTATGGGTTAGGGTTAGGGTTAGGGCTAGTGTTAGGGTTAGGGCTCGGTTTATGGTACGGGTTAGGATTAGGGTACGCGTTAGGGATATGGTAGGGGTTAGGGTTAGGGTACGCGTTAGGGTGAGGGTAGTTATTAAACCTATCCCACTCTCTAGATACCCCTTAGCACGTAAAGGAATATTATTTGGGGGTCCAGCCATGGAGAAGAGTTTAGACACGAGGAGAAGATAAGGAACACACCCATTATCACGAAATCACATTAGGATTCTCTTTTTAACCTGTTCCTTAAAACACTAGTGCTTAGGAAATCTATTGGAGGCAGAAGCAGTCAAGGGTAGCTTAGGGTTAGGGTTAGGGTTCGGGTGAGGGTTAGGGTACGGCTTAGGGTACGGGTTCAGGGAGGGGTTCGGGTAGGGCGTAGGGTATGGGTTAGGGTTAGGGTTAGGGCTAGTGTTAGGGTTAGGGCTCGGTTTAGGGTACGGGTTAGGATTAGGGTACGCGTTAGGGTTAGGGTAGGGGTTAGGGTTAGGGTACGCGTTAGGGTGAGGGTAGTTATTAAACCTATCCCATTCTCTAGATACCCCTTAGCATGTAAAGGAATATTATTTGGGGGTCCAGCCATGGAGAAGAGTTTAGACACGAGAGAAGATAAGGAACACACCCATTATCAAGAAATCACATTAGGATTCTCTTTTTAACCTGTTCCTTAAAACACTAGTGCTTAGGAAATCTATTGGAGGCAGAAGCCGTCAAGGGTAGCTTAGGGTTAGGGTTAGGGTTAGGGCGAGGGTTAGGGTACGGTTTAGGGTACGGGTTCAGGGAGGGGTTCGGGTAGGGCGTAGGGTATGGGTTAGGGTTAGGGTTAGAGTTAGTGTTAGGGTTAGGGCTCGGTTTAGGGTACGGGTTAGGATTAGGGTACGCGCTAGGGTTAGGGTAGGGGTTAGGGTTAGGGTACGCGTTAGGGTGAGGGTAGTTATTATACCTATCACACTCTCTAGATACCCCTTAGCACATAAAGGAATATTATTTGGGGGTCCAGCCATGGAGAAGAGTTTAGACACGAGGAGAAGATAAGGAACACACCCATTATCAAGAAATCACATTAGGATTCTCTTTTTAACCTGTTCCTTAAAACACTAGTGCTTAGGAAATCTATTGGAGGCAGAAGCCTTCAAGGGTAGCTTAGGGTTAGGGTTAGGGTTAGGGTGAGGGTTAGGGTACGGCTTAGGGTACGGGTTCGGGGAGGGGTTCGAGTAGGGCGTAGGGTATGGGTTAGGGTTAGGGTTAGGGCTAGTGTTAGGGTTAGGGCTCGGTTTAGGGTACGGGTTAGGATTAGGGTATGCGTTAGGGTTAGGGTAGGGGTTAGGGTTAGGGTACGCGTTAGGGTGAGGGTAGTTATTAAACCTATCCCACTCTCTAGATACCCCTTAGCACGTAAAGGAATATTATTTGGGGGTCCAGCCATGGAGAAGAGTTTAGACACGAGGAGAAGATATGGAACACACCCATTATCACGAAATCACATTAGGATTCTCTTTTTAACCTGTTCCTTAAAACACTAGTGCTTAGGAAATCTATTGGAGGCAGAAGCAGTCAAGGGTAGATTAGGGTTAGGGTTAGGGTTAGGGTGAGGGTTAGGGTACGGCTTAGGGTACGGGTTCGGGGAGGGTTTCGGGTAGGGCGTAGGGTATGGGTTAGGGTTAGGGTTAGGGCTAGTGTTAGGGTTAGGGCTCGGTTTAGGGTACGGGTTAGGATTAGGGTACGCGTTAGGGATAGGGTAGGGGTTAGGGTTAGGGTACGCGTTAGGGTGAGGGTAGTTATTAAACCTATCCCACTCTCTAGATACCCCTTAGCACGTAAAGGAATATTATTTGGGGGTCCAGCCATGGAGAAGAGTTTAGACACGAGGAGAAGATAAGGAACACACCCATTATCACGAAATCACATTAGGATTCTCTTTTTAACCTGTTCCTTAAAACACTAGTGCTTAGGAAATCTATTGGAGGCAGAAGCAGTCAAGGGTAGCTTAGGGTTAGGGTTAGGGTTAGGGTGAGGGTTAGGGTACGGCTTAGGGTACGGGTTCGTGGAGGGGTTCGAATAGGGCGTAGGGTATGGGTTAGGGTTAGGGTTAGCGCTAGTGTTAGGGTTAGGGCTCGGTTTAGGGTACGGGTTAGGATTAGGGTATGCGTTAGTGTTAGGGTAGGGGTTAGGGTTAGGGTACGCGTTAGGGTGAGGGTAGTTATTAAACCTATCCCACTCTCTAGATACCCCTTAGCACGTAAAGGAATATTATTTGGGGGTCCAGCCATGGAGAAGAGTTTAGACACTAGGAGAAGATAAGGAACACACCCATTATCACGAAATCACATTAGGATTCTCTTTTTAACCTGTTCCTTAAAACACTAGTGCTTAGGAAATCTATTGGAGGCAGAAGCAGTCAAGGGTAGCTTAGGGTGAGTGTTAGGGTTAGGGTGAGGGCTAGGGTATGGATTAGGGTACGGGTTCGGGGAGGGGTTCGGGTAGGGCGTAGGGTATGTGTTAGGGTTAGGGTTAGGGCTAGTGTTAGGGTTAGGGCTCTGTTTAGGGTACGGGTTAGGATTAGGGTACGCGTTAGGGTTAGGGTAGGGGTTAGGGTTAGGTTACGCGTTAGGGTGAGGGTAGTTATTAAACCTATCCCACTCTCTAGATACCCCTTAGCACGTAAAGGAATATTATTTGGGGGTCCAGCCATGGAGAAGAGTTTAGACACGAGGAGAAGATATGGAACACACCCATTATCACGAAATCACATTAGGATTCTCTTTTTAACCTGTTCCTTAAAACACTAGTGCTTAGGAAATCTATTGGAGGCAGAAGCAGTCAACGGTAGCTTAGTGTTAGGGTTAGGGTTAGGGTGAGGGTTAGGGTACGGCTTAGGGTACGGGTTCGGGGAGGGGTTCGGGTAGGGCGTAGGGTATGGGTTAGGGTTAGGGTTAGGGCTAGTGTTAGGGTTAGGGCTCGGTTTAGGGTACGGGTTAGGATTAGGGTACGCGCTAGGGTTAGGGTAGGGGTTAGGGTTAGGGTACGCGTTAGGGTGAGGGTAGTTATTATACCTATCACACTCTCTAGATACCCCTTAACACATAAAGGAATATTATTTGGGGGTCCAGCCATGGAGAAGAGTTTAGACACGAGGAGAAGATAAGGAACACACCCATTATCAAGAAATCACATTAGGATTCTCTTTTTAACCTGTTCCTTAAAACACTAGTGCTTAGGAAATCTATTGGAGGCAGAAGCAGTCAAGGGTAGCTTAGGGTTAGGGTTAAGGTTAGGGTGAGGGTTAGGGTACAGCTTAGGGTACGGGTTCGGGGAGGGGTTCGGGTAGGGCGTAGGGTATGGGTTAGGGTTAGGGTTAGGGCTAGTGTTAGGGTTAGGGCTCGGGTTAGGGTACGGGTTAGGATTAGTGTACGCGTTAGGGTTAGGGTTAGGGTACGCGTTAGGGTGAGGGTAGTTATTAAACCTATCCCACTCTCTAGATACCCCTTAGCACGTAAAGGAATATTATTTGGGGGTCCAGCCATGGAGAAGAGTTTAGACACGAGGAGAAGATAAGGAACACACCCATTATCAAGAAATCACATTAGGATTCTCTTTTTAACCTGTTCCTTAAAACAATAGTGCTTAGGAAATCTATTGGAGGCAGAAGCCGTCAAGGGTAGCTTAGGGTTAGGGTTAGGGTTAGGGTGAGGGTTAGGGTATGGTTTAGGTTACGGGTTCAGGGAGGGGTTCGGGTAGGGCGTAGGGTATGGGTTAGGGTTAGGGTTAGAGTTAGTGTTAGGGTTAAGGCTCGGTTTAGGGTACGGGTTAGGATTAGGGTACGCGCTAGTGTGAGGGTAGAGGTTAGGGTTAGGGTACGCGTTAGGGTGAGGGTAGTTATTAAACCTATCACACTCTCTAGATACCCCTTAGCACATAAAGGAATATTATTTGGGGGTCCAGCCATGGAGAAGAGTTTAGACACGAGGAGAAGATAAGGAACACACCCATTATCAAGAAATCACATTAGGATTCTCTTTTTAACATGTTCCTTAAAACACTAGTGCTTAGGAAATCTATTGGAGGCAGAAGCCGTCAAGGGTAGCTTAGGGTTAGGGTTAGGGTTAGGGTGAGGGTTAGGGTACGGCTTAGGGTACGGGTTCGGGGAGGGGTTCGGGTAGGGCGTAGGGTATGTGTTAGGGTTAGGGTTAGGGCTAGTGTTAGGGTTAGGGCTCGGTTTAGGGTACAGGTTAGGATTAGGGTACGCGTTAGGGTTAGGGTAGGGGTTAGGGTTAGTGTACGCGTTAGGGTGAGGGTAGTTATTAAACCTATCCCACTCTCTAGATACCCCTTAGCACGTACAGGAATATTATTGGGGGTCCAGCCATGGAGAAGAGTTTAGACACTAGGAGAAGATAAGGAACACACCCATTATCACGAAATCACATTAGGATTCTCTTTTTAACATTTTCCTTAAAACACTAGTGCTTAGGAAAACTATTGGAGGCAGAAGCAGTCAAGGGTAGCTTAGGGTTAGGGTTAGGGTTAGGGTGAGGGTTAGGGTATGACTTAGGGTACGGGTTCGGGGAGGGGTTCGGGTAGGGCGTAGGGTATGGGTTAGGGTTAGGGTTAGGGTTAGTGTTAGGGTTAGGGCTCGGTTTAGGGTACGGGTTAGGATTAGGGTACGCGTTAGGGTTAGGGTAGGGGTTAGGGTTAGGGTACGCGTTAGGGTGAGGGTAGTTATTAAACCTATCACACTCTCTAGATACCCCTTAGCACGTAAAGGAATATTATTTGGGGGTCCAGCCATGGAGAAGAGTTTAGACACTAGGAGAAGATAAGGAACACACCCATTATCACGAAATCACATTAGGATTCTCTTTTTACCCTGTTCCTTAAAAGACTTGTGCTTAGGAAATCTATTGGAGGCAGAAGCAGTCAAGGGTAGCTTAGGGTTAGGGTTAGGGTTAGGGTGAGGGTTAGGGTACGGCTTAGGGTACGGGTTCGGGCAGGGGTTCGGTTAGGGCGTAGGGTATGGGTTAGGGTTAGGGTTAGGGCTAGTGTTAGGGTTAGGGCTCGCTTTAGGGTACGGGTTAGGATCAGGGTACGCGTTAGGGTTCGGGTAGGGGTTAGGGTTAGGGTACGCGTGAGGGTGAGGGTAGTTATTAAACCTATCCCACTCTCTAGATACCCCTTAGCACGTAAAGGAATATTATTTGGGGGTCCAGCCATGGAGAAGAGTTTAGACACGAGGAGAAGATAAGGAACACACCCATTATCAAGAAATCACATTAGGATTCTCTTTTTAACCTGTTCCTTAAAACACTAGTGCTTAGGAAATCTATTGGAGGCAGAAGCCGTCAAGGGTAGCTTAGGGTTAGGGTTAGGGTTAGGGTGAGGGTTAGGGTACGGTTTAGGGTACGGGTTCAGGGAGGAGTTCGTGTAGGGCGTAGGGTATGGGTTAGGGTTAGCGTTAGAGTTAGTGTTAGGGTTAGGGCTCGGTTTAGGGTACGGGTTAGGATTAGGGTACGCGCTAGGGTTAGGGTAGGGGTTAGGGTTAGGGTACGCGTTAGGGTGAGGGTAGTTATTAAACCTATCACACTCTCTAGATACCCCTTAGCACATAAAGGAATATTATTTGGGGGTCCAGCCATGGAGAAGAGTTTAGACACGAGGAGAACACAAGGAACACACCCATTATCAAGAAATCACATTAGGATTCTCTTTTTAACATGTTCCTTAAAACACTAGTGCTTAGGAAATCTATTGGAGGCAGAAGCCGTCAAGGGTAGCTTAGGGTTAGGGTTAGGGTTAGGGTGAGGGTTAGGGTACGGCTTAGGGTACGGGTTCGTGGAGGTGTTCGGGTAGGGTGTAGGGTATGGGTTAGGGTTAGGGTTAGGGCTAGGGTTAGGGTTAGGGCTCGGTTTAGGGTACGGGTTAGGATTAGGGTACGCGTTAGGGTTAGGGTAGGGGTTAGGGTTAGGGTACGCGTTAGGGTGAGGGTAGTTATTAAACCTATCCCATTCTCTAGATACCCCTTAGCACGTAAAGGAATATTATTTGGGGGTCCAGCCATGGAGAAGAGTTTAGACACGAGGAGAAGATAAGGAACACACCCATTATCAAGAAATCACATTAGGATTCTCTTTTTAACCTGTTCCTTAAAACACTTGTGCTTAGGAAATCTATTGGAGGCAGAAGCAGTCAAGGGTAGCTTAGGGATAGGCTTAGGGTTAGGGTACGGCTTAGGGTACGGGTTCGGGGAGGGGTTCGGGTAGGGCGTAGGCTATGGGTTAGGGTTAGGGTTAGGGTTAGTGTTAGGGTTAGGGCTCGGTTTAGGGTACGGGTTAGGATTAGGGTACGCGTTAGGGTTAGGGTAGGGGTTAGGGTTAGGGTATGCGATAGGGTGAGGTTAGTTATTAAACCTATCCCACTCTCTAGATACCCCTTAGCACGTAAAGGAATATTATTTGGGGGTCCAGCCATGGAGAAGAGTTTAGACACTAGGAGAAGATAAGGAACACACCCATTATCAAGAAATCACATTAGGATTCTCTTTTTAACCTGTTCCTTAAAACACTAGTGCTTAGGAAATCTATTGGAGGCAGAAGCCTTCAAGGGTAGCTTAGGGTTAGGGTTAGGGTTAGTGTGAGGGTTAGGGTACGGCTTACGATACGGGTTCGGGGAGGGGTTCGAGTAGGGCGTAGGGTATGAGTTAGGGTTAGGGTTAGGGCTAGTGTTAGGGTTAGGGCTCGGTTTAGGGTACGGGTTAGGATTAGGGTATGCGTTAGGGTTAGGGTAGGGGTTAGGGTTAGGGTACGCGTTAGGGTGAGGGTAGTTATTAAACCTATCCCACTCTCTAGATACCCCTTAGCACGTAAAGGAATATTATTTGGGGGTCCAGCCATGGAGAAGAGTTTAGACACTAGGAGAAGATAAGGAACGCACCCATTATCACGAAATCACATTAGGATTTTCTTTTTAACCTGTTCCTTAAAACACTAGTGCTTAGGAAATCTATTGGAGGCAGAAGCAGTCAAGGGTAGCTTAGGGTTAGTGTTAGGGTTAGGGTGAGGGCTAGGGTATGGCTTAGGGTACGGGTTCGGGGAGGGGTTCGGGTAGGGCGTAGGGTATGGGTTAGGGTTAGGGTTAGGTCTAGTGTTAGGGTTAGGGCTTGGTTTAGGGTACGGGTTAGGATTAGGGTACGCGTTAGGGTTAGGGTAGGGGTTAGGGTTAGGGTACGCGTTAGGGTGAGGGTAGTTATTAAACCTATCCCATTCTCTAGATACCCCTTAGCACGTAAAGGAATATTATTTGGGGGTCCAGCCATGGAGAAGAGTTTAGACACGAGGAGAAGATAAGGAACACACCCATTATCACGAAATCACATTAGGATTCTCTTTTTAACCTGTTCCTTAAAACACTAGTGCTTAGGAAATCTATTGGAGGCAGAAGCAGTCAAGGGTAGCTTAGGGTTAGGGTTAGGGTTAGGTAGAGGGTTAGGGTACGGCTTAGGGTACGGGTTCGGGGAGGGGTTCGGGTAGGGCGTAAGGTATGGGTTAGGGTTAGGGTTAGGGCTAGTGTTAGGGTTAGGGCTCGGTTTATGGTACGGGTTAGGATTAGGGTACGCGTTAGGGATAGGTTAGGGGTTAGGGTTAGGGTACGCGTTAGGGTGAGGGTAGTTATTAAACCTATCCCACTCTCTAGATACCCCTTAGCACGTAAAGGAATATTATTTGGGGGTCCAGCCATGGAGAAGAGTTTAGACACGAGGAGAAGATAAGGAACACACCCATTATCACGAAATCACATTAGGATTCTCTTTTTAACCTGTTCCTTAAAACACTAGTGCTTAGGAAATCTATTGGAGGCAGAAGCAGTCAAGGGTAGCTTAGGGTTAGGGTTAGGGTTCGGGTGAGGGTTAGGGTACGGCTTAGGGTACGGGTTCAGGGAGGGGTTCGGGTAGGGCGTAGGGTATGGGTTAGGGTTAGGGTTAGGGCTAGTGTTAGGGTTAGGGCTCGGTTTAGGGTACGGGTTAGGATTAGGGTACGCGTTAGGGTTAGGGTAGGGGTTAGGGTTAGGGTACGCGTTAGGGTGAGGGTAGTTATTAAACCTATCCCACTCTCTAGATACCCCTTAGCACGTAAAGGAATATTATTTGGGGGTCCAGCCATGGAGAAGAGTTTAGACACGAGGAGAAGATAAGGAACACACCCATTATCAAGAAATCACATTAGGATTCTCTTTTTAACCTGTTCCTTAAAACACTAGTGCTTAGGAAATCTATTGGAGGCAGAAGCCGTCAAGGGTAGCTTAGGGTTAGGGTTAGGGTTAGGGCGAGGGTTAGGGTACGGTTTAGGGTACGGGTTCAGGGAGGGGTTCGGGTAGGGCGTAGGGTATGGGTTAGGGTTAGGGTTAGAGTTAGTGTTAGGGTTAGGGCTCGGTTTAGGGTACGGGTTAGGATTAGGGTACGCGCTAGGGTTAGGGTAGGGGTTAGGGTTAGGGTACGCGTTAGGGTGAGGGTAGTTATTATACCTATCACACTCTCTAGATACCCCTTAGCACATAAAGGAATATTATTTGGGGGTCCAGCCATGGAGAAGAGTTTAGACACGAGGAGAAGTTAAGGAACACACCCATTATCAAGAAATCACATTAGGATTCTCTTTTTAACCTGTTCCTTAAAACACTAGTGCTTAGGAAATCTATTGGAGGCAGAAGCCTTCAAGGGTAGCTTAGGGTTAGGGTTAGGGTTAGGGTGAGGGTTAGGGTACGGCTTAGGGTACGGGTTCGGGGAGGGGTTCGAGTAGGGCGTAGGGTATGGGTTAGGGTTAGGGTTAGGGCTAGTGTTAGGGTTAGGGCTCGGTTTAGGGTACGGGTTAGGATTAGGGTATGCGTTAGGGTTAGGGTAGGGGTTAGGGTTAGGGTACGCGTTAGGGTGAGGGTAGTTATTAAACCTATCCCACTCTCTAGATACCCCTTAGCACGTAAAGGAATATTATTTGGGGGTCCAGCCATGGAGAAGAGTTTAGACACGAGGAGAAGATATGGAACACACCCATTATCACGAAATCACATTAGGATTCTCTTTTTAACCTGTTCCTTAAAACACTAGTGCTTAGGAAATCTATTGGAGGCAGAAGCAGTCAAGGGTAGATTAGGGTTAGGGTTAGGGTTAGGGTGAGGGTTAGGGTACGGCTTAGGGTACGGGTTCGGGGAGGGGTTCGGGTAGGGCGTAGGGTATGGGTTAGGGTTAGGGTTAGGGCTAGTGTTAGGGTTAGGGCTCGGTTTAGGGTACGGGTTAGGATTAGGGTACGCGTTAGGGATAGGGTAGGGGTTAGGGTTAGGGTACGCGTTAGGGTGAGGGTAGTTATTAAACCTATCCCACTCTCTAGATACCCCTTAGCACGTAAAGGAATATTATTTGGGGGTCCAGCCATGGAGAAGAGTTTAGACACGAGGAGAAGATAAGGAACACACCCATTATCACGAAATCACATTAGGATTCTCTTTTTAACCTGTTCCTTAAAACACTAGTGCTTAGGAAATCTATTGGAGGCAGAAGCAGTCAAGGGTAGCTTAGGGTTAGGGTTAGGGTTAGGGTGAGGGTTAGGGTACGGCTTAGGGTACGGGTTCGTGGAGGGGTTCGAATAGGGCGTAGGGTATGGGTTAGGGTTAGGGTTAGCGCTAGTGTTAGGGTTAGGGCTCGGTTTAGGGTACGGGTTAGGATTAGGGTATGCGTTAGTGTTAGGGTAGGGGTTAGGGTTAGGGTACGCGTTAGGGTGAGGGTAGTTATTAAACCTATCCCACTCTCTAGATACCCCTTAGCACGTAAAGGAATATTATTTGGGGGTCCAGCCATGGAGAAGAGTTTAGACACTAGGAGAAGATAAGGAACACACCCATTATCACGAAATCACATTAGGATTCTCTTTTTAACCTGTTCCTTAAAACACTAGTGCTTAGGAAATCTATTGGAGGCAGAAGCAGTCAAGGGTAGATTAGGGTTAGGGTTAGGGTTAGGGTGAGGGTTAGGGTACGGCTTAGGGTACGGGTTCGGGGAGGGGTTCGGGTAGGGCGTAGGGTATGGGTTAGGGTTAGGGTTAGGGCTAGTGTTAGGGTTAGGGCTCGGTTTAGGGTACGGGTTAGGATTAGGGTACGCGTTAGGGATAGGGTAGGGGTTAGGGTTAGGGTACGCGTTAGGGTGAGGGTAGTTATTAAACCTATCCCACTCTCTAGATACCCCTTAGCACGTAAAGGAATATTATTTGGGGGTCCAGCCATGGAGAAGAGTTTAGACACGAGGAGAAGATAAGGAACACACCCATTATCACGAAATCACATTAGGATTCTCTTTTTAACCTGTTCCTTAAAACACTAGTGCTTAGGAAATCTATTGGAGGCAGAAGCAGTCAAGGGTAGCTTAGGGTTAGGGTTAGGGTTAGGGTGAGGGTTAGGGTACGGCTTAGGGTACGGGTTCGTGGAGGGGTTCGAATAGGGCGTAGGGTATGGGTTAGGGTTAGGGTTAGCGCTAGTGTTAGGGTTAGGGCTCGGTTTAGGGTACGGGTTAGGATTAGGGTATGCGTTAGTGTTAGGGTAGGGGTTAGGGTTAGGGTACGCGTTAGGGTGAGGGTAGTTATTAAACCTATCCCACTCTCTAGATACCCCTTAGCACGTAAAGGAATATTATTTGGGGGTCCAGCCATGGAGAAGAGTTTAGACACTAGGAGAAGATAAGGAACACACCCATTATCACGAAATCACATTAGGATTCTCTTTTTAACCTGTTCCTTAAAACACTAGTGCTTAGGAAATCTATTGGAGGCAGAAGCAGTCAAGGGTAGCTTAGGGTGAGTGTTAGGGTTAGGGTGAGGGCTAGGGTATGGCTTAGGGTACGGGTTCGGGGAGGGGTTCGGGTAGGGCGTAGGGTATGGGTTAGGGTTAGGGTTAGGGCTAGTGTTAGGGTTAGGGCTCTGTTTAGGGTACGGGTTAGGATTAGGGTACGCGTTAGGGTTAGGGTAGGGGTTAGGGTTAGGTTACGCGTTAGGGTGAGGGTAGTTATTAAACCTATCCCACTCTCTAGATACCCCTTAGCACGTAAAGGAATATTATTTGGGGGTCCAGCCATGGAGAAGAGTTTAGACACGAGGAGAAGATATGGAACACACCCATTATCACGAAATCACATTAGGATTCTCTTTTTAACCTGTTCCTTAAAACACTAGTGCTTAGGAAATCTATTGGAGGCAGAAGCAGTCAACGGTAGCTTAGTGTTAGGGTTAGGGTTAGGGTGAGGGTTAGGGTACGGCTTAGGGTACGGGTTCGGGGAGGGGTTCGGGTAGGGCGTAGGGTATGGGTTAGGGTTAGGGTTAGGGCTAGTGTTAGGGTTAGGGCTCGGTTTAGGGTACGGGTTAGGATTAGGGTACGCGCTAGGGTTAGGGTAGGGGTTAGGGTTAGGGTACGCGTTAGGGTGAGGGTAGTTATTATACCTATCACACTCTCTAGATACCCCTTAACACATAAAGGAATATTATTTGGGGGTCCAGCCATGGAGAAGAGTTTAGACACGAGCAGAAGATAAGGAACACACCCATTATCAAGAAATCACATTAGGATTCTCTTTTTAACCTGTTCCTTAAAACACTAGTGCTTAGGAAATCTATTGGAGGCAGAAGCAGTCAAGGGTAGCTTAGGGTTAGGGTTAAGGTTAGGGTGAGGGTTAGGGTACAGCTTAGGGTACGGGTTCGGGGAGGGGTTCGGGTAGGGCGTAGGGTATGGGTTAGGGTTAGGGTTAGGGCTAGTGTTAGGGTTAGGGCTCGGTTTAGGGTACGGGTTAGGATTAGTGTACGCGTTAGGGTTAGGGTTAGGGTACGCGTTAGGGTGAGGGTAGTTATTAAACCTATCCCACTCTCTAGATACCCCTTAGCACGTAAAGGAATATTATTTGGGGGTCCAGCCATGGAGAAGAGTTTAGACACGAGGAGAAGATAAGGAACACACCCATTATCAAGAAATCACATTAGGATTCTCTTTTTAACCTGTTCCTTAAAACAATAGTGCTTAGGAAATCTATTGGAGGCAGAAGCCGTCAAGGGTAGCTTAGGGTTAGGGTTAGGGTTAGGGTGAGGGTTAGGGTATGGTTTAGGTTACGGGTTCAGGGAGGGGTTCGGGTAGGGCGTAGGGTATGGGTTAGGGTTAGGGTTAGAGTTAGTGTTAGGGTTAAGGCTCGGTTTAGGGTACGGGTTAGGATTAGGGTACGCGCTAGTGTGAGGGTAGAGGTTAGGGTTAGGGTACGCGTTAGGGTGAGGGTAGTTATTAAACCTATCACACTCTCTAGATACCCCTTAGCACATAAAGGAATATTATTTGGGGGTCCAGCCATGGAGAAGAGTTTAGACACGAGGAGAAGATAAGGAACACACCCATTATCAAGAAATCACATTATGATTCTCTTTTTAACATGTTCCTTAAAACACTAGTGCTTAGGAAATCTATTGGAGGCAGAAGCCGTCAAGGGTAGCTTAGGGTTAGGGTTAGGGTTAGGGTGAGGGTTAGGGTACGGCTTAGGGTACGGTTTCGGGGAGGGGTTCGGGTAGGGCGTAGGGTATGTGTTAGGGTTAGGGTTAGGGCTAGTGTTAGGGTTAGGGCTCGGTTTAGGGTACAGGTTAGGATTAGGGTACGCGTTAGGGTTAGGGTAGGGGTTAGGGTTAGTGTACGCGTTAGGGTGAGGGTAGTTATTAAACCTATCCCACTCTCTAGATACCCCTTAGCACGTACAGGAATATTATTGGGGGTCCAGCCATGGAGAAGAGTTTAGACACTAGGAGAAGATAAGGAACACACCCATTATCACGAAATCACATTAGGATTCTCTTTTTAACATTTTCCTTAAAACACTAGTGCTTAGGAAAACTATTGGAGGCAGAAGCAGTCAAGGGTAGCTTAGGGTTAGGGTTAGGGTTAGGGTGAGGGTTAGGGTATGACTTAGGGTACGGGTTCGGGGAGGGGTTCGGGTAGGGCGTAGGGTATGGGTTAGGGTTAGGGTTAGGGTTAGTGTTAGGGTTAGGGCTCGGTTTAGGGTACGGGTTAGGATTAGGGTACGCGTTAGGGTTAGGGTAGGGGTTAGGGTTAGGGTACGCGTTAGGGTGAGGGTAGTTATTAAACCTATCACACTCTCTAGATACCCCTTAGCACGTAAAGGAATATTATTTGGGGGTCCAGCCATGGAGAAGAGTTTAGACACTAGGAGAAGATAAGGAACACACCCATTATCACGAAATCACATTAGGATTCTCTTTTTAACCTGTTCCTTAAAACACTTGTGCTTAGGAAATCTATTGGAGGCAGAAGCAGTCAAGGGTAGCTTAGGGTTAGGGTTAGGGTTAGGGTGAGGGTTAGGGTACGGCTTAGGGTACGGGTTCGGGGAGGGGTTCGGTTAGGGCGTAGGGTATGGGTTAGGGTTAGGGTTAGGGCTAGTGTTAGGGTTAGGGCTCGCTTTAGGGTACGGGTTAGGATTAGGGTACGCGTTAGGGTTCGGGTAGGGGTTAGGGTTAGGGTACGCGTTAGGGTGAGGGTAGTTATTAAACCTATCCCACTCTCTAGATACCCCTTAGCACGTAAAGGAATATTATTTGGGGGTCCAGCCATGGAGAAGAGTTTAGACACGAGGAGAAGATAAGGAACACACCCATTATCAAGAAATCACATTAGGATTCTCTTTTTAACCTGTTCCTTAAAACACTAGTGCTTAGGAAATCTATTGGAGGCAGAAGCCGTCAAGGGTAGCTTAGGGTTAGGGTTAGGGTTAGGGTGAGGGTTAGGGTACGGTTTAGGGTACGGGTTCAGGGAGGGGTTCGTGTAGGGCGTAGGGTATGGGTTAGGGTTAGGGTTAGAGTTAGTGTTAGGGTTAGGGCTCGGTTTAGGGTACGGGTTAGGATTAGGGTACGCGCTAGGGTTAGGGTAGGGGTTAGGGTTAGGGTACGCGTTAGGGTGAGGGTAGTTATTAAACCTATCACACTCTCTAGATACCCCTTAGCACATAAAGGAATATTATTTGGGGGTCCAGCCATGGAGAAGAGTTTAGACACGAGGAGAACACAAGGAACACACCCATTATCAAGAAATCACATTAGGATTCTCTTTTTAACATGTTCCTTAAAACACTAGTGCTTAGGAAATCTATTGGAGGCAGAAGCCGTCAAGGGTAGCTTAGGGTTAGGGTTAGGGTTAGGGTGAGGGTTAGGGTACGGCTTAGGGTACGGGTTCGTGGAGGTGTTCGGGTAGGGCGTAGGGTATGGGTTAGGGTTAGGGTTAGGGCTAGGGTTAGGGTTAGGGCTCGGTTTAGGGTACGGGTTAGGATTAGGGTACGCGTTAGGGTTAGGGTAGGGGTTAGGGTTAGGGTACGCGTTAGGGTGAGGGTAGTTATTAAACCTATCCCATTCTCTAGATACCCCTTAGCACGTAAAGGAATATTATTTGGGGGTCCAGCCATGGAGAAGAGTTTAGACACGAGGAGAAGATAAGGAACACACCCATTATCAAGAAATCACATTAGGATTCTCTTTTTAACCTGTTCCTTAAAACACTTGTGCTTAGGAAATCTATTGGAGGCAGAAGCAGTCAAGGGTAGCTTAGGGATAGGCTTAGGGTTAGGGTACGGCTTAGGGTACGGGTTCGGGGAGGGGTTCGGGTAGGGCGTAGGCTATGGGTTAGGGTTAGGGTTAGGGTTAGTGTTAGGGTTAGGGCTCGGTTTAGGGTACGGGTTAGGATTAGGGTACGCGTTAGGGTTAGGGTAGGGGTTAGGGTTAGGGTATGCGATAGGGTGAGGTTAGTTATTAAACCTATCCCACTCTCTAGATACCCCTTAGCACGTAAAGGAATATTATTTGGGGGTCCAGCCATGGAGAAGAGTTTAGACACTAGGAGAAGATAAGGAACACACCCATTATCACGAAATCACATTAGGATTCTCTTTTTAGCCTGTTCCTTAAAACACTAGTGATTAGGAAATCTATTGGAGGCAGAAGCCGTCAAGGGTAGCTTAGGGTTAGGGTTAGAGTTAGGGTGAGGGGTACGGTACGGCTTAGGGTACGGGTTCGGGGAGGGGTTCGGGTAGGGCGTAGGGTATGGGTTAGGGTTAGGGTTAGGGCTAGTGTTAGGGTTAGGGCTCGGTTTAGGGTACGGGTTAGGATTAGGGTACGCGTTAGGGTTAGGGTAGGGGTTAGGGTTAGGGTACGCGTTAGGGTGAGGGTAGTTATTAAACCTATCACACTCTCTAGATACCCCTTAGCACGTAAAGGAATATTATTTGGGGGTCCAGCCATGGAGAAGAGTTTAGACACTAGGATAAGATAAGGAACACACCCATTATCACGAAATCACATTAGGATTCTCTTTTTAACCTGTTCTTTAAAACACTAGTGCTTAGGAAATCTATTGGAGGCAGAAGCCGTCAAGGGTAGCTTAGGGTTAGGGTTAGGGTTAGGTTGAGGGTTAGGGTACGGCTTAGGGTACGGGTTCGGGTAGGGGTTCGGGTAGGGCGTAGGGTATGTGTTAGGGTTAGGGTTAGGGCTAGTGTTAGGGTTAGGGCTCGGTTTAGGGTACAGGTTAGCATTAGGGTACGCGTTAGGGTTAGGGTAGGGGTTAGGGTTAGGGTACGCGTTAGGGTGAGGGTAGTTATTAAACCTATCACACTCTCTAGATACCCCTTAGCACGTAAAGGAATATTATTTGGGGGTCCAGCCATGGAGAAGAGTTTAGACACTAGGAGAAGATAAGGAACACACCCATTATCACGAAATCACATTAGGATTCTCTTTTTAACCTGTTCCTTAAAACACTAGTGCTTAGGAAATCTATTGGAGGCAGAAGCAGTCAAGGGTAGCTTAGGGTTAGGGTTAGGGTTAGGGTGAGGGTTAGGGTACGGCTTAGGGTACGGGTTCGGGGAGGGGTTCGGTTAGGGCGTAGGGTATGGGTTAGGGTTAGGGTTAGGGCTAGTGTTAGGGTTAGGGCTCGCTTTAGGGTACGGGTTAGGATTAGGGTACGCGTTAGGGTTCGGGTAGGGGTTAGGGTTAGGGTACGCGTTAGGGTGAGGGTAGTTATTAAACCTATCCCACTCTCTAGATACCCCTTAGCACGTAAAGGAATATTATTTGGGGGTCCAGCCATGGAGAAGAGTTTAGACACGAGGAGAAGATAAGGAACACACCCATTATCAAGAAATCACATTAGGATTCTCTTTTTAACCTGTTCCTTAAAACACTAGTGCTTAGGAAATCTATTGGAGGCAGAAGCCGTCAAGGGTAGCTTAGGGTTAGGGTTAGGGTTAGGGTGAGGGTTAGGGTACGGCTTAGGGTACGGGTTCGTGGAGGTGTTCGGGTAGGGCGTAGTGTATGGGTTAGGGTTAGGGTTAGGGCTAGGGTTAGGGTTAGGGCTCGGTTTAGGGTACGGGTTAGGATTAGGGTACGCGTTAGGGTTAGGGTAGGGGTTAGGGTTAGGGTACGCGTTAGGGTGAGGGTAGTTATTAAACCTATCCCATTCTCTAGATACCCCTTAGCACGTAAAGGAATATTATTTGGGGGTCCAGCCATGGAGAAGAGTTTAGACACGAGGAGAAGATAAGGAACACACCCATTATCAAGAAATCACATTAGGATTCTCTTTTTAACCTGTTCCTTAAAACACTTGTGCTTAGGAAATCTATTGGAGGCAGAAGCAGTCAAGGGTAGCTTAGGGATAGGCTTAGGGTTAGGGTACGGCTTAGGGTACGGGTTCGGGGAGGGGTTCAGGTAGGGCGTAGGCTATGGGTTAGGGATAGGGTTAGGGTTAGTGTTAGGGTTAGGGCTCGGTTTAGGGTACGGGTTAGGATTAGGGTACGCGTTAGGGTTAGGGTAGGGGTTAGGGTTAGGGTATGCGATAGGGTGAGGTTAGTTATTAAACCTATCCCACTCTCTAGATACCCCTTAGCACGTAAAGGAATATTATTTGGGGGTCCAGCCATGGAGAAGAGTTTAGACACTAGGAGAAGATAAGGAACACACCCATTATCACGAAATCACATTAGGATTCTCTTTTTAACCTGTTCTTTAAAACACTAGTGCTTAGGAAATCTATTGGAGGCAGAAGCCGTCAAGGGTAGCTTAGGGTTAGGGTTAGGGTTAGGGTGAGGGTTAGGGTACGGTTTAGGGTTTGGGTTCAGGGAGGGGTTCGGGTAGGGCGTAGGTTATGGGTTAGGGTTAGGGTTAGAGTTAGTGTTAGGACGGGTTAGGATTAGGGTACGCGTTAGGGTTAGGGTAGGGGTTAGGGTTAGGGTACGCGTTAGGGTGAGGGTAATTATTAAACCTATCCCACTCTCTAGATACCCCTTAGCACGTAAAGGAATATTATTTGGGGGTCCAGCCATGGAGAAGAGTTTAGACACGAGGAGAAGATAAGGAACACACCCATTATCAAGAAATCACATTAGGATTCTCTTTTTAACCTGTTCCTTAAAACACTAGTACTTAGGAAATCTATTGGAGGCAGAAGCCGTCAAGGGTAGCTTAAAGGTTAGGGTTAGGGTTAGGGTGAGGGTTAGGGTACGGTTTAGGGTACGGGTTCAGGGAGGGGTTCGGGTAGGGCGTAGGGTATTGGTTAGGGTTAGCTTTAGAGTTAGTGTTAGGGTTAGGGCTCGGTTTAGGGTACGGGTTAGGATTAGGGTACGCGCTAGGGTTAGGGTAGGGGTTAGGGTTAGGGTACGCGTTAGGGTGAGGGTAGTTATTAAACCTATCACACTCTCTAGATACCCCTTAGCACGTAAAGGAATATTATTTGGGGGTCCAGCCATGGAGAAGAGTTTAGACACGAGGAGAAGATAAGGAACACACCCATTATCAAGAAATCACATTAGGATTCTCCTTTAAACCTGTTCCTTAAATCACTAGTGCTTAGGAAATCTATTGGAGGCAGAAGCCGTCAAGGGTAGCTTAGGGTTAGGGTAAGGGTTAGGGTGAGGGTTAGAGTACGGTTTAGGATACGGGTTCGGGGAGGGGTTCGGGTAGGGCGTAGGCTATGGGTTAGGGTTAGGGTTAGGGTTAGTGTTAGGGTTAGGGCTCGGTTTAGGGTACGGGTTAGGATTAGGGTACTCGTTAGGGTTAGGGTAGCGGTTAGGGTTAGGGTACGCGTTAGGGTGAGGGTAGTTATTAAACCTATCACACTCTCTAGATACCCCTTAGCACGTAAAGGAATATTATTTGGGGGTCGAGCCATGGAGAAGAGTTTAGACACTAGGAGAAGATAAGGAACACACCCATTATCAAGAAATCACATTAGGATTCCCTTTTTAACCTGTTCCTTAAAACACTAGTGCTTAGGAAATCTATTGGAGGCAGAAGCAGTCAAGGGTAGCTTAGGGTTAGGGTTAGGGTTAGGGTGAGGGTTAGGGTACGGCTTAGGGTACGGGTTCGGGGAGGGGCTCGGGTAGGGCGTAGGGTATGGGTTAGGGTTAGGGTTAGGGCTAGTGTTAGGGTTGGTGCTCGGTTTAGGGTACGGGTTAGGATTAGGGTACGCGTTAGGGTTAGGGTAGGGGTTAGGGTTAGGATACGCGTTAGGGTGAGGGTAATTATTAAACCTATCCCACTCTCTAGATACCCCTTAGCACGTAAAGGAATATTATTTGGGGGTCCAGCCATGGAGAAGAGTTTAGACACGAGGAGAAGATAAGGAACACACCCATTATCAAGAAATCACATTAGGATTCTCTTTTTAACCTGTTCCTTAAAACACTAGTGCTTAGGAAATCTATTGGAGGCAGAAGCCGTCAAGGGTAGCTTAAAGGTTAGGGTTAGGGTTAGGGTGAGGGTTAGGGTACGGTTTAGGGTACGGGTTCAGGGAGGGGTTTGGGTAGGGCGTAGGGTATTGGTTAGGGTTAGGGTTAGAGTTAGTGTTAGGGTTAGGGCTCGGTTTAGGGTACGGGTTAGGATTAGGGTAAGTGCTAGGGTTAGGGTAGGGGTTAGGGTTAGGGTACGCGTTAGGGTGAGGGTAGTTATTAAACCTATCACACTCTCTAGATACCCCTTAGCACGTAAAGGAATATTATTTGGGGGTCCAGCCATGGAGAAGAGTTTAGACACGAGGAGAAGATAAGGAACACACCCATTATCAAGAAATCACAATATGATTCTCTTTTTAAACTGTTCCTTAAAACACTAGTGGTTAGGAAATCTATTGGAGGCAGAAGCAGTCAAGGGTAGCTTAGGGTTAGGGTTAGGGTTAGGGTGAGGGTTAGGGTACGGCTTAGGGTACGGGTTCGGGGAGGGTTTTGGGTAGGGCGTAGGGTATGGGTTAGGGTTAGGGTTAGGGTTAGTGTTAGGGTTAGGGCTCGGTTTAGGGTACGGGTTAGGATTAGGGTACTCGTTAGGGTTAGGGTAGCGGTTAGGGTTAGGGTACGCGTTAGGGTGAGGGTAGTTATTAAACCTATCACACTCTCTAGATACCCCTTAGCACGTAAAGGAATATTATTTGGGGGTCGAGCCATGGAGAAGAGTTTAGACACTAGGAGAAGATAAGGAACACACCCATTATCACGAAATCACATTAGGATTCTCTTTTAACCTGTTCCTTAAAACACTAGTGCTTAGGAAATCTATTGGAGGCAGAAGCCGTCAAGGGTAGCTTAGGGTTAGGGTTAGGGTTAGGGTGAGGGTTAGGGTACGGTTTAGGGTACGGGTTCAGGGAGGGGTTCGGGTAGGGCGTAGGGTATGGGTTAGGGTTAGGGTTAGAGTTAGTGTTAGGGTTAGGGCTCGGTTTAGGCTACGGGTTAGGATTAGGGTACGCGCTAGGGTTAGGGTAGGGGTTAGGGTTAGGGTACGCGTTAGGGTGAGGGTAGTTATTATACCTATCACACTGTCTAGATACCCCTTAGCACATAAAGGAACATTATTTGGGGGTCCAGCCATGGAGAAGAGTTTAGACACGAGGAGAAGATAAGGAACACACCCATTATCAAGAAATCACATTAGGATTCTCCTTTAAACCTGTTCCTTAAATCACTAGTGCTTAGGAAATCTATTGGAGGCAGAAGCCGTCAAGGGTAGCCTAGGGTTAGGGTTAGGGTTAGGGTGAGGGTTAGGGTACGGCTTAGGGTACGGGTTCGGGGAGGGATTCGGGTAGGGCGTAGGGTATGGGTTAGAGTTAGGGTTAGGGTTAGTGTTAGGGTTAGGGCTCAGTTTAGGGTACGGGTTAGGATTAGGGTACGCGTTAGTGTTAGGGTAGGGGTTAGGGTTAGGGTACGCTTTAGGGTGAGGGTAGTTATTAAACCTATCCCACTCTCTAGATACCCCTTAGCAAGTAAAGGAATATTATTTGGGGGTCCAGCCATGGAGAAGGGTTTAGACACTAGGAGAAGATAAGGAACACACCCATTATCAAGAAATCACAATATGATTCTCTTTTTAAACTGTTCCTTAAAACACTAGTGGTTAGGAAATCTATTGGAGGCAGAAGCAGTCAAGGGTAGCTTAGGGTTAGGGTTAGGGTTAGGGTGAGGGTTAGGGTACGGCTTAGGGTACGGGTTCGGGGAGGGTTTCGGGTAGGGCGTAGGGTATGGGTTAGGGTTAGGGTTAGGGTTAGTGTTAGGGTTAGGGCTCGGTTTAGGGTACGGGTTAGGATTAGGGTACTCGTTAGGGTTAGGGTAGCGGTTAGGGTTAGGGTACGCGTTAGGGTGAGGGTAGTTATTAAACCTATCACACTCTCTAGATACCCCTTAGCACGTAAAGGAATATTATTTGGGGGTCGAGCCATGGAGAAGAGTTTAGACACTAGGAGAAGATAAGGAACACACCCATTATCACGAAATCACATTAGGATTCCCTTTTTAACCTGTTCCTTAAAACACTAGTGCTTAGGAAATCTATTGGAGGCAGAAGCAGTCAAGGGTAGCTTAGGGTTAGGGTTAGGGTTAGGGTGAGGGTTAGGGTACGGCTTAGGGTACGGGTTCGGGGAGGGGCTCGGGTAGGGCGTAGGGTATGGGTTAGGGTTAGGGTTAGGGCTAGTGTTAGGGTTGGTGCTCGGTTTAGGGTACGGGTTAGGATTAGGGTACGCGTTAGGGTTAGGGTAGGGGTTAGGGTTAGGATACGCGTTAGGGTGAGGGTAATTATTAAACCTATCCCACTCTCTAGATACCCCTTAGCACGTAAAGGAATATTATTTGGGGGTCCAGCCATGGAGAAGAGTTTAGACACGAGGAGAAGATAAGGAACACACCCATTATCAAGAAATCACATTAGGATTCTCTTTTTAACCTGTTCCTTAAAACACTAGTGCTTAGGAAATCTATTGGAGGCAGAAGCCGTCAAGGGTAGCTTAAAGGTTAGGGTTAGGGTTAGGGTGAGGGTTAGGGTACGGTTTAGGGTACGGGTTCAGGGAGGGGTTCGGGTAGGGCGTAGGGTATTGGTTAGGGTTAGCTTTAGAGTTAGTGTTAGGGTTAGGGCTCGGTTTAGGGTACGGGTTAGGATTAGGGTAAGTGCTAGGGTTAGGGTAGGGGTTAGGGTTAGGGTACGCGTTAGGGTGAGGGTAGTTATTAAACCTATCACACTCTCTAGATACCCCTTAGCACGTAAAGGAATATTATTTGGGGGTCCAGCCATGGAGAAGAGTTTAGACACGAGGAGAAGATAAGGAACACACCCATTATCAAGAAATCACAATATGATTCTCTTTTTAAACTGTTCCTTAAAACACTAGTGGTTAGGAAATCTATTGGAGGCAGAAGCAGTCAAGGGTAGCTTAGGGTTAGGGTTAGGGTTAGGGTGAGGGTTAGGGTACGGCTTAGGGTACGGGTTCGGGGAGGGTTTTGGGTAGGGCGTAGGGTATGGGTTAGGGTTAGGGTTAGGGTTAGTGTTAGGGTTAGGGCTCGGTTTAGGGTACGGGTTAGGATTAGGGTACTCGTTAGGGTTAGGGTAGCGGTTAGGGTTAGGGTACGCGTTAGGGTGAGGGTAGTTATTAAACCTATCACACTCTCTAGATACCCCTTAGCACGTAAAGGAATATTATTTGGGGGTCGAGCCATGGAGAAGAGTTTAGACACTAGGAGAAGATAAGGAACACACCCATTATCACGAAATCACATTAGGATTCCCTTTTTAACCTGTTCCTTAAAACACTAGTGCTTAGGAAATCTATTGGAGGCAGAAGCAGTCAAGGGTAGCTTAGGGTTAGGGTTAGGGTTAGGGTGAGGGTTAGGGTACGGCTTAGGGTACGGTTTCGGGGAGGGGTTCGGGTAGGGCGTAGGGTATGGGTTAGGGTTAGGGTTAGGGCTAGTGTTAGGGTTAGGGCTCGGTTTAGGGTACGGGTTAGGATTAGGGTACGCGTTAGGGTTAGGGTAGGGGTTAGGGTTAGGGTACGCGTTAGGGTGAGGGTAATTATTAAACCTATCCCACTCTCTAGATACCCCTTAGCACGTAAAGGAATATTATTTGGGGGTCCAGCCATGGAGAAGAGTTTAGACACGAGGAGAAGATAAGGAACACACCCATTATCAAGAAATCACATTAGGATTCTCTTTTTAACCTGTTCCTTAAAACACTAGTACTTAGGAAATCTATTGGAGGCAGAAGCCGTCAAGGGTAGCTTAAAGGTTAGGGTTAGGGTTAGGGTGAGGGTTAGGGTACGGTTTAGGGTACGGGTTCAGGGAGGGGTTCGGGTAGGGCGTAGGGTATTGGTTAGGGTTAGCTTTAGAGTTAGTGTTAGGGTTAGGGCTCGGTTTAGGGTACGGGTTAGGATTAGGGTACGCGCTAGGGTTAGGGTAGGGGTTAGGGTTAGGGTACGCGTTAGGGTGAGGGTAGTTATTAAACCTATCACACTCTCTAGATACCCCTTAGCACGTAAAGGAATATTATTTGGGGGTCCAGCCATGGAGAAGAGTTTAGACACGAGGAGAAGATAAGGAACACACCCATTATCAAGAAATCACATTAGGATTCTCCTTTAAACCTGTTCCTTAAATCACTAGTGCTTAGGAAATCTATTGGAGGCAGAAGCCGTCAAGGGTAGCTTAGGGTTAGGGTAAGGGTTAGGGTGAGGGTTAGAGTACGGTTTAGGATACGGGTTCGGGGAGGGGTTCGGGTAGGGCGTAGGCTATGGGTTAGGGTTAGGGTTAGGGTTAGTGTTAGGGTTAGGGCTCGGTTTAGGGTACGGGTTAGGATTAGGGTACTCGTTAGGGTTAGGGTAGCGGTTAGGGTTAGGGTACGCGTTAGGGTGAGGGTAGTTATTAAACCTATCACACTCTCTAGATACCCCTTAGCACGTAAAGGAATATTATTTGGGGGTCGAGCCATGGAGAAGAGTTTAGACACTAGGAGAAGATAAGGAACACACCCATTATCAAGAAATCACATTAGGATTCCCTTTTTAACCTGTTCCTTAAAACACTAGTGCTTAGGAAATCTATTGGAGGCAGAAGCAGTCAAGGGTAGCTTAGGGTTAGGGTTAGGGTTAGGGTGAGGGTTAGGGTACGGCTTAGGGTACGGGTTCGGGGAGGGGCTCGGGTAGGGCGTAGGGTATGGGTTAGGGTTAGGGTTAGGGCTAGTGTTAGGGTTGGTGCTCGGTTTAGGGTACGGGTTAGGATTAGGGTACGCGTTAGGGTTAGGGTAGGGGTTAGGGTTAGGATACGCGTTAGGGTGAGGGTAATTATTAAACCTATCCCACTCTCTAGATACCCCTTAGCACGTAAAGGAATATTATTTGGGGGTCCAGCCATGGAGAAGAGTTTAGACACGAGGAGAAGATAAGGAACACACCCATTATCAAGAAATCACATTAGGATTCTCTTTTTAACCTGTTCCTTAAAACACTAGTGCTTAGGAAATCTATTGGAGGCAGAAGCCGTCAAGGGTAGCTTAAAGGTTAGGGTTAGGGTTAGGGTGAGGGTTAGGGTACGGTTTAGGGTACGGGTTCAGGGAGGGGTTTGGGTAGGGCGTAGGGTATTGGTTAGGGTTAGGGTTAGAGTTAGTGTTAGGGTTAGGGCTCGGTTTAGGGTACGGGTTAGGATTAGGGTAAGTGCTAGGGTTAGGGTAGGGGTTAGGGTTAGGGTACGCGTTAGGGTGAGGGTAGTTATTAAACCTATCACACTCTCTAGATACCCCTTAGCACGTAAAGGAATATTATTTGGGGGTCCAGCCATGGAGAAGAGTTTAGACACGAGGAGAAGATAAGGAACACACCCATTATCAAGAAATCACAATATGATTCTCTTTTTAAACTGTTCCTTAAAACACTAGTGGTTAGGAAATCTATTGGAGGCAGAAGCAGTCAAGGGTAGCTTAGGGTTAGGGTTAGGGTTAGGGTGAGGGTTAGGGTACGGCTTAGGGTACGGGTTCGGGGAGGGTTTTGGGTAGGGCGTAGGGTATGGGTTAGGGTTAGGGTTAGGGTTAGTGTTAGGGTTAGGGCTCGGTTTAGGGTACGGGTTAGGATTAGGGTACTCGTTAGGGTTAGGGTAGCGGTTAGGGTTAGGGTACGCGTTAGGGTGAGGGTAGTTATTAAACCTATCACACTCTCTAGATACCCCTTAGCACGTAAAGGAATATTATTTGGGGGTCGAGCCATGGAGAAGAGTTTAGACACTAGGAGAAGATAAGGAACACACCCATTATCACGAAATCACATTAGGATTCTCTTTTTAACCTGTTCCTTAAAACACTAGTGCTTAGGAAATCTATTGGAGGCAGAAGCCGTCAAGGGTAGCTTAGGGTTAGGGTTAGGGTTAGGGTGAGGGTTAGGGTACGGTTTAGGGTACGGGTTCAGGGAGGGGTTCGGGTAGGGCGTAGGGTATGGGTTAGGGTTAGGGTTAGAGTTAGTGTTAGGGTTAGGGCTCGGTTTAGGCTACGGGTTAGGATTAGGGTACGCGCTAGGGTTAGGGTAGGGGTTAGGGTTAGGGTACGCGTTAGGGTGAGGGTAGTTATTATACCTATCACACTGTCTAGATACCCCTTAGCACATAAAGGAACATTATTTGGGGGTCCAGCCATGGAGAAGAGTTTAGACACGAGGAGAAGATAAGGAACACACCCATTATCAAGAAATCACATTAGGATTCTCCTTTAAACCTGTTCCTTAAATCACTAGTGCTTAGGAAATCTATTGGAGGCAGAAGCCGTCAAGGGTAGCCTAGGGTTAGGGTTAGGGTTAGGGTGAGGGTTAGGGTACGGCTTAGGGTACGGGTTCGGGGAGGGATTCGGGTAGGGCGTAGGGTATGGGTTAGAGTTAGGGTTAGGGTTAGTGTTAGGGTTAGGGCTCAGTTTAGGGTACGGGTTAGGATTAGGGTACGCGTTAGTGTTAGGGTAGGGGTTAGGGTTAGGGTACGCTTTAGGGTGAGGGTAGTTATTAAACCTATCCCACTCTCTAGATACCCCTTAGCAAGTAAAGGAATATTATTTGGGGGTCCAGCCATGGAGAAGGGTTTAGACACTAGGAGAAGATAAGGAACACACCCATTATCAAGAAATCACAATATGATTCTCTTTTTAAACTGTTCCTTAAAACACTAGTGGTTAGGAAATCTATTGGAGGCAGAAGCAGTCAAGGGTAGCTTAGGGTTAGGGTTAGGGTTAGGGTGAGGGTTAGGGTACGGCTTAGGGTACGGGTTCGGGGAGGGTTTCGGGTAGGGCGTAGGGTATGGGTTAGGGTTAGGGTTAGGGTTAGTGTTAGGGTTAGGGCTCGGTTTAGGGTACGGGTTAGGATTAGGGTACTCGTTAGGGTTAGGGTAGCGGTTAGGGTTAGGGTACGCGTTAGGGTGAGGGTAGTTATTAAACCTATCACACTCTCTAGATACCCCTTAGCACGTAAAGGAATATTATTTGGGGGTCGAGCCATGGAGAAGAGTTTAGACACTAGGAGAAGATAAGGAACACACCCATTATCACGAAATCACATTAGGATTCCCTTTTTAACCTGTTCCTTAAAACACTAGTGCTTAGGAAATCTATTGGAGGCAGAAGCAGTCAAGGGTAGCTTAGGGTTAGGGTTAGGGTTAGGGTGAGGGTTAGGGTACGGCTTAGGGTACGGGTTCGGGGAGGGGCTCGGGTAGGGCGTAGGGTATGGGTTAGGGTTAGGGTTAGGGCTAGTGTTAGGGTTGGTGCTCGGTTTAGGGTACGGGTTAGGATTAGGGTACGCGTTAGGGTTAGGGTAGGGGTTAGGGTTAGGATACGCGTTAGGGTGAGGGTAATTATTAAACCTATCCCACTCTCTAGATACCCCTTAGCACGTAAAGGAATATTATTTGGGGGTCCAGCCATGGAGAAGAGTTTAGACACGAGGAGAAGATAAGGAACACACCCATTATCAAGAAATCACATTAGGATTCTCTTTTTAACCTGTTCCTTAAAACACTAGTGCTTAGGAAATCTATTGGAGGCAGAAGCCGTCAAGGGTAGCTTAAAGGTTAGGGTTAGGGTTAGGCTGAGGGTTAGGGTACGGTTTAGGGTACGGGTTCAGGGAGGGGTTCGGGTAGGGCGTAGGGTATTGGTTAGGGTTAGGGTTAGAGTTAGTGTTAGGGTTAGGGCTCGGTTTAGGGTACGGGTTAGGATTAGGGTAAGTGCTAGGGTTAGGGTAGGGGTTAGGGTTAGGGTACGCGTTAGGGTGAGGGTAGTTATTAAACCTATCACACTCTCTAGATACCCCTTAGCACGTAAAGGAATATTATTTGGGGGTCCAGCCATGGAGAAGAGTTTAGACACGAGGAGAAGATAAGGAACACACCCATTATCAAGAAATCACAATATGATTCTCTTTTTAAACTGTTCCTTAAAACACTAGTGGTTAGGAAATCTATTGGAGGCAGAAGCAGTCAAGGGTAGCTTAGGGTTAGGGTTAGGGTTAGGGTGAGGGTTAGGGTACGGCTTAGGGTACGGGTTCGGGGAGGGTTTTGGGTAGGGCGTAGGGTATGGGTTAGGGTTAGGGTTAGGGTTACTGTTAGGGTTAGGGCTCGGTTTAGGGTACGGGTTAGGATTAGGGTACTCGTTAGGGTTAGGGTAGCGGTTAGGGTTAGGGTACGCGTTAGGGTGAGGGTAGTTATTAAACCTATCACACTCTCTAGATACCCCTTAGCACGTAAAGGAATATTATTTGGGGGTCGAGCCATGGAGAAGAGTTTAGACACTAGGAGAAGATAAGGAACACACCCATTATCACGAAATCACATTAGGATTCTCTTTTTAACCTGTTCCTTAAAACACTAGTGCTTAGGAAATCTATTGGAGGCAGAAGGAGTCAAGGGTAGCTTAGGGTTAGGGTTAGGGTTAGGGTGAGGGTTAGGGTACGGCTTAGGGTACGGTTTCGGGGAGGGGTTCGGGTAGGGCGTAGGGTATGGTTTAGGGTTAGGGTTAGGGCTAGTGTTAGGGTTAGGGCTCGGTTTAGGGTACGGGTTAGGATTAGGGTACGCGTTAGGGTTAGGGTAGGGGTTAGGGTTAGGGTACGCGTTAGGGTGAGGGTAATTATTAAACCTATCCCACTCTCTAGATACCCCTTAGCACGTAAAGGAATATTATTTGGGGGTCCAGCCATGGAGAAGAGTTTAGACACGAGGAGAAGATAAGGAACACACCCATTATCAAGAAATCACATTAGGATTCTCTTTTTAACCTGTTCCTTAAAACACTAGTGCTTAGGAAATCTATTGGAGGCAGAAGCCGTCAAGGGTAGCTTAAAGGTTAGGGTTAGGGTTAGGGTGAGGGTTAGGGTACGGTTTAGGGTACGGGTTCAGGGAGGGGTTCGGGTAGGGCGTAGGGTATTGGTTAGGGTTAGCTTTAGAGTTAGTGTTAGGGTTAGGGCTCGGTTTAGGGTACGGGTTAGGATTAGGGTAAGTGCTAGGGTTAGGGTAGGGGTTAGGGTTAGGGTACGCGTTAGGGTGAGGGTAGTTATTAAACCTATCACACTCTCTAGATACCCCTTAGCACGTAAAGGAATATTATTTGGGGGTCCAGCCATGGAGAAGAGTTTAGACACGAGGAGAAGATAAGGAACACACCCATTATCAAGAAATCACAATATGATTCTCTTTTTAAACTGTTCCTTAAAACACTAGTGGTTAGGAAATCTATTGGAGGCAGAAGCAGTCAAGGGTAGCTTAGGGTTAGGGTTAGGGTTAGGGTGAGGGTTAGGGTACGGCTTAGGGTACGGGTTCAGGGAGGGTTTTGGGTAGGGCGTAGGGTATGGGTTAGGGTTAGGGTTAGGGTTAGTGTTAGGGTTAGGGCTCGGTTTAGGGTACGGGTTAGGATTAGGGTACTCGTTAGGGTTAGGGTAGCGGTTAGGGTTAGGGTACGCGTTAGGGTGAGGGTAGTTATTAAACCTATCACACTCTCTACATACCCCTTAGCACGTAAAGGAATATTATTTGGGGGTCGAGCCATGGAGAAGAGTTTAGACACTAGGAGAAGATAAGGAACACACCCATTATCACGAAATCACATTAGGATTCCCTTTTTAACCTGTTCCTTAAAACACTAGTGCTTAGGAAATCTATTGGAGGCAGAAGCAGTCAAGGGTAGCTTAGGGTTAGGGTTAGGGTTAGGGTGAGGGTTAGGGTACGGCTTAGGGTACGGTTTCGGGGAGGGGTTCGGGTAGGGCGTAGGGTATGGGTTAGGGTTAGGGTTAGGGCTAGTGTTAGGGTTAGGGCTCGGTTTAGGGTACGGGTTAGGATTAGGGTACGCGTTAGGGTTAGGGTAGGGGTTAGGGTTAGGGTACGCGTTAGGGTGAGGGTAATTATTAAACCTATCCCACTCTCTAGATACCCCTTAGCACGTAAAGGAATATTATTTGGGGGTCCAGCCATGGAGAAGAGTTTAGACACGAGGAGAAGATAAGGAACACACCCATTATCACGAAATCACATTAGGATTCCCTTTTTAACCTGTTCCTTAAAACACTAGTGCTTAGGAAATCTATTGGAGGCAGAAGCCGTCAAGGGTAGCTTAGGGTTAGGGTTAGGGTTAGGGTGAGGGTTAGGGTACGGCTTAGGGTACGGGTTCGGGGAGGTGTTCGGGTAGGGCGTAGGGTATGGGTTAGGGTTAGGGTTAGTTCTAGTGTTAGGGTTAGGGCTCGGTTTAGTCTACAGGTTAGGATTAGGGTACGCGTTAGGGTTAGGGTAGGGGTTAGGGTTAGTGTACGCGTTAGGGTGAGGGTAGTTATTAAACCTATCCCACTCTCTAGATACCCCTTAGCACGTACAGGAATATTATTGGGGGTCCAGCCATGGAGAAGAGTTTAGACACTAGGAGAAGATAAGGAACACACCCATTATCACGAAATCACATTAGGATTCTCTTTTTAACCTGTTCCTTAAAACACTAGTGCTTAGGAAATCTATTGGAGGCAGAAGCCGTCAAGGGTAGCTTAGGGTTAGGGTTAGGGTTAGGGTGAGGGTTAGGGTACGGCTTAGGGTACGGGTTCGGGGAGGGGTTCGGGTAGGGCGTAGGGTATGGGTTAGGGATAGGGTTAGGGCTAGTGTTAGGGTTAGGGCTCGGTTTAGGGTACGGGTTAGGATTAGGGTACGCGTTAGGGTTAGGGTAGGGGTTAGGGTTAGGGTACGCGTTAGGGTGAGGGTAGTTATTAAACCTATCCCACTCTCTAGATACCCCTTAGCACGTAAAGGAATATTATTTGGGGGTCCAGCCATGGAGAAGAGTTTAGACACGAGGAGAAGGTAAAGAACACACCCATTATCAAGAAATCACATTAGGATTCTCTTTTTAACCTGTTCCTTAAAACACTAGTGCTTAGGAAATCTATTGGAGGCAGAAGCCGTCAAGGGTAGCTTAGGGTTAGGGTTAGGGTTAGGGTGAGGGTTAGGGTACGGTTTAGGGTACGGGTTCAGGGAGGGGTTCGGGTAGGGCGTAGGGTATGGGTTAGGGTTAGGGTTAGAGTTAGTGTTAGGGTTAGGGCTCGGATTAGGCTACGGGTTAGGATTAGGGTACGCGCTAGGGTTAGGGTAGGGGTTAGGGTTAGGGTACGCGTTAGGGTGAGGGTAGTTATTATACCTATCACACTCTCTAGATACCCCTTAGCACATAAAGGAACATTATTTGGGGGTCCAGCCATGGAGAAGAGTTTAGACACGAGGAGAAGATAAGGAACACACCCATTATCAAGAAATCACATTAGGATTCTCCTTTAAACCTGTTCCTTAAATCACTAGTGCTTAGGAAATCTATTGGAGGCAGAAGCAGTCAAGGGTAGCTTAGGGTTAGGGTTAGGGTTAGGGTGAGGGTTAGGGTACGGCTTAGGATACGGGTTCGGGGAGGGTTTCGGGTAGGGCGTAGGGTATGGGTTAGGGTTAGGGTTAGGGTTAGTGTTAGGGTTAGGGCTCGGTTTAGGGTACGGGTTAGGATTAGGGTACTCGTTAGGGTTAGGGTAGCGGTTAGGGTTAGGGTACGCGTTAGGGTGAGGGTAGTTATTAAACCTATCACACTCTCTAGATACCCCTTAGCACGTAAAGGAATATTATTAGGGGGTCGAGCCATGGAGAAGAGTTTAGACACTAGGAGAAGATAAGGAACACACCCATTATCACGAAATCACATTAGGATTCTCTTTTTAACCTGTTCCTTAAAACACTAGTGCTTAGGAAATCTATTGGAGGCAGAAGCAGTCAAGGGTAGCTTAGGGTTAGGGTTAGGGTTAGGGTGAGGGTTAGGGTACGGCTTAGGGTACGGGTTCGGGGAGGGGCTCGGGTAGGGCGTAGGGTATGGGTTAGGGTTAGGGTTAGGGCTAGTGTTAGGGTTGGTGCTCGGTTTAGGGTACGGGTTAGGATTAGGGTACGCGTTAGGGTTAGGGTAGGGGTTAGGGTTAGGATACGCGTTAGGGTGAGGGTAATTATTAAACCTATCCCACTCTCTAGATACCCCTTAGCACGTAAAGGAATATTATTTGGGGGTCCAGCCATGGAGAAGAGTTTAGACACGAGGAGAAGATAAGGAACACACCCATTATCAAGAAATCACATTAGGATTCTCTTTTTAACCTGTTCCTTAAAAAACTAGTGCTTAGGAAATCTATTGGAGGCAGAAGCCGTCAAGGGTTGCTTAAAGGTTAGGGTTAGGGTTAGGGTGAGGGTTAGGGTACGGTTTAGGGTACGGGTTCAGGGAGGGGTTCGGGTAGGGCGTAGGGTATTGGTTAGGGTTAGGGTTAGAGTTAGTGTTAGGGTTAGGGCTCGGTTTAGGGTACGGGTTAGGATTAGGGTACGCGCTAGGGTGAGGGTAGGGGTTAGGGTTGGGGTACGCGTTAGGGTGAGGGTAGTTATTAAACCTATCACACTCTCTAGATACCCCTTAGCACGTAAAGGAATATTATTTGGGGGTCCAGCCATGGAGAAGAGTTTAGACACGAGGAGAAGATAAGGAACACACCCATTATCAAGAAATCACAATATGATTCTCTTTTTAAACTGTTCCTTAAAACACTAGTGGTTAGGAAATCTATTGGAGGCAGAAGCAGTCAAGGGTAGCTTAGGGTTAGGGTTAGGGTTAGGGTGAGGGTTAGGGTACGGCTTAGGGTACGGGTTCGGGGAGGGTTTTGGGTAGGGCGTAGGGTATGGGTTAGGGTTAGGGTTAGGGTTAGTGTTAGGGTTAGGGCTCGGTTTAGGGTACGGGTTAGGATTAGGGTACTCGTTAGGGTTAGGGTAGCGGTTAGGGTTAGGGTACGCGTTAGGGTGAGGGTAGTTATTAAACCTATCACACTCTCTAGATACCCCTTAGCACGTAAAGGAATATTATTTGGGGGTCGAGCCATGGAGAAGAGTTTAGACACTAGGAGAAGATAAGGAACACACCCATTATCACGAAATCACATTAGGATTCTCTTTTTAACCTGTTCCTTAAAACACTAGTGCTTAGGAAATCTATTGGAGGCAGAAGCAGTCAAGGGTAGCTTAGGGTTAGGGTGAGGGTTAGGGTACGGCTTAGGGTACGGTTTCGGGGAGGGGTTCGGGTAGGGCGTAGGGTATGGGTTAGGGTTAGGGTTAGGGCTAGTGTTAGGGTTAGGGCTCGGTTTAGGGTACGGGTTAGGATTAGGGTATGCGTTAGGGTTAGGGTAGGGGTTAGGGTTAGTGTACGCGTTAGGGTGAGGGTAATTATTAAACCTATCCCACTCTCTAGATACCCCTTAGCACGTAAAGGAATATTATTTGGGGGTCCAGCCATGGAGAAGAGTTTAGACACGAGGAGAAGATAAGGAACACACCCATTATCAAGAAATCACATTAGGATTCTCTTTTTAACCTGTTCCTTAAAACACTAGTGCTTAGGAAATCTATTGGAGGCAGAAGCCGTCAAGGGTAGCTTAAAGGTTAGGGTTAGGGTTAGGGTGAGGGTTAGGGTACGGTTTAGGGTACGGGTTCAGGGAGGGGTTCGGGTAGGGCGTAGGGTATTGGTTAGGGTTAGCTTTAGAGTTAGTGTTAGGGTTAGGGCTCGGTTTAGGGTACGGGTTAGGATTAGGGTACGCGCTAGGGTTAGGGTAGGGGTTAGGGTTAGGTTACGCGTTAGGGTGAGGGTAGTTATTAAACCTATCCCACTCTCTAGATACCCCTTAGCACGTAAAGGAATATTATTTGGGGGTCCAGCCATGGAGAAGAGTTTAGACACGAGGAGAATATAAGGAACACACCCATTATCAAGAAATCACATTAGGATTCTCCTTTAAACCTGTTCCTTAAATCACTAGTGCTTAGGAAATCTATTGGAGGCAGAAGCCGTCAAGGGTAGCCTAGGGTTAGGGTTAGGGTTAGGGTGAGGGTTAGGGTACGGCTTAGGGTACGGGTTCGGGGAGGGATTCGGGTAGGGCGTAGGGTATGGGTTAGAGTTAGGGTTAGGGTTAGTGTTAGGGTTAGGGCTCAGTTTAGGGTACGGGTTAGGATTAGGGTACGCGTTAGTGTTAGGGTAGGGGTTAGGGTTAGGGTACGCTTTAGGGTGAGGGTAGTTATTAAACCTATCCCACTCTCTAGATACCCCTTAGCAAGTAAAGGAATATTATTTGGGGGTCCAGCCATGGAGAAGGGTTTAGACACTAGGAGAAGATAAGGAACACACCCATTATCAAGAAATCACAATATGATTCTCTTTTTAAACTGTTCCTTAAAACACTAGTGGTTAGGAAATCTATTGGAGGCAGAAGCAGTCAAGGGTAGCTTAGGGTTAGGGTTAGGGTTAGGGTGAGGGTTAGGGTACGGCTTAGGGTACGGGTTCGGGAAGGGTTTCGGGTAGGGCGTAGGGTATGGGTTAGGGTTAGGGTTAGGGTTAGTGTTAGGGTTAGGGCTCGGTTTAGGGTACGGGTTAGGATTAGGGTACTCGTTAGGGTTAGGGTAGCGGTTAGGGTTAGGGTACGCGTTAGGGTGAGGGTAGTTATTAAACCTATCACACTCTCTAGATACCCCTTAGCACGTAAAGGAATATTATTTGGGGGTCGAGCCATGGAGAAGAGTTTAGACACTAGGAGAAGATAAGGAACACACCCATTATCACGAAATCACATTAGGATTCCCTTTTTAACCTGTTCCTTAAAACACTAGTGCTTAGGAAATCTATTGGAGGCAGAAGCAGTCAAGGGTAGCTTAGGGTTAGGGTTAGGGTTAGGGTGAGGGTTAGGGTACGGCTTAGGGTACGGGTTCGGGGAGGGGCTCGGGTAGGGCGTAGGGTATGGGTTAGGGTTAGGGTTAGGGCTAGTGTTAGGGTTGGTGCTCGGTTTAGGGTACGGGTTAGGATTAGGGTACGCGTTAGGGTTAGGGTAGGGGTTAGGGTTAGGATACGCGTTAGGGTGAGGGTAATTATTAAACCTATCCCACTCTCTAGATACCCCTTAGCACGTAAAGGAATATTATTTGGGGGTCCAGCCATGGAGAAGAGTTTAGACACGAGGAGAAGATAAGGAACACACCCATTATCAAGAAATCACATTAGGATTCTCTTTTTAACCTGTTCCTTAAAACACTAGTGCTTAGGAAATCTATTGGAGGCAGAAGCCGTCAAGGGTAGCTTAAAGGTTAGGGTTAGGGTTAGGGTGAGGGTTAGGGTACGGTTTAGGGTACGGGTTCAGGGAGGGGTTCGGGTAGGGCGTAGGGTATTGGTTAGGGTTAGGGTTAGAGTTAGTGTTAGGGTTAGGGCTCGGTTTAGGGTACGGGTTAGGATTAGGGTAAGTGCTAGGGTTAGGGTAGGGGTTAGGGTTAGGGTACGCGTTAGGGTGAGGGTAGTTATTAAACCTATCACACTCTCTAGATACCCCTTAGCACGTAAAGGAATATTATTTGGGGGTCCAGCCATGGAGAAGAGTTTAGACACGAGGAGAAGATAAGGAACACACCCATTATCAAGAAATCACAATATGATTCTCTTTTTAAACTGTTCCTTAAAACACTAGTGGTTAGGAAATCTATTGGAGGCAGAAGCAGTCAAGGGTAGCTTAGGGTTAGGGTTAGGGTTAGGGTGAGGGTTAGGGTACGGCTTAGGGTACGGGTTCGGGGAGGGTTTTGGGTAGGGCGTAGGGTATGGGTTAGGGTTAGGGTTAGGGTTACTGTTAGGGTTAGGGCTCGGTTTAGGGTACGGGTTAGGATTAGGGTACTCGTTAGGGTTAGGGTAGCGGTTAGGGTTAGGGTACGCGTTAGGGTGAGGGTAGTTATTAAACCTATCACACTCTCTAGATACCCCTTAGCACGTAAAGGAATATTATTTGGGGGTCGAGCCATGGAGAAGAGTTTAGACACTAGGAGAAGATAAGGAACACACCCATTATCACGAAATCACATTAGGATTCTCTTTTTAACCTGTTCCTTAAAACACTAGTGCTTAGGAAATCTATTGGAGGCAGAAGCAGTCAAGGGTAGCTTAGGGTTAGGGTTAGGGTTAGGGTGAGGGTTAGGGTACGGCTTAGGGTACGGTTTCGGGGAGGGGTTCGGGTAGGGCGTAGGGTATGGTTTAGGGTTAGGGTTAGGGCTAGTGTTAGGGTTAGGGCTCGGTTTAGGGTACGGGTTAGGATTAGGGTACGCGTTAGGGTTAGGGTAGGGGTTAGGGTTAGGGTACGCGTTAGGGTGAGGGTAATTATTAAACCTATCCCACTCTCTAGATACCCCTTAGCACGTAAAGGAATATTATTTGGGGGTCCAGCCATGGAGAAGAGTTTAGACACGAGGAGAAGATAAGGAACACACCCATTATCAAGAAATCACATTAGGATTCTCTTTTTAACCTGTTCCTTAAAACACTAGTGCTTAGGAAATCTATTGGAGGCAGAAGCCGTCAAGGGTAGGTTAAAGGTTAGGGTTAGGGTTAGGGTGAGGGTTAGGGTACGGTTTAGGGTACGGGTTCAGGGAGGGGTTCGGGTAGGGCGTAGGGTATTGGTTAGGGTTAGCTTTAGAGTTAGTGTTAGGGTTAGGGCTCGGTTTAGGGTACGGGTTAGGATTAGGGTAAGTGCTAGGGTTAGGGTAGGGGTTAGGGTTAGGGTACGCGTTAGGGTGAGGGTAGTTATTAAACCTATCACACTCTCTAGATACCCCTTAGCACGTAAAGGAATATTATTTGGGGGTCCAGCCATGGAGAAGAGTTTAGACACGAGGAGAAGATAAGGAACACACCCATTATCAAGAAATCACAATATGATTCTCTTTTTAAACTGTTCCTTAAAACACTAGTGGTTAGGAAATCTATTGGAGGCAGAAGCAGTCAAGGGTAGCTTAGGGTTAGGGTTAGGGTTAGGGTGAGGGTTAGGGTACGGCTTAGGGTACGGGTTCGGGGAGGGTTTTGGGTAGGGCGTAGGGTATGGGTTAGGGTTAGGGTTAGGGTTAGTGTTAGGGTTAGGGCTCGGTTTAGGGTACGGGTTAGGATTAGGGTACTCGTTAGGGTTAGGGTAGCGGTTAGGGTTAGGGTACGCGTTAGGGTGAGGGTAGTTATTAAACCTATCACACTCTCTACATACCCCTTAGCACGTAAAGGAATATTATTTGGGGGTCGAGCCATGGAGAAGAGTTTAGACACTAGGAGAAGATAAGGAACACACCCATTATCACGAAATCACATTAGGATTCCCTTTTAACCTGTTCCTTAAAACACTAGTGCTTAGGAAATCTATTGGAGGCAGAAGCAGTCAAGGGTAGCTTAGGGTTAGGGTTAGGGTTAGGGTGAGGGTTAGGGTACGGCTTAGGGTACGGTTTCGGGGAGGGGTTCGGGTAGGGCGTAGGGTATGGGTTAGGGTTAGGGTTAGGGCTAGTGTTAGGGTTAGGGCTCGGTTTAGGGTACGGGTTAGGATTAGGGTACGCGTTAGGGTTAGGGTAGGGGTTAGGGGTAGGGTACGCGTTAGGGTGAGGGTAATTATTAAACCTATCCCACTCTCTAGATACCCCTTAGCACGTAAAGGAATATTATTTGGGGGTCCAGCCATGGAGAAGAGTTTAGACACGAGGAGAAGATAAGGAACACACCCATTATCACGAAATCACATTAGGATTCCCTTTTTAACCTGTTCCTTAAAACACTAGTGCTTAGGAAATCTATTGGAGGCAGAAGCCGTCAAGGGTAGCTTAGGGTTAGGGTTAGGGTTAGGGTGAGGGTTAGGGTACGGCTTAGGGTACGGGTTCGGGGAGGTGTTCGGGTAGGGCGTAGGGTATGGGTTAGGGTTAGGGTTAGTTCTAGTGTTAGGGTTAGGGCTCGGTTTAGTCTACAGGTTAGGATTAGGGTACGCGTTAGGGTTAGGGTAGGGGTTAGGGTTAGTGTACGCGTTAGGGTGAGGGTAGTTATTAAACCTATCCCACTCTCTAGATACCCCTTAGCACGTACAGGAATATTATTGGGGGTCCAGCCATGGAGAAGAGTTTAGACACTAGGAGAAGATAAGGAACACACCCATTATCACGAAATCACATTAGGATTCTCTTTTTAACCTGTTCCTTAAAACACTAGTGCTTAGGAAATCTATTGGAGGCAGAAGCCGTCAAGGGTAGCTTAGGGTTAGGGTTAGGGTTAGGGTGAGGGTTAGGGTACGGCTTAGGGTACGGGTTCGGGGAGGGGTTCGGGTAGGGCGTAGGGTATGGGTTAGGGATAGGGTTAGGGCTAGTGTTAGGGTTAGGGCTCGGTTTAGGGTACGGGTTAGGATTAGGGTACGCGTTAGGGTTAGGGTAGGGGTTAGGGTTAGGGTACGCGTTAGGGTGAGGGTAGTTATTAAACCTATCCCACTCTCTAGATACCCCTTAGCACGTAAAGGAATATTATTTGGGGGTCCAGCCATGGAGAAGAGTTTAGACACGAGGAGAAGGTAAAGAACACACCCATTATCAAGAAATCACATTAGGATTCTCTTTTTAACCTGTTCCTTAAAACACTAGTGCTTAGGAAATCTATTGGAGGCAGAAGCCGTCAAGGGTAGCTTAGGGTTAGGGTTAGGGTTAGGGTGAGGGTTAGGGTACGGTTTAGGGTACGGGTTCAGGGAGGGGTTCGGGTAGGGCGTAGGGTATGGGTTAGGGTTAGGGTTAGAGTTAGTGTTAGGGTTAGGGCTCGGTTTAGGCTACGGGTTAGGATTAGGGTACGCGCTAGGGTTAGGGTAGGGGTTAGGGTTAGGGTACGCGTTAGGGTGAGGGTAGTTATTATACCTATCACACTCTCTAGATACCCCTTAGCACATAAAGGAACAATATTTGGGGGTCCAGCCATGGAGAAGAGTTTAGACACGAGGAGAAGATAAGGAACACACCCATTATCAAGAAATCACATTAGGATTCTCCTTTAAACCTGTTCCTTAAATCACTAGTGCTTAGGAAATCTATTGGAGGCAGAAGCAGTCAAGGGTAGCTTAGGGTTAGGGTTAGGGTTAGGGTGAGGGTTAGGGTACGGCTTAGGGTACGGGTTCGGGGAGGGTTTCGGGTAGGGCGTAGGGTATGGGTTAGGGTTAGGGTTAGGGTTAGTGTTAGGGTTAGGGCTCGGTTTAGGGTACGGGTTAGGATTAGGGTACTCGTTAGGGTTAGGGTAGCGGTTAGGGTTAGGGTACGCGTTAGGGTGAGGGTAGTTATTAAACCTATCACACTCTCTAGATACCCCTTAGCACGTAAAGGAATATTATTAGGGGGTCGAGCCATGGAGAAGAGTTTAGACACTAGGAGAAGATAAGGAACACACCCATTATCACGAAATCACATTAGGATTCTCTTTTTAACCTGTTCCTTAAAACACTAGTGCTTAGGAAATCTATTGGAGGCAGAAGCAGTCAAGGGTAGCTTAGGGTTAGGGTTAGGGTTAGGGTGAGGGTTAGGGTACGGCTTAGGGTACGGGTTCGGGGAGGGGCTCGGGTAGGGCGTAGGGTATGGGTTAGGGTTAGGGTTAGGGCTAGTGTTAGGGTTGGTGCTCGGTTTAGGGTACGGGTTAGGATTAGGGTACGCGTTAGGGTTAGGGTAGGGGTTAGGGTTAGGATACGCGTTAGGGTGAGGGTAATTATTAAACCTATCCCACTCTCTAGATACCCCTTAGCACGTAAAGGAATATTATTTGGGGGTCCAGCCATGGAGAAGAGTTTAGACACGAGGAGAAGATAAGGAACACACCCATTATCAAGAAATCACATTAGGATTCTCTTTTTAACCTGTTCCTTAAAACACTAGTGCTTAGGAAATCTATTGGAGGCAGAAGCCGTCAAGGGTTGCTTAAAGGTTAGGGTTAGGGTTAGGGTGAGGGTTAGGGTACGGTTTAGGGTACGGGTTCAGGGAGGGGTTCGGGTAGGGCGTAGGGTATTGGTTAGGGTTAGGGTTAGAGTTAGTGTTAGGGTTAGGGCTCGGTTTAGGGTACGGGTTAGGATTAGGGTACGTGCTAGGGTGAGGGTAGGGGTTAGGGTTGGGGTACGCGTTAGGGTGAGGGTAGTTATTAAACCTATCACACTCTCTAGATACCCCTTAGCACGTAAAGGAATATTATTTGGGGGTCCAGCCATGGAGAAGAGTTTAGACACGAGGAGAAGATAAGGAACACACCCATTATCAAGAAATCACAATATGATTCTCTTTTTAAACTGTTCCTTAAAACACTAGTGGTTAGGAAATCTATTGGAGGCAGAAGCAGTCAAGGGTAGCTTAGGGTTAGGGTTAGGGTTAGGGTGAGGGTTAGGGTACGGCTTAGGGTACGGGTTCGGGGAGGGTTTTGGGTAGGGCGTAGGGTATGGGTTAGGGTTAGGGTTAGGGTTAGTGTTAGGGTTAGGGCTCGGTTTAGGGTACGGGTTAGGATTAGGGTACTCGTTAGGGTTAGGGTAGCGGTTAGGGTTAGGGTACGCGTTAGGGTGAGGGTAGTTATTAAACCTATCACACTCTCTAGATACCCCTTAGCACGTAAAGGAATATTATTTGGGGGTCGAGCCATGGAGAAGAGTTTAGACACTAGGAGAAGATAAGGAACACACCCATTATCACGAAATCACATTAGGATTCTCTTTTTAACCTGTTCCTTAAAACACTAGTGCTTAGGAAATCTATTGGAGGCAGAAGCAGTCAAGGGTAGCTTAGGGTTAGGGTGAGGGTTAGGGTACGGCTTAGGGTACGGTTTCGGGGAGGGGTTCGGGTAGGGCGTAGGGTATGGGTTAGGGTTAGGGTTAGGGCTAGTGTTAGGGTTAGGGCTCGGTTTAGGGTACGGGTTAGGATTAGGGTATGCGTTAGGGTTAGGGTAGGGGTTAGGGTTAGTGTACGCGTTAGGGTGAGGGTAATTATTAAACCTATCCCACTCTCTAGATACCCCTTAGCACGTAAAGGAATATTATTTGGGGGTCCAGCCATGGAGAAGAGTTTAGACACGAGGAGAAGATAAGGAACACACCCATTATCAAGAAATCACATTAGGATTCTCTTTTTAACCTGTTCCTTAAAACACTAGTGCTTAGGAAATCTATTGGAGGCAGAAGCCGTCAAGGGTAGCTTAAAGGTTAGGGTTAGGGTTAGGGTGAGGGTTAGGGTACGGTTTAGGGTACGGGTTCAGGGAGGGGTTCGGGTAGGGCGTAGGGTATTGGTTAGGGTTAGCTTTAGAGTTAGTGTTAGGGTTAGGGCTCGGTTTAGGGTACGGGTTAGGATTAGGGTACGCGCTAGGGTTAGGGTAGGGGTTAGGGTTAGGGTACGCGTTAGGGTGAGGGTAGTTATTAAACCTATCCCACTCTCTAGATACCCCTTAGCACGTAAAGGAATATTATTTGGGGGTCCAGCCATGGAGAAGAGTTTAGACACGAGGAGAATATAAGGAACACACCCATTATCAAGAAATCACATTAGGATTCTCCTTTAAACCTGTTCCTTAAATCACTAGTGCTTAGGAAATCTATTGGAGGCAGAAGCCGTCAAGGGTAGCCTAGGGTTAGGGTAAGGGTTAGGGTGAGGGTTAGAGTACGGTTTAGGATACGGGTTCGGGGAGGGGTTCGGGTAGGGCGTAGGGTATGGTTTAGAGTTAGGGTTAGGGTTAGTGTTAGGGTTAGGGCTCAGTTTAGGGTACGGGTTAGGATTAGGGTACGCGTTAGTGTTAGGGTAGGGGTTAGGGTTAGGGTACGCTTTAGGGTGAGGGTAGTTATTAAACCTATCCCACTCTCTAGATACCCCTTGGCACGTAAAGGAATATTATTTGGGGGTCCAGCCATGGAGAAGGGTTTAGACACTAGGAGAAGATAAGGAACACACCCATTATCAAGAAATCACAATATGATTCTCTTTTTAAACTGTTCCTTAAAACACTAGTGGTTAGGAAATCTAATGGAGGCAGAAGCAGTCAAGGGTAGCTTAGGGTTAGGGTTAGGGTTAGGGTGAGGGTTAGGGTACGGCTTAGGGTACGGGTTCGGGGAGGTGTTCGGGTAGGGCGTAGGGTATGGGTTAGGGTTAGGGCTAGTGTTAGGGTTAGGTCTCTGTTTAGGGTAAAGTTTAGGATTAGGGTACGCGTTAGGGTTAGGGTAAGGGTTACGGTTAGTGTACGCGTTAGGGTGAGGGTAGTTATTAAACCTTTCCCACTCTCTAGATACCCCTTAGCACGTACAGGAATATTAATGGGGGTCCAGCCATGGAGAAGAGTTTAGACACTAGGAGAAGATAAGGAACACACCCATTATCACGAAATCACATTAGGATTCTCTTTTTAACCTGTTCCTTAAAACACTAGTGCTTAGGAAATCTATTGAGGCAGAAGCAGTCAAGGGTAGCTTAGGGTTAGGGTTAGGGTTAGGGTGAGGGTTAGGGTACGGCTTAGGGTACGGGTTCGGGGAGGGGTTCGGGTAGGGCGTACCGTATGGGTTAGGGTTAGGGTTAGGGCTAGTGTTAGGGTTAGGGCTCGGTTTAGGCTACAGGTTAGGATTAGGGTACGCGTTAGGGTTAGGTTAGGGGTTAGGGTTAGTGTACGCGTTAGGGTGAGGGTAGTTATTAAACCTATCCCACTCTCTAGATACCCCTTAGCACGTACAGGAATATTATTGGGGGTCCAGCCATGGAGAAGAGTTTAGACACTAGGAGAAGATAAGGAACACACCCATTATCACGAAATCACATTAGGATTCTCTTTTTAACCTGTTCCTTAAAACACTAGTGCTTAGGAAATCTATTGGAGGCAGAAGCAGTCAAGGGTAGCTTAGGGTTAGGGTTAGGGTTAGGGTGAGGGTTAGGGTATGGCTTAGGGTACGGGTTCGGGGAGGGGTTCGCGGAGGGCGTAGTGTATGGGTTAGGGTTAGGGTTAGGGCTCGGTTTAGGGTACGGGTTAGGATTAGGGTACGCGTTAGGGTTAGGGTAGGGGTTAGGGTTAGGGTACACGTTAGGGTGAGGGTAGTTATTAAACCTATCACACTCTCTAGATACCCCTTAGCACGTAAAGGAATATTATTTGGGGGTCCAGCCATGGAGAAGAGTTTAGACACTAGGAGAAGATAAGGAACACACCCATTATCACGAAATCACATTAGGATTCTCTTTTTAACCTGTTCCTTAAAACACTAGTGCTTAGGAAATCTATTGGAGGCAGAAGCAGTCAAGGGTAGCTTAGGGTTAGGGTTAGGGTTAGGGTGAGGGTTAGGGTACGGCTTAGGGTACGGGTTCGGGGAGGGGTTCGGGTAGGGCGTAGGGTATGGGTTAGGGATAGGGTTAGGGCTAGTGTTAGGGTTAGGGCTCGGTTTAGCGTACGGGTTAGGATTAGGGTACGCGTTAGGGTTAGGGTAGGGGTTAGGGTTAGGGTACGCGTTAGGGTGAGGGTAGTTATTAAACCTATCCCACTCTCTAGATACCCCTTAGCACGTAAAGGAATATTATTTGGGGGTCCAGCCATGGAGAAGAGTTTAGACACGAGGAGAAGGAAAGGAACACACCCATTATCAAGAAATCACATTAGGATTCTCTTTTTAACCTGTTCCTTAAAACACTAGTGCTTAGGAAATCTATTGGAGGCAGAAGCCGTCAAGGGTAGCTTAGGGTTAGGGTTAGGGTTAGGGTGAGGGTTAGGGTACGGTTTAGGGTACGGGTTCAGGGAGGGGTTCGGGTAGGGCGTAGGGTATGGGTTAGGGTTAGGGTTAGAGTTAGTGTTAGGGTTAGGGCTCGGTTTAGGCTACGGGTTAGGATTAGGGTACGCGCTAGGGTTAGGGTAGGGGTTAGGGTTAGGGTACGCGTTAGGGTGAGGGTAGTTATTATACCTATCACACTCTCTAGATACCCCTTAGCACATAAAGGAACATTATTTGGGGGTCCAGCCATGGAGAAGAGTTTAGACACGAGGAGAAGATAAGGAACACACCCATTATCAAGAAATCACATTAGGATTCTCTTTTTAACCTGTTCCTTAAAACACTAGTGCTTAGGAAATCTATTGGAGGCAGAAGCCGTCAAGGGTAGCTTAGGGTTAGGGTTAGGGTTAGGGTGAGGGTTAGGGTACGGCTTACGATACGGGTTTGGGGAGGGGTTCGAGTAGGGCGTAGGGTATGGGTTAGGGTTAGGGTTAGGGCTAGTGTTAGGGTTAGGGCTCGGTTTAGGGTACGGGTTAGGATTAGGGTATGCGTTAGGGTTAGGGTAGGGGTTAGGGTTATGGTACGCGTTAGGGTGAGGGTAGTTATTAAACCTATCCCACTCTCTAGATACCCCTTAGCACGTAAAGGAATATTATTTGGGGGTCCAGCCATGGAGAAGAGTTTAGACACGAGGAGAAGATAAGGAACACACCCATTATCAAGAAATCACATTAGGATTCTCCTTTAAACCTGTTCCTTAAATCACTAGTGCTTAGGAAATCTATTGGAGGCAGAAGCCGTCAAGGGTAGCCTAGGGTTAGGGTTAGGGTTAGGGTGAGGGTTAGGGTACGGCTTAGGGTACGGGTTCGGGGAGGGGTTCGGGTAGGGCGTAGGGTATGGGTTAGAGTTAGGGTTAGGGTTAGTGTTAGGGTTAGGGCTCAGTTTAGGGTACGGGTTAGGATTAGGGTACGCGTTAGTGTTAGGGTAGGGGTTAGGGTTAGGGTACGCTTTAGGGTGAGGGTAGTTATTAAACCTATCCCACTCTCTAGATATCCCTTAGCAAGTAAAGGAATATTATTTGGGGGTCCAGCCATGGAGAAGGGTTTAGACACTAGGAGAAGATAAGGAACACACCCATTATCAAGAAATCACAATATGATTCTCTTTTTAAACTGTTCCTTAAAACACTAGTGGTTAGGAAATCTATTGGAGGCAGAAGCAGTCAAGGGTAGCTTAGGGTTAGGGTTAGGGTTAGGGTGAGGGTTAGGGTACGGCTTAGGGTACGGGTTCGGGGAGGGTTTCGGGTAGGGCGTAGGGTATGGGTTAGGCTTAGGGTTAGGGTTAGTGTTAGGGTTAGGGCTCGGTTTAGGGTACGGGTTAGGATTAGGGTACTCGTTAGGGTTAGGGTAGCGGTTAGGGTTAGGGTACGCGTTCGGGTGAGGGTAGTTATTAAACCTATCACACTCTCTAGATACCCCTTAGCACGTAAAGGAATATTATTTGCGGGTCGAGCCATGGAGAAGAGTTTAGACACTAGGAGAAGATAAGGAACACACCCATTATCACGAAATCACATTAGGATTCTCTTTTTAACCTGTTCCTTAAAACACTAGTGCTTAGGAAATCTATTGGAGGCAGAAGCAGTCAAGGGTAGCTTAGGGTTAGGGTTAGGGTTAGGGTGAGGGTTAGGGTACGGCTTAGGGTACGGGTTCGGGGAGGGGCTCGGGTAGGGCGTAGGGTATGGGTTAGGGTTAGGGTTAGGGCTAGTGTTAGGGTTGGGGCTCGGTTTAGGGTACGGGTTAGGATTAGGGTACGCGTTAGGGTTAGGGTAGGGGTTAGGGTTAGGATACGCGTTAGGGTGAGGGTAATTATTAAACCTATCCCACTCTCTAGATACCCCTTAGCACATAAAGGAATATTATTTGGGGGTCCAGCCATGGAGAAGAGTTTAGACACGAGGAGAAGATAAGGAACACACCCATTATCAAGAAATCACATTAGGATTCTCTTTTTAACCTGTTCCTTAAAACACTAGTGCTTAGGAAATCTATTGGAGGCAGAAGCCGTCAAGGGTAGCTTAAAGGTTAGGGTTAGGGTTAGGGTGAGGGTTAGGGTACGGTTTAGGGTACGGGTTCAGGGAGGGGTTCGGGTAGGGCGTAGGGTATTGGTTAGGGTTAGGGTTAGAGTTAGTGTTAGGGTTAGGGCTCGGTTTAGGGTACGTGTTAGGATTAGGGTACGCGCTAGGGTTAGGGTAGGGGTTAGGGTTAGGGTACGCGTTAGGGTGAGGGTAGTTATTAAACCTATCACACTCTCTAGATACCCCTTAGCACGTAAAGGAATATTATTTGGGGGTCCAGACATGGAGAAGAGTTTAGACACTAGGAGAAGATAAGGAACACACCCATTATCACGAAATCACATTAGGATTCTCTTTTTAACATGTTCCTTAAAACACTAGTGCTTAGGAAATCTATTGGAGGCAGAAGCCGTCAAGGGTAGCTTAGGGTTAGGGTTAGGGTTAGGGTGAGGGTTAGGGTACGGCTTAGGGTACGGGTTCGGGGAGGTGTTCGGGTAGGGCGTAGGGTATGGGTTAGGGTTAGGGCTAGTGTTAGGGTTAGGTCTCTGTTTAGGGTAAAGTTTAGGATTAGGGTACGCGTTAGGGTTAGGGTAGGGGTTACGGTTAGTGTACGCGTTAGGGTGAGGGTAGTTATTAAACCTATCCCACTCTCTAGATACCCCTTAGCACGTACAGGAATATTAATGGGGGTCCAGCCATGGAGAAGAGTTTAGACACTAGGAGAAGATAAGGAACACACCCATTATCACGAAATCACATTAGGATTCTCTTTTTAACCTGTTCCTTAAAACACTAGTGCTTACGAAATCTATTGGAGGCAGAAGCAGTCAAGGGTAGCTTAGGGTTAGGGTTAGGGTTAGGGTGAGGGTTAGGGTACGGCTTAGGGTACGGGTTCGGGGAGGGGTTCGGGTAGGGCGTAGGTTATGGGTTAGGGTTAGGGTTAGGGCTAGTGTTAGGGTTAGGGCTCGGTTTAGGGTACGGGTTAGGATTAGGGTACGCGTTAGGGTTAGGGTAGGGGTTAGGGTTAGGGTACGCGTTAGGGTGAGGGTAGTTATTAAACCTATCCCACTCTCTAGATACCCCTTAGCACGTAAAGGAATATTATTTGGGGGTCCAGCCATGGAGAAGAGTTTAGACACGAGGAGAAGATAAGGAACACACCCATTATCAAGAAATCACATTAGGATTCTCTTTTTAACCTGTTCCTTAAAACACTAGTGCTTAGGAAATCTATTGGAGGCAGAAGCCGTCAAGGGTAGCTTAGGGTTAGGGTTAGGGTTAGGGTGAGGGTTAGGGTACGGTTTAGGGTACGGGTTCAGGGAGGGGTTCGGGTAGGGCGTAGGGTATGGGTTAGGGTTAGGGTTAGAGTTAGTGTTAGGGTTAGGGCTCGGTTTAGGGTACGTGTTAGGATTAGGGTAAGTGCTAGGGTTATGGTAGGGGTTAGGGTTAGGGTACGCGTTAGGGTGAGGGTAGTTATTAAACCTATCCCACTCTCTAGATACCCCTTAGCACGTACAGGAATATTATTGGGGGTCCAGCCATGGAGAAGAGTTTAGACACTAGGAAAAGATAAGGAACACACCCATTATCACGAAATCACATTAGGATTCTCTTTTTAACCTGTTCCTTAAAACACTAGTGCTTAGGAAATCTATTGGAGGCAGAAGCAGTCAAGGGTAGCTTAGGGTTAGGGTTAGGGTTAGGGTGAGGGTTAGGGTATGGCTTAGGGTACGGGTTCGGGGAGGGGTTCGCGGAGGGCGTAGTGTATGGGTTAGGGTTAGGGTTAGGGCTCGGTTTAGGGTACGGGTTAGGATTAGGGTACGCGTTAGGGTTAGGGTAGGGGTTAGGGTTAGGGTACACGTTAGGGTGAGGGTAGTTATTAAACCTATCACACTCTCTAGATACCCCTTAGCACGTAAAGGAATATTATTTGGGGGTCCAGCCATGGAGAAGAGTTTAGACACTAGGAGAAGATAAGGAACACACCCATTATCACGAAATCACATTAGGATTCTCTTTTTAACCTGTTCCTTAAAACACTAGTGCTTAGGAAATCTATTGGAGGCAGAAGCAGTCAAGGGTAGCTTAGGGTTAGGGTTAGGGTTAGGGTGAGGGTTAGGGTACGGCTTAGGGTACGGGTTCGGGGAGGGGTTCGGGTAGGGCGTAGGGTATGGGTTAGGGATAGGGTTAGGGCTAGTGTTAGGGTTAGGGCTCGGTTTAGCGTACGGGTTAGGATTAGGGTACGCGTTAGGGTTAGGGTAGGGGTTAGGGTTAGGGTACGCGTTAGGGTGAGGGTAGTTATTAAACCTATCCCACTCTCTAGATACCCCTTAGCACGTAAAGGAATATTAATGGGGGTCCAGCCATGGAGAAGAGTTTAGACACTAGGAGAAGATAAGGAACACACCCATTATCACGAAATCACATTAGGATTCTCTTTTTAACCTGTTCCTTACAACACTAGTGCTTAGGAAATCTATTGGAGGCAGAAGCAGTCAAGGGTAGCTTAGGGTTAGGGTTAGGGTTAGGGTGAGGGTTAGGGTACGGCTTAGGGTACGGGTTCGGGGAGGGGTTCGGGTAGGGCGTAGCGTATGGGTTAGGGTTAGGGTTAGGGCTAGTGTTAGGGTTAGGGCTCGGTTTAGGCTACAGGTTAGGATTAGGGTACGCGTTAGGGTTAGGGTAGGGGTTAGGGTTAGTGTACGCGTTAGGGTGAGGGTAGTTATTAAACCTATCCCACTCTCTAGATACCCCTTAGCACGTACAGGAATATTATTGGGGGTCCAGCCATGGAGAAGAGTTTAGACACTAGGAGAAGATAAGGAACACACCCATTATCACGAAATCACATTAGGATTCTCTTTTTAACCTGTTCCTTAAAACACTAGTGCTTAGGAAATCTATTGGAGGCAGAAGCCGTCAAGGGTAGCCTAGGGTTAGGGTTAGGGTTAGGGTGAGGGTTAGGGTACGGCTTAGGGTACGGGTTCGGGGAGGGATTCGGGTAGGGCGTAGGGTATGGGTTAGAGTTAGGGTTAGGGTTAGTGTTAGGGTTAGGGCTCAGTTTAGGGTACGGGTTAGGATTAGGGTACGCGTTAGTGTTAGGGTAGGGGTTAGGGTTAGGGTACGCTTTAGGGTGAGGGTAGTTATTAAACCTATCCCACTCTCTAGATATCCCTTAGCAAGTAAAGGAATATTATTTGGGGGTCCAGGAATGGAGAAGGGTTTAGACACTAGGAGAAGATAAGGAACACACCCATTATCAAGAAATCACAATATGATTCTCTTTTTAAACTGTTCCTTAAAACACTAGTGGTTAGGAAATCTATTGGAGGCAGAAGCAGTCAAGGGTAGCTTAGGGTTAGGGTTAGGGTTAGGGTGAGGGTTAGGGTACGGCTTAGGGTACGGGTTCGGGGAGGGTTTCGGGTAGGGCGTAGGGTATGGGTTAGGGTTAGGGTTAGGGTTAGTGTTAGGGTTAGGGCTCGGTTTAGGGTACGGGTTAGGATTAGGGTACTCGTTAGGGTTAGGGTAGCGGTTAGGGTTAGGGTACGCGTTCGGGTGAGGGTAGTTATTAAACCTATCACACTCTCTAGATACCCCTTAGCACGTAAAGGAATATTATTTGGGGGTCGAGCCATGGAGAAGAGTTTAGACACTAGGAGAATATAAGGAACACACCCATTATCACGAAATCACATTAGGATTCTCTTTTTAACCTGTTCCTTAAAACACTAGTGCTTAGGAAATCTATTGGAGGCAGAAGCAGTCAAGGGTAGCTTAGGGTTAGTGTTAGGGTTAGGGTGAGGGTTAGGGTACGGCTTAGGGTACGGGTTAGGGGAGGGGCTCGGGTAGGGCGTAGGGTATGGGTTAGGGTTAGGGTTAGGGCTAGTGTTAGGGTTGGGGCTCGGTTTAGGGTACGGGTTAGGATTAGGGTACGCGTTAGGGTTAGGGTAGGGGTTAGGGTTAGGATACGCGTTAGGGTGAGGGTAATTATTAAACCTATCCCACTCTCTAGATACCCCTTAGCACGTAAAGGAATATTATTTGGGGGTCCAGCCATGGAGAAGAGTTTAGACACGAGGAGAAGATAAGGAACACACCCATTATCAAGAAATCACATTAGGATTCTCTTTTTAACCTGTTCCTTAAAACACTAGTGCTTAGGAAATCTATTGGAGGCAGAAGCCGTCAAGGGTAGCTTAAAGGTTAGGGTTAGGGTTAGGGTGAGGGTTAGGGTACGGTTTAGGGTACGGGTTCAGGGAGGGGTTCGGGTAGGGCGTAGGGTATTGGTTAGGGTTAGGGTTAGAGTTAGTGTTAGGGTTAGGGCTCGGTTTAGGGTACGTGTTAGGATTAGGGTACGCGCTAGGGTTAGGGTAGGGGTTAGGGTTAGGGTACGCGTTAGGGTGAGGGTAGTTATTAAACCTATCACACTCTCTAGATACCCCTTAGCACGTAAAGGAATATTATTTGGGGGTCCAGCCATGGAGAAGAGTTTAGACACGAGGAGAAGATAAGGAACACACCCATTATCAAGAAATCACATTAGGATTCTCCTTTAAACCTGTTCCTTAAATCACTAGTGCTTAGGAAATCTATTGGAGGCAGAAGCCATCAAGGGTAGCTTAGGGTTAGGGTAAGGGTTAGGGTGAGGGTTAGGGTACGGCTTAGGGTACGGGTTCGGGGAGGGGTTCGGGTAGGGCGTAGGGTATGGGTTAGAGTTAGGGTTAGGGTTAGTGTTAGGGTTAGGGCTCAGTTTAGGGTACAGGTTAGGATTAGGGTACGCGTTAGTGTTAGGGTAGGGGTTAGGGTTAGGGTACGCTTTAGGGTGAGGGTAGTTATTAAACCTATCCCACTCTCTAGATACCCCTTAGCACGTAAAGGAATATTATTTGGGGGTCCAGCCATGGAGAAGAGTTTAGACACTAGGAGAAGATAAAAAACACACCCATTCTCAAGAAATCACATTAGGATTCTCTTTTTAACCTGTTCCTTAAAACACTAGTGCTTAGGAAATCTATTGGAGGCAGAAGCCGTCAAGGGTAGCTTAGGGTTAGGGTTAGGGTTAGGGTGAGGGTTAGGGTACGGCTTACGATACGGGTTCGGGGAGGGGTTCGGGTAGGGCGTAGGGTATGGGTTAGGGTTAGGGTTAGGGCTAGTGTTAGGGTTAGGGCTCGGTTTAGGGTACGGGTTAGGATTAGGGTATGCGTTAGGGTTAGGGTAGGGGTTAGGGTTAGGATACGCGTTAGGGTGAGTGTAGTTATTAAACCTATCCCACTCTCTAGATACCCCTTAGCACGTAAAGGAATATTATTTGGGGGTCCAGCCATGGAGAAGGGTTTAGACACTAGGAGAAGATAAGGAACACACCCATTATCAAGAAATCACAATATGATTCTCTTTTTAAACTGTTCCTTAAAACACTAGTGGTTAGGAAATCTATTGGAGGCAGAAGCAGTCAAGGGTAGCTTAGGGTTAGGGTTAGGGTTAGGGTGAGGGTTAGGGTACGGCTTAGGGTACGGGTTCGGGGAGGGTTTCGGGTAGGGAGTAGGGTATGCGTTAGGGTTAGGGTTAGGGTTAGTGTTAGGGTTAGGGCTCGGTTTAGGGTACGGGTTAGGATTAGGGTACTCGTTAGGGTTAGGGTAGCGGTTAGGGTTAGGGTACGCGTTACAGTGAGGGTAGTTATTAAACCTATCACACTCTCTAGATACCCCTTAGCACGTACAGGAATATTATTGGGGGTCCAGCCATGGAGAAGAGTTTAGACACTAGGAAAAGATAAGGAACACACCCATTATCACGAAATCACATTAGGATTCTCTTTCTAACCTGTTCCTTAAAACACTAGTGCTTAGGAAATCTATTGGAGGCAGAAGCAGTCAAGGGTAGCTTAGGGTTAGGGTTAGGGTTAGGGTGAGGGTTAGGGTATGGCTTAGGGTACGGGTTCGGGGAGGGGTTCGGGTAGGGCGTAGGGTATGGGTTAGGGTTAGGGTTAGAGTTAGTGTTAGGGTTAGGGCTCGGTTTAGGGTACGGGTTAGGATTAGTGTACCCGTTAGGGTTAGGGTAGGGGTTAGGGTTAGGGTACGCGTTAGGGTGGGGGTAGTTATTAAACCTATCACACTCTCTAGATACCCCTTAGCACGTAAAGGAATATTATTTGGGGGTCCAGACATGGAGAAGAGTTTAGACACTAGGAGAAGATAAGGAACACACCCATTATCACGAAATCACATTAGGATTCTCTTTTTAACATGTTCCTTAAAACACTAGTGCTTAGGAAATCTATTGGAGGCAGAAGCCGTCAAGGGTAGCTTAGGGTTAGGGTTAGGGTTAGGGTGAGGGTTAGGGTACGGCTTAGGGTACGGGTTCGGGGAGGTGTTCGGGTAGGGCGTAGGGTATGGGTTAGGGTTAGGGCTAGTGTTAGGGTTAGGTCTCTGTTTAGGGTAAAGGTTAGGATAAGGGTACGCGTTAGGGTTAGGGTAGGGGTTACGGTTAGTGTACGCGTTAGGGTGAGGGTAGTTATTAAACCTATCCCACTCTCTAGATACCCCTTAGCACGTACAGGAATATTATTGGGGGTCCAGCCATGGAGAAGAGTTTAGACACTAGGAGAAGATAAGGAACACACCCATTATCACGAAATCACATTAGGATTCTCTTTTTAACCTGTTCCTTAAAACACTAGTGCTTAGGAAATCTATTGGAGGCAGAAGCAGTCAAGGGTAGCTTAGGGTTAGGGTTAGGGTTAGGGTGAGGGTTAGGGTACGGCTTAGGGTACAGGTTCGGGGAGGGGTTCGGGTAGGGCGTAGGCTATGGGTTAGGGTTAGGATTAGGGTTAGTGTTAGGGTTAGGGCTCGATTTAGGGTACGGGTTAGGATTAGGGTACGCGTTAGGGTTAGGGTAGGGGTTAGGGTTAGTGTACACGTTCGGGTGAGGGTAGTTATTAAACCTACCCACTCTCTAGATACCCCTTAGCACGTAAAGGAATATTATTTGTGGGTCCAGCCATGGAGAACGGTTTAGACACTAGGAGAAGATAAGGAACACACCCATTATCAAGAAATCACAATATGATTCTCTTTTTAAACTGTTCCTTAAAACACTAGTGGTTAGGAAATCTATTGGAGGCAGAAGCAGTCAAGGTTAGCTTAGGGTTAGGGTTAGGGTTAGGGTGAGGGTTAGGGTACGGCTTAGGGTACGGGTTCGGGGAGGGGTTCGGGTAGGGCGTAGGGTATGGGTTAGGGTTAGGGTTAGGGCTAGTGTTAGGGTTAGGGCTCGGTTTAGGCTACAGGTTAGGATTAGGGTACTCGTTAGGGTTAGGGTAGCGGTTAGGGTTAGGGTACGCGTTACGGTGAGGGTAGTTATTAAACCTATCACACTCTCTAGATACCCCTTAGCACGTAAAGGAATATTATTTGGGGCTCCAGCCATCGAGAAGAGTTTAGACACTAGGAGAAGATAAGGAACACACCCATTATCACAAAATCACATTAGGATTCTCTTTTTAACCTGTTCCTTAAAACACTAGTGCTTAGGAAATCTATTGGAGGCAGAAGAAGTCAAGGGTAGCTTAGGGTTAGGGTTAGGGTTAGGGTGAGGGTTAGGGTACGGCTTAGGGTACGGGTTCGGGGAGGGGTTCGGGTAGGGCGTAGGGTATGGGTTAGGGTTAGGGTTAGGGCTAGTGTTAGGGTTAGGGCTCGGTTTAGGGTACGGGTTAGGATTAGGGTAAGTGCTAGGGTTAGGGTAGGGGTTAGGGTTAGGGTACGCGTTAGGGTGAGGGTAGTTATTAAACCTATCACACTCTCTAGATACCCCTTAGCACATAAAGGAATATTATTTGGGGGTCCAGCCATGGAGAAGAGTTTAGACACGAGGAGAAGATAAGGAACACACCCATTATCAAGAAATCACATTAGGATTCTCTTTTTAACATGTTCCTTAAAACACTAGTGCTTAGGAAATCTATTGGAGGCAGAAGCCGTCAAGGGTAGCTTAGGGTTAGGGTTAGGGTTAGGGTGAGGGTTAGGGTACGGCTTAGGGTACGGGTTCGGGGAGGGGTTCGGGTAGGGCGTAGGGTATGGGTTAGGGTTAGGGTTAGGGCTAGTGTTAGGGTTAGGGCTCGGTTTAGGCTACAGGTTAGGATTAGGGTACGCGTTAGGGTTAGGGTAGTGGTTAGGGTTAGTGTACGCGTTAGGGTGAGGGTAGTTATTAAACCTATCCCACTCTCTAGATACCCCTTAGCACGTACAGGAATATTATTGGGGGTCCAGCCATGGAGAAGAGTTTAGACACGAGGAGAAGATAAGGAACACACCCATTATCACGAAATCACATTAGGATTCTCTTTTTAACATGTTCCTTAAAACACTAGTGCTTAGGAAATCTATTGGAGGCATAAGCCGTCAAGGGTAGCTTAGGGTTAGGGTTAGGGTTAGGGTGAGGGTTAGGGTACGGCTTAGGGTACAGGTTCGGGGAGGTGTTCGGGTAGGGCGTAGGGTATGGGTTAAGGTTAGGGCTAGTGTTAAGGTTAGGTCTCTGTTTAGGGTAAAGGTTAGGATTAGGGTACGCGTTAGGGTTAGGGTAGGGGTTACGGTTAGTGTACGCGTTAGGGTGAGGGTAGTTAATAAACCTATCCCACTCTCTAGATACCCGTTAGCACGTACAGGAATATTATTGGGGGTCCAGCCATGGAGAAGAGTTTAGACACTAGGAGAAGATAAGGAACACACCCATTATCACGAAATCACATTAGGATTCTCTTTTTAACCTGTTCCTTAAAACACTAGTGCTTAGGAAATCTATTGGAGGCAGAAGCAGTCAAGGGTAGCTTAGGGTTAGGGTTAGGGTTAGGGTGAGGGTTAGGGTACGGCTTACGATACGGGTTCGGGGAGGGGTTCGGGTAGGGCGTAGGCTATGGGTTAGGGTTAGGTTTAGGGTTAGTGTTAGGGTTAGGGCTCGATTTAGGGTACGGGTTAGGATTAGGGTACGCGTTAGGGTTAGGGTAGGGGTTAGGGTTAGTGTACACGTTCGGGTGAGGGTAGTTATTAAACCTACCCACTCTCTAGATACCCCTTAGCACGTAAAGGAATATTATTTGGGGGTCCAGCCATGGAGAACGGTTTAGACACTAGGAGAAGATAAGGAACACACCCATTATCAAGAAATCACAATATGATTCTCTTTTTAAACTGTTCCTTAAAACACTAGTGGTTAGGAAATCTATTGGAGGCAGAAGCAGTCAAGGTTAGCTTAGGGTTAGGGTTAGGGTTAGGGTGAGGGTTAGGGTACGGCTTAGGGTACGGGTTCGGGGAGGGGTTCGGGTAGGGCGTAGGGTATGGGTTAGGGTTAGGGTTAGGGCTAGTGTTAGGGTTAGGGCTCGGTTTAGGCTACAGGTTAGGATTAGGGTACGCGTTAGGTTTAGGGTAGGGGTTAGGGTTAGTGTACGCGTTAGGGTGAGGGTAGTTATTAAACCTATCCCACTCTCTAGATACCCCTTAGCACGTACAGGAATATTATTGGGGGTCCAGCCATGGAAAAGAGTTTAGACACTAGGAAAAGATAAGGAACACACCCATTATCACGAAATCACATTAGGATTCTCTTTTTAACCTGTTCCTTAAAACACTAGTGCTTAGGAAATCTATTGGAGGCAGAAGCAGTCAAGGGTAGCTTAGGGTTAGGGTTAGGGTTAGGGTGAGGGTTAGGGTATGGCTTAGGGTACGGGTTCGGGGAGGGGTTCGGGTAGGGCGTAGGGTATGGGTTAGGGTTAGGGTTAGGGTTAGTGTTAGGGTTAGTGCTCGGTTTAGGGTACGGGTTAGGATTAGGGTATGCGTTAGGGTTAGGGTAGGGGTTAGGGTTAGGATACGCGTTAGGGTGAGTGTAGTTATTAAACCTATCCCACTCTCTAGATACCCCTTAGCACGTATAGGAATATTATTTGGGGGTCCAGCCATGGAGAAGGGTTTAGACACTAGGAGAAGATAAGGAACACACCCATTATCAAGAAATCACAATATGATTCTCTTTTTAAACTGTTCCTTAAAACACTAGTGGTTAGGAAATCTATTGGAGGCAGAAGCAGTCAAGGGTAGCTTAGGGTTAGGGTTAGGGTTAGTGTGAGGGTTAGGGTACGGCTTAGGGTACGGGTTCGGGGAGGGTTTCGGGTAGGGCGTAGCGTATGGGTTAGGGTTAGGGTTAGGGTTAGTGTTAGGGTTAGGGCTCGGTTTAGGGTACGGGTTAGGATTAGGGTACTCGTTAGGGTTAGGGTAGCGGTTAGGGTTAGGTTACGCGTTACGGTGAGGGTAGTTATTAAACCTATCACACTCTCTAGATACCCCTTAGCACGTAAAGGAATATTATTTGGGGCTCCAGCCATCGAGAAGAGTTTAGACACTAGGAGAAGATAAGGAACACACCCATTATCACAAAATCACATTAGGATTCTCTTTTTAACCTGTTCCTTAAAACACTAGTGCTTAGGAAATCTATTGGAGGCAGAAGAAGTCAAGGGTAGCTTAGGGTTAGGGTTAGGGTTAGGGTGAGGGTTAGGGTACGGCTTAGGGTACGGGTTCGGGGAGGGGTTCGGGTAGGGCGTAGGGTATGGGTTAGGGTTAGGGTTAGGGCTAGTGTTAGGGTTAGGGCTCGGTTTAGGGTACGGGTTAGGATTACGGTAAGTGCTAGGGTTAGGGTAGGGGTTAGGGTTAGGGTACGCGTTAGGGTGAGGGTAGTTATTAAACCTATCACACTCTCTAGATACCCCTTAGCACATAAAGGAATATTATTTGGGGGTCCAGCCATGGAGAAGAGTTTAGACACGAGGAGAAGATAAGGAACACACCCATTATCAAGAAATCACATTAGGATTCTCTTTTTAACATGTTCCTTAAAACACTAGTGCTTAGGAAATCTATTGGAGGCAGAAGCCGTCAAGGGTAGCTTAGGGTTAGGGTTAGGGTTAGGGTGAGGGTTAGGGTACGGCTTAGGGTACGGGTTCGGGGAGGGGTTCGGGTAGGGCGTAGGGTATGGGTTAGGGTTAGGGTTAGGGCTAGTGTTAGGGTTAGGGCTCGGTTTAGGCTACAGGTTAGGATTAGGGTACGCGTTAGGGTTAGGGTAGTGGTTAGGGTTAGTGTACGCGTTAGGGTGAGGGTAGTTATTAAACCTATCCCACTCTCTAGATACCCCTTAGCACGTACAGGAATATTATTGGGGGTCCAGCCATGGAGAAGAGTTTAGACACGAGGAGAAGATAAGGAACACACCCATTATCACGAAATCACATTAGGATTCTCTTTTTAACATGTTCCTTAAAACACTAGTGCTTAGGAAATCTATTGGAGGCATAAGCCGTCAAGGGTAGCTTAGGGTTAGGGTTAGGGTTAGGGTGAGGGTTAGGGTACGGCTTAGGGTACAGGTTCGGGGAGGTGTTCGGGTAGGGCGTAGGGTATGGGTTAAGGTTAGGGCTAGTGTTAAGGTTAGGTCTCTGTTTAGGGTAAAGGTTAGGATTAGGGTACGCGTTAGGGTTAGGGTAGGGGTTACGGTTAGTGTACGCGTTAGGGTGAGGGTAGTTATTAAACCTATCCCACTCTCTAGATACCCGTTAGCACGTACAGGAATATTATTGGGGGTCCAGCCATGGAGAAGAGTTTAGACACTAGGAGAAGATAAGGAACACACCCATTATCACGAAATCACATTAGGATTCTCTTTTTAACCTGTTCCTTAAAACACTAGTGCTTAGGAAATCTATTGGAGGCAGAAGCAGTCAAGGGTAGCTTAGGGTTAGGGTTAGGGTTAGGGTGAGGGTTAGGGTACGGCTTATGATACGGGTTCGGGGAGGGGTTCGGGTAGGGCGTAGGGTATGGGTTAGGGTTAGGGTTAGGGCTAGTGTTAGGGTTAGGGCTCGGTTTAGGGTACGGGTTAGGATTAGGTTATGCGTTAGGGTTAGGGTAGGGGTTAGGGTTAGGATACACGTTAGGGTGAGTGTAGTTATTAAACCTATCCCACTCTCTAGATACCCCTTAGCACGTAAAGGAATATTATTTGGGGGTCCAGCCATGGAGAAGGGTTTAGACACTAGGAGAAGATAAGGAACACACCCATTATCAAGAAATCACAATATGATTCTCTTTTTAAACTGTTCCTTAAAACACTAGTGGTTAGGAAATCTATTGGAGGCAGAAGCAGTCAAGGGTAGCTTAGGGTTAGGGTTAGGGTTAGGGTGAGGGTTAGGGTACGGCTTAGGATACGGGTTCGGGGAGGGTTTCGGGTAGGGCGTAGGGTATGGGTTAGGGTTAGGGTTAGGGTTAGTGTTAGGGTTAGGGCTCGGTTTAGGGTACGGGTTAGGATTAGGGTACTCGTTAGGGTTAGGGTAGCGGTTAGGGTTAGGGTACGCGTTACGGTGAGGGTAGTTATTAAACCTATCACACTCTCTAGATACCCCTTAGCACGTAAAGGAATATTATTTGGGGCTCCAGCCATCGAGAAGAGTTTAGACACTAGGATAAGGAACACACCCATTATCAAGAAATCACAATATGATTCTCTTTTTAAACTGTTCCTTAAAACACTAGTGTCTAGGAAATCTATTGGAGGCAGAAGCAGTCAAGGTTAGCTTAGGGTTAGGGTTAGGGTTAGGGTGAGGGTTAGGGTACGGCTTAGGGTACGGGTTCGGGGAGGGGTTCGGGTAGGGCGTAGGGTATGGGTTAGGGTTAGGGTTAGGGCTAGTGTTAGGGTTAGGGCTCGGTTTAGGCTACAGGTTAGGATTAGGGTACGCGTTAGGGTTAGGGTAGGGGTTAGGGTTAGGATACACGTTAGGGTGAGTGTAGTTATTAAACCTATCCCACTCTCTAGATACCCCTTAGCACGTAAAGGAATATTATTTGGGGGTCCAGCCATGGAGAAGAGTTTAGACACGAGGAGAAGATAAGGAACACACCCATTATCAAGAAATCACATTAGGATTCTCTTTTTAACCTGTTCCTTAAAACACTAGTGCTTAGGAAATCTATTGGAGGCAGAAGCAGTCAAGGGTAGCTTAGGGTTAGGGTTAGGGTTAGGGTGAGGGTTAGGGTACGGCTTAGGATACGGGTTCGGGGAGGGTTTCGGGTAGGGCGTAGGGTATGGGTTAGGGTTAGGGTTAGGGTTAGGGCTCGGTTTAGGGTACGGGTTAGGATTAGGGTACTCGTTAGGGTTAGGGTAGCGGTTAGGGTTAGGGTACGCGTTACGGTGAGGGTAGTTATTAAACCTATCACACTCTCTAGATACCCCTTAGCACGTAAAGGAATATTATTTGGGGCTCCAGCCATCGAGAAGAGTTTAGACACTAGGAGAAGATAAGGAACACACCCATTATCACAAAATCACATTAGAATTCTCTTTTTAACCTGTTCCTTAAAACACTAGTGCTTAGGAAATCTATTGGAGGCAGAAGAAGTCAAGGGTAGCTTAGGGTTAGGGTTAGGGTTAGGGTGAGGGTTAGGGTACGGCTTAGGGTACGGGTTCGGGGAGGGGTTTGGGTAGGGCGTAGGGTATGGGTTAGGGTTAGGGTTAGGGCTAGTGTTAGGGTTAGGGCTCGGTTTAGGGTACGGGTTAGGATTAGGGTACGCGTTAGGGTTAGGGTAGGGGTTAGGGTTAGGGTACGCGTTAGGGTGAGGGTAGTTATTAAACCTATCCCACTCTCTAGATACCCCTTAGCACGTAAAGGAATATTATTTGGGGGTCCAGCCATGGAGAAGAGTTTAGACACGAGGAGAAGATAAGGAACACACCCATTATCAAGAAATCACATTAGGATTCTCTTTTTAACCTGTTCCTTAAAACACTAGTGCTTAGGAAATCTATTGGAGGCAGAAGCCGTCAAGGGTAGCTTAGGGTTAGGGTTAGGGTTAGGGTGAGGGTTAGGGTACGGCTTAGGGTACAGGTTCGGGGAGGTGTTCGGGTAGGGCGTAGGGTATGGGTTAAGGTTAGGGCTAGTGTTAGGGTTAGGTCTCTGTTTAGGGTAAAGGTTAGGATTAGGGTACGCGTTAGGGTTAGGGTAGGGGTTACGGTTAGTGTACGCGTTAGGGTGAGGGTAGTTATTAAACCTATCCCACTCTCTAGATACCCCTTAGCACGTAAAGGAATATTATTTGGGGGTCCAGCCATGGAGAAGAGTTTAGACACGAGGAGAAGATAAGGAACACCCCCATTATCAAGAAATCACATTAGGATTCTCTTTTTAACATATTCCTTAAAACACTAGTGCTTAGCAAATCTATTGGAGGCACAAGCCGTCAAGGGTAGCTTAGGGTTAGGGTTAGGGTTAGGGTGAGGGTTAGGGTACGGCTTAGGGTACGGGTTCGGGGAGGGGTTCGGGTAGGGCGTAGGGTATGGGTTAGGGTTAGGGTTAAGGCTAGTGTTAGGGTTAGGGCTCGGTTTAGGGTACAGGTTAGGATTAGGGTACGCGTTAGGGTTAGGGTAGGGGTTAGGGTTAGTGTACACGTTCGGGTGAGGGTAGTTATTAAACCTACCCACTCTCTAGATACCCCTTAGCACGTAAAGGAATATTATTTGGGGGTCCAGCCATGGAGAACGGTTTAGACACTAGGAGAAGATAAGGAACACACCCATTATCAAGAAATCACAATATGATTCTCTTTTTAAACTGTTCCTTAAAACACTAGTGCTTAGGAAATCTATTGGAGGCAGAAGCAGTCAAGGGTAGCTTAGGGTTAGGGTTAGGGTTAGGGTGAGGGTTAGGGTACGGCTTAGGGTACGGGTTCGGGGAGGGGTTCGGGTAGGGCGTAGGCTATGGGTTAGGGTTAGGGTTAGGGTTAGTGTTAGGGTTAGGGCTCGGTTTAGGTTACGGGTTAGGATTAGGGTACTCGTTAGGGTTAGGGTAGCGGTTAGGGTTAGGGTACGCGTTACGGTGAGGGTAGTTATTAAACCTATCACACTCTCTAGATACCCCTTAGCACGTAAAGGAATATTATTTGGGGGTCCAGCCATGGAGAAGAGTTTAGACACTAGGAGAAGATAAGGAACACACCCATTATCACGAAATCACATTAGGATTCTCTTTTTAACCTGTTCCTTAAAACACTAGTGCTTAGGAAATCTATTGGAGGCAGAAGCAGTCAAGGGTAGCTTAGGGTTAGGGTTAGGGTTAGGGTGAGGGTTAGGGTACGGCTTAGGGTACGGGTTCGGGGAGGGGTTCGGGTAGGGCGTAGGGTATGGGTTAGGGTTAGGGTTAGGGCTAGTGTTAGGGTTAGGGCTCGGTTTAGGGTACGCGTTAGGGTTAGGGTAGGGGTTAGGGTTAGGGTACGCGTTAGGGTGAGGGTAGTTATTAAACCTATCCCACTCTCTAGATACCCCTTAGCACGTAAAGGAATATTATTTGGGGGTCCAGCCATGGAGAAGAGTTTAGACACGAGGAGAAGATAAGGAACACACCCATTATCAAGAAATCACATTAGGATTCTCTTTTTAACCTGTTCCTTAAAACACTAGTGCTTAGGAAATCTATTGGAGGCAGAAGCCGTCAAGGGTAGCTTAGGGTTAGGGTTAGGGTTAGGGTGAGGGTTAGGGTACGGTTTAGGGTACGGGTTCAGGGAGGTGTTCGGGTAGGGCGTAGGGTATGGGTTAGGGTTAGGGTTAGAGTTAGTGTTAGGGTTAGGGCTCGGTTTAGGGTACGGGTTAGGATTAGGGTAAGTGCTAGGGTTAGGGTAGGGGTTAGGGTTAGGGTACGCGTTAGGGTGAGGGTAGTTATTAAACCTATCACACTCTCTAGATACCCCTTAGCACATAAAGGAATATTATTTGGGGGTCCAGCCATGGAGAAGAGTTTAGACACGAGGAGAAGATAAGGAACACACCCATTATCAAGAAATCACATTAGGATTCTCTTTTTAACATGTTCCTTAAAACACTAGTGCTTAGGAAATCTATTGGAGGCAGAAGCCGTCAAGGGTAGCTTAGGGTTAGGGTTAGGGTTAGGGTGAGGGTTAGGGTACGGCTTAGGGTACGGGTTCGGGGAGGGGTTCGGGTAGGGCGTAGGGTATGGGTTAGGGTTAGGGTTAGGGCTAGTGTTAGGGTTAGGGCTCGGTTTAGGCTACAGGTTAGGATTAGGGTACGCGTTAGGGTTAGGGTAGGGGTTAGGGTTAGTGTACGCGTTAGGGTGAGGGTAGTTATTAAACCTATCCCACTCTCTAGATACCCCTTAGCACGTACAGGAATATTATTGGGGGTCCAGCCATGGAGAAGAGTTTAGACACTAGGAAAAGATAAGGAACACACCCATTATCACGAAATCACATTAGGATTCTCTTTTTAACCTGTTCCTTAAAACACTAGTGCTTAGGAAATCTATTGGAGGCAGAAGCAGTCAAGGGTAGCTTAGGGTTAGGGTTAGGGTTAGGGTGAGAGTTAGGGTATGGCTTAGGGTACGGGTTCGGGGAGGGGTTCGGGTAGGTCGTAGGGTATGGGTTAGGGTTAGGGTTAGGGTTAGTGTTAGGGTTAGGGCTCGGTTTAGGGTACGGGTTAGGATTAGGGTACGCGTTAGGGTTAGGGTAGGGGTTAGGGTTAGGGTACGCGTTAGGGTGGGGGTAGTTATTAAACCTATCACACTCTCTAGATACCCCTTAGCACGTAAAGGAATATTATTTGGGGGTCCAGACATGGAGAAGAGTTTAGACACTAGGAGAAGATAAGGAACACACCCATTATCACGAAATCACATTAGGATTCTCTTTTTAACATGTTCCTTAAAACACTAGTGCTTAGGAAATCTATTGGAGGCATAAGCCGTCAAGGGTAGCTTAGGGTTAGGGTTAGGGTTAGGGTGAGGGTTAGGGTACGGCTTAGGGTACAGGTTCGGGGAGGTGTTCGGGTAGGGCGTAGGTTATGGGTTAAGGTTAGGGCTAGTGTTAGGGTTAGGTCTCTGTTTAGGGTAAAGGTTAGGATTAGGGTACTCGTTAGGGTTAGGGTAGGGGTTACGGTTAGTGTACGCGTTAGGGTGAGGGTAGTTATTAAACCTATCCCACTCTCTAGATACCCCTTAGCACGTAAAGGAATATTATTTGGGGGTCCAGCCATGGAGAAGAGTTTAGACACGAGGAGAAGATAAGGAACACCCCCATTATCAAGAAATCACATTAGGATTCTCTTTTTAACCTGTTCCTTAAAACACTAGTGCTTAGGAAATCTATTGGAGGCAGAAGCAGTCAAGGGTAGCTTAGGGTTAGGGTTAGGGTTAGGGTGAGGGTTAGGGTACGGCTTATGGTACGCGTTCGGGGAGGGGTTCGGGTAGGCCGTAGGGTATGGGTTAGGGTTAGGGTTAGGGTTAGTGTTAGGGTTAGGGCTCGGTTAAGGGTACGGGTTAGGATTAGGGTACGCGTTAGAGTTAGGGTAGTGGTTAGGGTTAGGGTACGCTTTAGGGTGAGGGTAGTTATTAAACCTATCCCACTCTCTAGATACCCCTTAGCACGTAAAGGAATATTATTTGGGGGTCCAGCCATGGAGAAGAGTTTAGACACTAGGAGAAGATAAGGAACACACCCATTATCAAGAAATCACAATATGATTCTCTTTTTAACCTGTTTCTTAAAACACTAGTGCTTAGGAAATCTATTGGAGGCAGAAGAAGTCAAGGGTAGCTTAGGGTTAGGGTTAGGGTTAGGGTGAGGGTTAGGGTACGGCTTAGGGTACGGGTTCGGGGAGGGGTTCGGGTAGGGCGTAGGGTATGGGTTAGGGTTAGGGTTAGGGCTAGTTTTAGGGTTAGGGCTCGGTTTAGGGTACGGGTTAGGATTAGGGTACGCGCTAGAGTTAGGGTAGGGGTTAGGGTTAGGGTACGCGTTAGGGTGAGGGTAGTTATTATACCTATCACACTCTCTAGATACCCCTTAACACATAAAGGAATATTATTTGGGGGTTCAGCCATGGAGAAGAGTTTAGACACTAGGAAAAGATAAGGAACACACCCATTATCACGAAATCACATTAGGATTCTCTTTTTAACCTGTTCCTTAAAACACTAGTGCTTAGGAAATCTATTGGAGGTAGAAGCCGTCAAGGGTAGCTTAGGGTTAGGGTTAGGGTTAGGGTGAGGGTTAGGGTACGGCTTAGGGTACGGGTTCTTGGAGGGGTTCGGGTAGGGCGTAGGGTATGGGTTAGGGTTAGGGCTAGCGTTAGGTTTAGGGCTCGGTTTAGGGTACGGGTTAGGATTAGGGTATGCGTTAGGGTTAGGGTAGGGGTTAGGGTTAGGGTACGCGTTAGGGTGAGGGTAGTTATTAAACCTATCCCACTCTCTAGATACCCCTTAGCACGTAAAGGAATATTATTTGGGGGTCCAGCCATGGACAAGAGTTTAGACACTAGGAGAAGATAAGGAACACACCCATTATCACGAAATCACATTAGGATTCTCTTTTTAACCTGTTCCTTAAAACACTAGTGCTTAGGAAATCTATTGGAGGCAGAAGCAGTCAAGGGTAGCTTAGGGTTAGGGTTAGGGTTAGGGTGAGGGTTAGGGTATGGCTTAGGGTACGGGTTCGGGGAGGGGTTCGGGTAGGGCGTAGGGTATGGGTTAGGGTTAGGGTTAGGGTTAGTGTTAGGGTTAGGGCTCGGTTTAGGGTACGGGTTAGGATTAGGGTACGCGTTAGGGTTAGGGTAGGGGTTATGGTTAGGGTACGCGTTAGGGTGGGGGTAGTTATTAAACCTATCACACTCTCTAGATACCCCTTAGCACGTAAAGGACTATTATTTGGGGGTCCAGCCAAGGAGAACAGTTTAGACACGAGGAGAAGATAAGGAACACACCCATTATCAAGAAATCACAATGTGATTCTCTTTTTAAACTGTTCCTTAAAACACTAGTGCTTAGGAAATCTATTGGAGGCAGAAGCCGTCAAGGGTAGCTTAGGGTTAGGGTTAGGGTTAGGGTGAGGGTTAGGGTACGGCTTACGATACGGGTTCGGGGAGGGGTTCGGGTAGGGCGTAGGGTATGGGTTAGGGTTAGGGTTAGGGCTAGTGTTAGGGTTAGGGCTCGGTTTAGGGTACGGGTTAGGATTAGGGTATGCGTTAGGGTTAGGGTAGGGGTTAGGGTTAGGGTACGCGTTAGGGTGAGGGTAGTTATTAAACCTATCCCACTCTCTAGATACCCCTTAGCACGGAAAGGAATATTATTTGGGGGTCCAGCCATGGAGAAGAGTTTAGATACGAGAAGAAGATAGAAACACACCCATTATCAAGAAATCACATTAGGATTCTCCTTTAAACCTGTTCCTTAAATCACTAGTGCTTAGGAAATCTATTGGAGGCAGAAGCCGTTAAGGGTAGCCTAGGGTTAGGGTTAGGGTTAGGGTGAGGGTTAGGGTACGGCTTAGGGTACGGGTTCGGGGAGGGATTCGGGTAGGGCGTAGGGTATGGGTTAGAGTTAGGGTTAGGGTTAGTGTTAGGGTTAGGGCTCAGTTTAGGGTACGGGTTAGGATTAGGGTACGCGTTAGTGTTAGGGTAGGGGTTAGGGTTAGGGTACTCTTTAGGGTGAGGGTAGTTATTAAACCTATCCCACTCTCTAGATACCCCTTAGCACGTAAAGGAATATTATTTGGGGGTCCAGCCATGGAGAAGGGTTTAGACACTAGGAGAAGATAAGGAACACACCCATTATCAAGAAATCACAATATGATTCTCTTTTTAAACTGTTCCTTAAAACACTAGTGGTTAGGAAATCTATTGGAGGCAGAAGCAGTCAAGGGTAGCTTAGGGTTAGGGTTAGGGTTAGGGTGAGGGTTAGGGTACGGCTTAGGGTACGGGTTCGGGGAGGGTTTCGGGTAGGGCGTAGGGTATGGGTTAGGGTTAGGGTTAGGGTTAGTGTTAGGGTTAGGGCTCGGTTTGGGTACGGGTTAGGATTAGGGTACTCGTTAGGGTTAGGGTAGCGGTTAGGGTTAGGGTACGCGTTAGGGTGAGGGTAGTTATTAAACCTATCACACTCTCTAGATACCCCTTAGCACGTAAAGGAATATTATTTGGGGGTCGAGCCATGGAGAAGAGTTTAGACACTAGGAGAAGATAAGGAACACACCCATTATCAAGAAATCACATTAGGATTCTCTTTTTAACCTGTTCCTTAAAACACTTGTGCTTAGGAAATCTATTGCAGGCAGAAGCAGTCAAGGGTAGCTTAGGGTTACGGTTAGCGTTAGGGTGAGGGTTAGGGTATGGCTTAGGGTACGGGTTCGGGGAGGGGTTCGGGTAGGGCGTAGGGTATGGGTTAGGTATAGGGTTAGGGCTAGTGTTAGGTTTAGGGCTCGGTTTAGGGTATGGGTTAGGATTAGGGTACGCGCTAGGGTTAGGGTAGGGGTTAGGGTTAGGGTACGCGTTAGGGTGGGGGTAGTTATTAAACCTATCACACTCTCTAGATACCCCTTAGCACGTAAAGGAATATTATTTGGGGGTCCAGCCATGGAGAAGAGTTTAGACACGAGGAGAAGATAAGGAACACACCCATTATCAAGAAATCACATTAGGATTCTCTTTTCACCTGTTCCTTAAAACACTACTGCTTAGGAAATCTATTGGAGACAGAAGCAGTCAAGGGTAGCTTAGGGTAGGGTTAGGGTTAGGGTGAGGGATAGGGTATGGCTTAGGGTACGGGTTCGGGGAGGGGTTCGGGTAGGGCGTAGGGTATGGGTTAGGGTTAGGGTTAGGGCTCGGTTTAGGGTACGGGTTAGGATTAGGGTACGCGTTAGTGTTAGGGTAGGGGTTAGGGTTAGGGTACGCGATAGGGTGAGGTTAGATATTAAACCTATCCCACTCTCTAGATACCCCTTAGCACGTAAAGGAATATTATTTGGGGGTCCAGCCATGGAGAAGAGTTTAGACACTTGGAGAAGATAAGGAACACACCCATTATCAAGAAATCACATTAGGATTCTCTTTTTCACCTGTTCCTTAAAACACTAGTGCTTAGGAAATCTATTGGAGGCAGAAGCAGTCAAGGGTAGCTTAGGGTTAGGGTTAGGGTTAGGGTGAGGGTTAGGGTACAGCTTAGGGTACGGGTTCGGGGAGGGGTTCGGGTAGGGCGTAGGGTATGGGTTAGGGTTAGGGTTAGGGCTAGGGTTAGGGTTAGGGCTCGGTTTAGGGTACGGGTTAGGATTAGGGTACGCGTTAGGGTTAGGGTTAGGGTACGCGTCAGGGTGAGGGTAGTTATTAAACCTATCCCACTCTCTAGATACCCCTTAGCACGTAAAGGAATATTATTTGGGGGTCCAGCCATGGAGAAGAGTTTAGACACGAGGAGAAGATAAGGAACACACCCATTACCAAGAAATCACATTAGGATTCTCTTTTTAACCTGTTCCTTAAAACACTTGTGCTTAGGAAATCTATTGGAGGCAGAAGCAGTCAAGGGTAGCTTAGGGTTAGGGTTAGGGTTAGGGTACGGCTTAGGGTACGGGTTCGGGGAGGGTTTCGGGTAGGGCGTAGGGTATGGTTTAGTGTTATGGTTACGGTTAGTGTTAGGGTTAGGGCTCGGTTTAGGGTACGGTTTAGGATTAGGGTACGCGTTAGGGTTAGGGTAGGGGTTAGGGTTAGGGTATGCGATAGGGTGAGGTTAGTTATTAAACCTATCCCACTCTCTAAATACCCCTTAGCACGTAAAGGAATATTATTTGGGGGTCCGGCCATGGAGAAGAGTTTCGACACTAGGAGAAGATAAGGAACACACCCATTATCAAGAAATCACATTAGGATTCTCTTTTTAACCTGTTCCTTAAAACACTAGTGCTTAGGAAATCTATTGGAGGCAGAAGCAGTCAAGGGTAGCTTAGGGTTAGGGTTAGGGTTAGGGTGAGGGTTAGGGTACGGCTTAGGGTACGGGTTCGGGGAGGGGTTCGGGTAGGGCGTAGGGTATGGGTTAGGGTTAGGGTTAGGGATAGTGTTAGGGTTAGGGCTCGGTTTAGGGTACGGGTTAGGATTACGGTATGCGTTAGGGTTAGGGTAGGGGTTAGGGTTAGGATACGCGTTAGGGTGAGGGTAGTTATTAAACCTATCCCACTCTCTAGATACCCCTTAGCACGTAAAGGAATATTATTTGGGGGTCCAGCCATGGAGAAGAGTTTAGACACGAGGAGAAGATAAGGAACACACCCATTATCAAGAAATCACATTAGGATTCTCTTTTCACCTGTTCCTTAAAACACTACTGCTTAGGAAATCTATTGGAGACAGAAGCAGTCAAGGGTAGCTTAGGGTAGGGTTAGGGTTAGGGTGAGGGATAGGGTATGGCTTAGGGTACGGGTTCGGGGAGGGGTTCGGGTAGGGCGTAGGGTATGGGTTAGGGTTAGGGTTAGGGCTCGGTTTAGGGTACGGGTTAGGATTAGGGTACGCGTTAGTGTTAGGGTAGGGGTTAGGGTTAGGGTACGCGATAGGGTGAGGTTAGATATTAAACCTATCCCACTCTCTAGATACCCCTTAGCACGTAAAGGAATACTATTTGGGGGTCCAGCCATGGAGAAGAGTTTAGACACTTGGAGAAGATAAGGAACACACCCATTATCAAGAAATCACATTAGGATTCTCTTTTTCACCTGTTCCTTAAAACACTAGTGCTTAGGAAATCTATTGGAGGCAGAAGCAGTCAAGGGTAGCTTAGGGTTAGGGTTAGGGTTAGGGTGAGGGTTAGGGTACAGCTTAGGGTACGGGTTCGGGGAGGGGTTCGGGTAGGGCGTAGGGTATGGGTTAGGGTTAGGGTTAGGGCTAGGGTTAGGGTTAGGGCTCGGTTTAGGGTACGGGTTAGGATTAGGGTACGCGTTAGGGTTAGGGTTAGGGTACGCGTCAGGGTGAGGGTAGTTATTAAACCTATCCCACTCTCTAGATACCCCTTAGCACGTAAAGGAATATTATTTGGGGGTCCAGCCATGGAGAAGAGTTTAGACACGAGGAGAAGATAAGGAACACACCCATTACCAAGAAATCACATTAGGATTCTCTTTTTAACCTGTTCCTTAAAACACTTGTGCTTAGGAAATCTATTGGAGGCAGAAGCAGTCAAGGGTAGCTTAGGGTTAGGGTTAGGGTTAGGGTACGGCTTAGGGTACGGGTTCGGGGAGGGTTTCGGGTAGGGCGTAGGGTATGGTTTAGTGTTATGGTTAGGGTTAGTGTTAGGGTTAGGGCTCGGTTTAGGGTACGGTTTAGGATTAGGGTACGCGTTAGGGTTAGGGTAGGGGTTAGGGTTAGGGTATGCGATAGGGTGAGGTTAGTTATTAAACCTATCCCACTCTCTAAATACCCCTTAGCACGTAAAGGAATATTATTTGGGGGTCCGGCCATGGAGAAGAGTTTCGACACTAGGAGAAGATAAGGAACACACCCATTATCAAGAAATCACATTAGGATTCTCTTTTTAACCTGTTCCTTAAAACACTAGTGCTTAGGAAATCTATTGGAGGCAGAAGCAGTCAAGGGTAGCTTAGGGTTAGGGTTAGGGTTAGGGTGAGGGTTAGGGTACGGCTTAGGGTACGGGTTCGGGGAGGGGTTCGGGTAGGGCGTAGGGTATGGGTTAGGGTTAGGGTTAGGGATAGTGTTAGGGTTAGGGCTCGGTTTAGGGTACGGGTTAGGATTACGGTATGCGTTAGGGTTAGGGTAGGGGTTAGGGTTAGGATACGCGTTAGGGTGAGGGTAGTTATTAAACCTATCCCACTCTCTAGATACCCCTTAGCACGTAAAGGAATATTATTTGGGGGTCCAGCCATGGAGAAGAGTTTAGACACGAGGAGAAGATAAGAACACACCCATTATCAAGAAATCACATTAGGATTCTCTTTTAAACCTGTTCCTTAAATCACTAGTGCTTAGGAAATCTATTGGAGGCCGAAGCCGTCAAGGGTAGCTTAGGGTTAGGGTTAGGGTTAGGGTGAGGGTTAGGGTACGGCTTAGGGTACGGGTTCGGGGAGGGGTTCGGGTAGGGCATAGGGTATGGGTTAAGGTTAGGGTTAGGGTTAGTGTTAGGGTTAGGGCTCGGTTAAGGATTCGGGTTAGGATTAGGGTACGCGTTATTGTTAAGGTAGCGGTTAGGGTTAGGGTACGCTTTAGGGTGAGGGTAGTTATTAAACCTATCCCACTCTCTAGATACCCCTTAGCACGTAAAGGAATATTATTTGGGGGTCCAGCCATGGAGAAGGGTTTAGACACTAGGAGAAGATAAGGAACACACCCATTATCAAGAAATCACAATATGATTCTCTTTTTAAACTGTTCCTTAAAACACTAGTGGTTAGGAAATCTATTGGAGGCAGAAGCAGTCAAGGGTAGCTTAGGGTTAGGGTTAGGGTTAGGGTGAGGGTTAGGGTACGGCTTAGGGTACGGGTTCGGAGACGGTTTCGGGTAGGGCGTAGGGTATGGGTTAGGGTTAGTGTTAGGGCTAGTGTTAGGGTTAGGGCTCGGTTTAGGGTACGGGTTAGGTTTAGGGTACTCGTTAGGGTTAGGGTAGCGGATAGGGTTAGGGTACGCGTTAGGGTGAGGGTAGTTATTAAACCTATCCCACTCTCTAGATACCCCTTAGCACGTAAAGGAATATTATTTGGAGGTCCAGCCATGGAGAAGGGTTTAGACACTAGGAGAAGATAAGGAACACACCCATTATCAAGAAATCACAATATGATTCTCTTTTTAAACTGTTCCTTAAAACACTAGTGGTTAGGAAATCTATTGGAGGCAGAAGCAGTCAAGGGTAGCTTAGGGTTAGGGTTAGGGTTAGGGTGAGGGTTAGGGTACGGCTTAGGGTACGGGTTCGGAGACGGTTTCGGGTAGGGCGTAGGGTATGGGTTAGGGTTAGGGTTAGGGCTAGTGTTAGGGTTAGGGCTCGGTTTAGGGTACGGGTTAGGTTTAGGGTACTCGTTAGGGTTAGGGTAGCGGATAGGGTTAGGGTACGCGTTAGGGTGAGGGTAGTTATTAAACCTATCACACTCTCTAGATACCCCTTAGCACGTAAAGGAATATTATTTCGGGGTCCAGCCATGGAGAAGAGTTTAGTCACTAGGAGAAGATAAGGAACACACCCATTATCACGAAATCACATTAGGATTCTTTTTTAACCTGTTCCTTAAAACACTAGTGCTTAGGAAATCTATTGGAGGCAGAAGCAGTCAAGGGTAGCTTAGGGTTAGGGTTAGGGTTAGGGTGAGGGTTAGGGAACGGCTTAGGGTACGGGTTCGGGGAGGGGTTCGGGTAGGGCGTAGGGTATATGTTAGGGTTAGGGTTAAGGCTAGTGTTAGGGTTAGGGCTCGGTTTAGGGTACGGGTTAGGATTAGTGTACGCGTTAGGGTTAGGGTAGGGGTTAGGGTTAGGGTACGCGTTAGGGTGAGGGTAGTTATTAAACCTATCCCACTCTCTAGATACCCCTTAGCACGTAAAGGAATATTATTTGGGGGTCCAGCCATGGAGAAGAGTTTAGACACGAGGAGAAGATAAGGAACACACCCATTATCAAGAAATCACATTAGGATTCTCTTTTTAACCTGTTCCTTAAAACACTAGTGCTTAGGAAATCTATTGGAGGCAGAAGCCGTCAAGGGTAGCTTAGGGTTAGGGTTAGGGTTAGGGTGAGGGTTAGGGTACGGTTTAGGGTACGGGTTCAGGGAGGGGTTCGGGTAGGGCGTAGGGTATGGGTTAGGGTTAGGGTTAGGGCTAGGGTTAGGGTTAGGGCTCGGTTTAGGGTACGGGTTAGGATTAGGGTACGCGTTAGGGTTAGGGTAGGGTTTAGGGTTAGAGTACGCGTTAGGGTGAGGGTAGTTATTAAACCTATCCCATTCTCTAGATACCCCTTAGCACGTAAAGGAATATTATTTGGGGGTCCAGCCATGGAGAAGAGTTTAGACACGAGGAGAAGATAAGGAACACATCCATTATCAAGAAATCACATTAGGATTCTCTTTTTAACCTGTTCCTTAAAACACTTGTGCTTAGGAAATCTATTGGAGGCAGAAGCAGTCAAGGGTAGCTTAGGGATAGGGTTAGGGTTAGGGTACGGCTTAGGGTACGGGTTCGGGGAGGGGTTCGGGTAGGGCGTAGGGTATGGGTTAGGGTTAGCGTTAGGGTTAGTGTTAGGGTTAGGGCTCGGTTTAGGGTACGGGTTAGGATTAGGGTACGCGTTAGTGTTAGGGTAGTGGTTAGGGTTAGGGTACGCTTTAGGGTGAGGGTAGTTATTAAACCTATCCCACTCTCTAGATACCCCTTAGCACGTAAAGGAATATTATTTGGGGGTCCAGCCATGGAGAAGAGTTTAGACACTAGGAGAAGATAAGGAACACACCCATTATTAAGAAATCACAATATGATTCTCTTTTTAAACTGTTCCTTAAAACACTAGTGGTTAGGAAATCTATTGGAGGCAGAAGCAGTGAAGGGTAGCTTAGGGTTACGGTTAGAGTTAGGGTGAGGGTTAGGGTACGGCTTAGGTTACGGGTTCGGGGAGGGTTTCGGGTAGGGCGTAGGGTATGGGTTAGGTTTAGGGTTAGGGTTAGTGTTAGGGTTAGGGCTCGGTTTAGGGTACGGGTTAGGATTAGGGTACTCGTTAGGGTTAGGGTAGCGGTTAGGGTTAGGGTACGCGTTAGGGTGAGGGTAGTTATTAAACCTATCCCACTCTCTAGATACCCCTTAGCACGTAGAGGAATATTATTTGGGGGTCCAGCCATGGAGAAGAGTTTAGACACGAGGAGAAGATAAGGAACACACCCATTATCAAGAAATCACATTAGGATTCTCCTTTAAACCTGTTCCTTAAATCACTAGTGCTTAGGAAATCTATTGGAGGCAGAAGCCGTCAAGGGTAGCTTAGGGTTAGGGTTAGGGTTAGGGTGAGGGTTAGGGTACGGCTTAGGTTACGGGTTCGGGGAGGGGTTCGGGTAGGGCGTAGGGTATGGGTTAGAGTTAGGGTTAGGGTTAGTGTTAGGGTTAGGGCTCAGTTTAGGGTACGGGTTAGGATTAGGGTACGCGTTAGTGTTAGGGTAGGGGTTAGGGTTAGGGTACGCTTTAGGGTGAGGGTAGTTATTAAACCTATCCCACTCTCTAGATACCCCTTAGCACGTAAAGGAATATTATTTGGGGGTCCAGCCATGGAGAAGGGTTTAGACACTAGGAGAAGATAAGGAACACACCCATTATCAAGAAATCACAATATGATTCTCTTTTTAACCTGTTCCTTAAAACACTAGTGCTTAGGAAATCTATTGGAGGCAGAAGCAGTCAAGGGTAGCTTAGGGTTAGGGTTAGGGTTAGGGTGAGGTTTAGGGTACGGCTTAGGGTACGGGTTCGGGGAGGGGTTCGGGTAGGGCGTAGGGTATGGGTTAGGGTTAGGGTTAGGGCTAGTGTTAGGGTTAGGGCTCGGTTTAGGGTACGGGTTAGGATTAGGGTACGCGTTAGGGTTAGGGTAGGGGTTAGGGTTAGGGTACGCGTTAGGGTGAGGGTAGTTATTAAACCTACCCCACTCTCTGGATACCCCTTAGCACGTAAAGGAATATTATTTGGGGGTCCAGCCATGGAGAAGAGTTTAGACACGAGGAGAAGATAAGGAACACACCCATTATCAAGAAATCACATTAGGATTATCTTTTTAACCTGGTCCTTAAAACACTAGTGCTTAGGAAATCTATTGGAGGCAGAAGCCGTCAAGGGTAGCTTAGGGTTAGGGTTAGGGTTAGGGTGAGGGTTAGTGTACGGCTTAGGGTACGGGTTCGGGGAGGTGTTCGGGTAGGGCGTAGGGTATGGGTTAGGGTTAGGGTTAGGGATACGGTTAGGGTTAGGGCTCGGTTTAGGGTACGGGTTAGGATTAGGGTACGGGTTAGGGTTAGGGTAGGGTTTAGGGTTAGGGTACGCGTTAGGGTGAGGGTAGTTATTAAACCTATCCCATTCTCTAGATACCCCTTAGCACGTAAAGGAATATTATTTGGGGGTCCAGCCATGGAGAAGAGTTTAGACACGAGGAGAAGATAAGGAACACACCCATTATCAAGAAATCACATTAGGATTCTCTTTTTAACCTGTTCCTTAAAACACTTGTGCTTAGGAAATCTATTGGAGGCAGAAGCAGTGAAGAGTAGCTTAGGGTTACGGTTAGGGTTAGGGTGAGGGTTAGGGTAGGGCTTAGGGTACGGGTTCGGGGAGGGTTTCGGGTAGGGCGTAGGGTATGGGTTAGGTTTAGGGTTAGGGTTAGTGTTAGGGTTAGGGCTCGGTTTAGGGTACGGGTTAGGATTAGGGTACTCGATAGGGTTAGGGTAGCGGTTAGGGTTAGGGTACGCGTTAGGGTGAGGGTAGTTATTAAACCTATCCCACTCTCTAGATACCCCTTAGCACGTAAAGGAATATTATTTGGGGGTCCAGCCATGGAGAAGAGTTTAGACACGAGGAGAAGATAAGGAACACACCCATTATCAAGAAATCACAATATGATTCTCTTTTTAAACTGTTCCTTAAAACACTAGTGGTTAGGAAATCTATTGGAGGCAGAAGCAGTCAAGGGTAGCTTAGGGTTAGGGTTAGGGTTAGGGTGAGGTTTAGGGTACGGCTTAGGGTACGGGTTCGGGGAGGGTTTCGGGTAGGGCGTAGGGTATGGGTTAGGGTTAGGGTTAGGGTTAGTGTTAGGGTTAGGGCTCGGTTTAGGGTACGGGTTAGGATTAGGGTACTCGTTAGGGTTAGGGTAGCGGTTAGGGTTAGGGTACGCGTTAGGATGAGGGTAGTTATTAAACCTATCCCACTCTCTAGATACCCCTTACCACGTAAAGGAATATTATTTGGGGGTCCAGCCATGGAGAAGAGTTTAGACACTAGGAGAAGATAAGGAACACACCCATTATCATGAAATCACATTAGGATTCTCTTTTTAACCTGTTCCTTAAAACACTAGTGCTTAGGAAATCTATTGGAGGCAGAAGCAGTCAAGGGTAGCTTAGGGTTAGGGTTAGGGTTAGGGTGAGGGTTAGGGTACGGCTTAGGGTACGGGTTCGGGGAGGGGTTCGGGTAGGGCGTAGGGTATGGGTTAGGGTTAGGGTTAGGGCTAGTGTTAGGGTTAGGGCTCGGTTTAGGGTACGGGTTAGGATTAGGGTACGCGTTAGGGTTAGGGTAGGGGTTAGGGTTAGGGTACGCGTTAGGGTGAGGGTAGTTATTAAACCTACCCCACTCTCTAGATACCCCTTAGCACGTAAAGGAATATTATTTGGGGGTCCAGCCATGGAGAAGAGTTTAGACACGAGGAGAAGATAAGGAACACACCCATTATCAAGAAATCACATTAGGATTCTCTTTTTAACCTGGTCCTTAAAACACTAGTGCTTAGGAAATCTATTGGAGGCAGAAGCCGTCAAGGGTAGCTTAGGGTTAGGGTTAGGGTTAGGGTGAGGGTTAGGGTACGGCTTAGGGTACGGGTTCGGGGAGGGTTTCGGGTAGGGCGTAGGGTATGGGTTAGGGTTAGGGTTAGGGTTAGTGTTAGGGTTAGGGCTCGGTTTAGGGTACGGGTTAGGTTTAGGGTACTCGTTAGGGTTAGGGTACGCGTTAGGGTGAGGGTAGTTATTAAACCTATCCCACTCTCTAGATACCCCTTACCACGTAAAGGAATATTATTTCGGGGTCCAGCCATGGAGAAGAGTTTAGACACTAGGAGAAGATAAGGAACACACCCATTATCACGAAATCACATTAGGATTCTCTTTTTAACCTGTTCCTTAAAACACTAGTGCTTAGGAAATCTATTGGAGGCAGAAGCAGTCAAGGGTAGCTTAGGGTTAGGGTTAGGGTTAGGGTGAGGTTTAGGGTACGGCTTAGGGTACGGGTTCGGGGAGGGGTTCGGGTAGGGCGTAGGTTATGGGTTAAGGTTAGGGTTAGGGCTAGTGTTAGGGTTAGGGCTCGGTTTAGGGTACGGGTTAGGATTAGGGTACGCGTTAGGGTTAGGGTAGGGGTTAGGGTTAGGGTACGCGTTAGGGTGAGGGTAGTTATTAAACCTACCCCACTCTCTGGATACCCCTTAGCACGTAAAGGAATATTATTTGGGGGTCCAGCCATGGAGAAGAGTTTAGACACGAGGAGAAGATAAGGAACACACCCATTATCAAGAAATCACAATATGATTCTCTTTTTAAACTGTTCCTTAAAACACTAGTGGTTAGGAAATCTATTGGAGGCAGAAGCAGTCAAGGGTAGCTTAGGGTTAGGGTTAGGGTTAGGGTGAGGTTTAGGGTACGGCTTAGGGTACGGGTTCGGGGAGGGTTTCGGGTAGGGCGTAGGGTATGGGTTAGGGTTAGGGTTAGGGTTAGTGTTAGGGTTAGGGCTCGGTTTAGGGTACGGGTTAGGATTAGGGTACTCGTTAGGGTTAGGGTAGCGGTTAGGGTTAGGGTACGCGTTAGGGTGAGGGTAGTTATTAAACCTATCCCACTCTCTAGATACCCCTTAGCACGTAAAGGAATATTATTTGGGGGTCCAGCCATGGAGAAGAGTTTAGACACTAGGAGAAGATAAGGAACACACCCATTATCATGAAATCACATTAGGATTCTCTTTTTAACCTGTTCCTTAAAACACTAGTGCTTAGGAAATCTATTGGAGGCAGAAGCAGTGAAGGGTAGCTTAGGGTTACGGTTAGGGTTAGGGTGAGGGTTAGGGTACGGCTTAGGGTACGGGTTCGGGGAGGGTTTCGGGTAGGGCGTAGGGTATGGGTTAGGTTTAGGGTTAGGGTTAGTGTTAGGGTTAGGGCTCGGTTTAGGGTACGGGTTAGGATTAGGGTACTCGTTAGGGTTAGGGTAGCGGTTAGGGTTAGGGTACGCGTTAGGGTGAGGGTAGTTATTAAACCTATCCCACTCTCTAGATACCCCTTAGCACGTAAAGGAATATTATTTGGGCGTCCAGCCATGGAGAAGAGTTTAGACACGAGGAGAAGATAAGGAACACACCCATTATCAAGAAATCACAATATGATTCTCTTTTTAAACTGTTCCTTAAAACACTAGTGGTTAGGAAATCTATTGGAGGCAGAAGCAGTCAAGGGTAGCTTAGGGTTAGGGTTAGGGTTAGGGTGAGGGTTAGGGTACGGCTTAGGGTACGGGTTCGGGGAGGGTTTCGGGTAGGGCGTAGGGTATGGGTTAGGGTTAGGGTTAGGGTTAGTGTTAGGGTTAGGGCTCGGTTTAGGGTACGGGTTAGGATTAGGGTACTCGTTAGGGTTAGGGTAGCGGTTAGGGTTAGAGTACGCGTTAGGGTGAGGGTAGTTATTAAACCTATCCCACTCTCTAGATACCCCTTAGCACGTAAAGGAATATTATTTGGGGGTCCAGCCATGGAGAAGAGTTTAGACACGAGGAGAAGATAAGGAACACACCCATTATCAAGAAATCACATTAGGATTCTCTTTTTAACCTGTTCCTTAAAACACTTGTGCTTAGGAAATCTATTGGAGGCAGAAGCAGTCAAGGGTAGCTTAGGGATAGGGTTAGGGTTAGGGTACGGCTTAGGGTACGGGTTCGGGGAGGGGTTCGGGTAGGGCGTAGGGTATGGGTTAGGGTTAGCGTTAGGGTTAGTGTTAGGGTTAGGGCTCGGTTTAGGGTACGGGTTAGGATTAGGGTACGCGTTAGTGTTAGGGTAGTGGTTAGGGTTAGGGTACGCTTTAGGGTGAGGGTAGTTATTAAACCTATCCCACTCTCTAGATACCCCTTAGCACGTAAAGGAATATTATTTGGGGGTCCAGCCATGGAGAAGAGTTTAGACACTAGGAGAAGATAAGGAACACACCCATTATTAAGAAATCACAATATGATTCTCTTTTTAAACTGTTCCTTAAAACACTAGTGGTTAGGAAATCTATTGGAGGCAGAAGCAGTGAAGGGTAGCTTAGGGTTACGGTTAGAGTTAGGGTGAGGGTTAGGGTACGGCTTAGGGTACGGGTTCGGGGAGGTTTTCGGGTAGGGCGTAGGGTATGGGTTAGGTTTAGGGTTAGGGTTAGTGTTAGGGTTAAGGCTCGGTTTAGGGTACGGGTTAGGATTAGGGTACTCGTTAGGGTTAGGGTAGCGGTTAGGGTTAGGGTACGCGTTAGGGTGAGGGTAGTTATTAAACCTATCCCACTCTCTAGATACCCCTTAGCACGTAGAGGAATATTATTTGGGGGTCCAGCCATGGAGAAGAGTTTAGACACGAGGAGAAGATAAGGAACACACCCATTATCAAGAAATCACATTAGGATTCTCCTTTAAACCTGTTCCTTAAATCACTAGTGCTTAGGAAATCTATTGGAGGCAGAAGCCGTCAAGGGTAGCTTAGGGTTAGGGTTAGGGTTAGGGTGAGGGTTAGGGTACGGCTTAGGTTACGGGTTCGGGGAGGGGTTCGGGTAGGGCGTAGGGTATGGGTTAGAGTTAGGGTTAGGGTTAGTGTTAGGGTTAGGGCTCAGTTTAGGGTACGGGTTAGGATTAGGGTACGCGTTAGTGTTAGGGTAGGGGTTAGGGTTAGGGTACGCTTTAGGGTGAGGGTAGTTATTAAACCTATCCCACTCTCTAGATACCCCTTAGCACGTAAAGGAATATTATTTGGGGGTCCAGCCATGGAGAAGGGTTTAGACACTAGGAGAAGATAAGGAACACACCCATTATCAAGAAATCACAATATGATTCTCTTTTTAAACTGTTCCTTAAAACACTAGTGGTTAGGAAATCTATTGGAGGCAGAAGCAGTCAAGGGTAGCTTAGGGTTAGGGTTAGGGTTAGGGTGAGGGTTAGGGTACGGCTTAGGGTACGGGTTCGGGGAGGGTTTCGGGTAGGGCGTAGCGTATGGGTTAGGGTTAGGGTTAGGGTTAGTGTTAGGGTTAGGGCTCGGTTTAGGGTACGGGTTAGGATTAGGGTACTCGTTAGGGTTAGGGTAGCGGTTAGGGTTAGGGTACGCGTTACGGTGAGGGTAGTTATTAAACCTATCACACTCTCTAGATACCCCTTAGCACGTAAAGGAATATTATTTGGGGCTCCAGCCATCGAGAAGAGTTTAGACACTAGGAGAAGATAAGGAACACACCCATTATCACAAAATCACATTAGGATTCTCTTTTTAACCTGTTCCTTAAAACACTAGTGCTTAGGAAATCTATTGGAGGCAGAAGAAGTCAAGGGTAGCTTAGGGTTAGGGTTAGGGTTAGGGTGAGGGTTAGGGTACGGCTTAGGGTACGGGTTCGGGGAGGGGTTCGGGTAGGGCGTAGGGTATGGGTTAGGGTTAGGGTTAGGGCTAGTGTTAGGGTTAGGGCTCGGTTTAGGGTACGGGTTAGGATTAGGGTAAGTGCTAGGGTTAGGGTAGGGGTTAGGGTTAGGGTACGCGTTAGGGTGAGGGTAGTTATTAAACCTATCACACTCTCTAGATACCCCTTAGCACATAAAGGAATATTATTTGGGGGTCCAGCAATGGAGAAGAGTTTAGACACGAGGAGAAGATAAGGAACACACCCATTATCAAGAAATCACATTAGGATTCTCTTTTTAACATGTTCCTTAAAACACTAGTGCTTAGGAAATCTATTGGAGGCAGAAGCCGTCAAGGGTAGCTTAGGGTTAGGGTTAGGGTTAGGGTGAGGGTTAGGGTACGGCTTAGGGTACGGGTTCGGGGAGGGGTTCGGGTAGGGCGTAGGGTATGGGTTAGGGTTAGGGTTAGGGCTAGTGTTAGGGTTAGGGCTCGGTTTAGGCTACAGGTTAGGATTAGGGTACGCGTTAGGGTTAGGGTAGTGGTTAGGGTTAGTGTACGCGTTAGGGTGAGGGTAGTTATTAAACCTATCCCACTCTCTAGATACCCCTTAGCACGTACAGGAATATTATTGGGGGTCCAGCCATGGAGAAGAGTTTAGACACGAGGAGAAGATAAGGAACACACCCATTATCACGAAATCACATTAGGATTCTCTTTTTAACATGTTCCTTAAAACACTAGTGCTTAGGAAATCTATTGGAGGCATAAGCCGTCAAGGGTAGCTTAGGGTTAGGGTTAGGGTTAGGGTGAGGGTTAGGGTACGGCTTAGGGTACAGGTTCGGGGAGGTGTTCGGGTAGGGCGTAGGGTATGAGTTAAGGTTAGGGCTAGTGTTAGGGTTAGGTCTCTGTTTAGGGTAAAGGTTAGGATTAGGGTACGCGTTAGGGTTAGGGTAGGGGTTACGGTTAGTGTACGCGTTAGGGTGAGGGTAGTTATTAAACCTATCCCACTCTCTAGATACCCCTTAGCACGTACAGGAATATTATTGGGGGTCCAGCCATGGAGAAGAGTTTAGACACTAGGAGAAGATAAGGAACACACCCATTATCACGAAATCACATTAGGATTCTCTTTTTAACCTGTTCCTTAAAACACTAGTGCTTAGGAAATCTATTGGAGGCAGAAGCAGTCAAGGGTAGCTTAGGGTTAGGGTTAGGGTTAGGGTGAGGGTTAGGGTACGGCTTACGATACGGGTTCGGGGAGGGGTTCGGGTAGGGCGTAGGGTATGGGTTAGGGTTAGGGTTAGGGCTAGTGTTAGGGTTAGGGCTCGGTTTAGGGTACGGGTTAGGATTAGGGTATGCGTTAGGGTTAGGGTAGGGGTTAGGGTTAGGATACACGTTAGGGTGAGTGTAGTTATTAAACCTATCCCACTCTCTAGATACCCCTTAGCACGTAAAGGAATATTATTTGGGGGTCCAGCCATGGAGAAGGGTTTAGACACTAGGAGAAGATAAGGAACACACCCATTATCAAGAAATCACAATATGATTCTCTTTTTAAACTGTTCCTTAAAACACTAGTGGTTAGGAAATCTATTGGAGGCAGAAGCAGTCAAGGGTAGCTTAGGGTTAGGGTTAGGGTTAGGGTGAGGGTTAGGGTACGGCTTAGGATACGGGTTCGGGGAGGGTTTCGGGTAGGGCGTAGGGTATGGGTTAGGGTTAGGGTTAGGGTTAGTGTTAGGGTTAGGGCTCGGTTTAGGGTACGGGTTAGGATTAGGGTACTCGTTAGGGTTAGGGTAGCGGTTAGGGTTAGGGTACGCGTTACGGTGAGGGTAGTTATTAAACCTATCACACTCTCTAGATACCCCTTAGCACGTAAAGGAATATTATTTGGGGCTCCAGCCATCGAGAAGAGTTTAGACACTAGGAGAAGATAAGGAACACACCCATTATCAAGAAATCACATTAGGATTCTCTTTTTAACCTGTTCCTTAAAACACTAGTGCTTAGGAAATCTATTGGAGGCAGAAGCCGTCAAGGGTAGCTTAGGGTTAGGGTTAGGGTTAGGGTGAGGGTTAGGGTACGGTTTAGGGTACGGGTTCAGGGAGGGGTTCGGGTAGGGCGTAGGGTATGGGTTAGGGTTAGGGTTAGAGTTAGTGTTTAGGGTTAGGGCTCGGTTTAGTGTACGGGTTAGGATTAGGGTAAGTGCTAGGGTTAGGGTAGGGGTTAGGGTTAGGGTACGCGTTAGGGTGAGGGTAGTTATTAAACCTATCACACTCTCTAGATACCCCTTAGCACATAAAGGAATATTATTTGGGGGTCCAGCCATGGAGAAGAGTTTAGACATGAGGAGAAGATAAGGAACACACCCATTATCAAGAAATCACATTAGGATTCTCTTTTTAACATGTTCCTTAAAACACTAGTGCTTAGGAAATCTATTGGAGGCAGAAGCCGTCAAGGGTAGCTTAGGGTTAGGGTTAGGGTTAGGGTGAGGGTTAGGGTACGGCTTAGGGTACGGGTTCGGGGAGGGGTTCGGGTAGGGCGTAGGGTATGGGTTAGGGTTAGGGTTAGGGTTAGTGTTAGGGTTAGGGCTCGGTTTAGGGTACGGGTTAGGATTAGGGTACGCGTTAGGGTTAGGGTAGGGGTTAGGGTTAGGGTACGCGTTAGGGTGGGGGTAGTTATTAAACCTATCGCACTCTCTAGATACCCCTTAGCACGTAAAGGAATATTATTTGGGGGTCCAGACATGGAGAAGAGTTTAGACACTAGGAGAAGATAAGGAACACACCCATTATCACGAAATCACATTAGGATTCTCTTTTTAACATGTTCCTTAAAACACTAGTGCTTAGGAAATCTATTGGAGGCATAAGCCGTCAAGGGTAGCTTAGGGTTAGGGTTAGGGTTAGGGTGAGGGTTAGGGTACGGCTTAGGGTACAGGTTCGGGGAGGTGTTCGGGTAGGGCGTAGGGTATGGGTTAAGGTTAGGGCTAGTGTTAGGGTTAGGTCTCTGTTTAGGGTAAAGGTTAGGATTAGGGTACGCGTTAGGGTTAGGGTAGGGGTTACGGTTAGTGTACGCGTTAGGGTGAGGGTAGTTATTAAACCTATCCCACTCTCTAGATACCCCTTAGCACGTAAAGGAATATTATTTGGGGGTCCAGCCATGGAGAAGAGTTTAGACACGAGGAGAAGATAAGGAACACCCCCATTATCAAGAAATCACATTAGGATTCTCTTTTTTACATATTCCTTAAAACACTAGTGCTTAGCAAATCTATTGGAGGCACAAGCCGTCAAGGGTAGCTTAGGGTTAGGGTTAGGGTTAGGGTGAGGGTTAGGGTACGGCTTAGGGTACGGGTTCGGGGAGGGGTTCGGGTAGGGCGTAGGGTATGGGTTAGGGTTAGGGTTAAGGCTAGTGTTAGGGTTAGGGCTCGGTTTAGGGTACAGGTTAGGATTAGGGTACGCGTTAGGGTTAGGGTAGGGGTTAGGGTTAGTGTACACGTTCGGGTGAGGGTAGTTATTAAACCTACCCACTCTCTAGATACCCCTTAGCACGTAAAGGAATATTATTTGCGGGTCCAGCCATGGAGAACGGTTTAGACACTAGGAGAAGATAAGGAACACACCCATTATCAAGAAATCACAATATGATTCTCTTTTTAAACTGTTCCTTAAAACACTAGTGCTTAGGAAATCTATTGGAGGCAGAAGCAGTCAAGGGTAGCTTAGGGTTAGGGTTAGGGTTAGGGTGAGGGTTAGGGTACGGCTTAGGGTACGGGTTCGGGGAGGGGTTCGGGTAGGGCGTAGGCTATGGGTTAGGGTTAGGGTTAGGGTTAGTGTTAGGGTTAGGGCTCGGTTTAGGTTACGGGTTAGGATTAGGGTACTCGTTAGGGTTAGGGTAGCGGTTAGGGTTAGGGTACGCGTTACGGTGAGGGTAGTTATTAAACCTATCACACTCTCTAGATACCCCTTAGCACGTAAAGGAATATTATTTGGGGGTCCAGCCATGGAGAAGAGTTTAGACACTAGGAGAAGATAAGGAACACACCCATTATCACGAAATCACATTAGGATTCTCTTTTTAACCTGTTCCTTAAAACACTAGTGCTTAGGAAATCTATTGGAGGCAGAAGCAGTCAAGGGTAGCTTAGGGTTAGGGTTAGGGTTAGGGTGAGGGTTAGGGTACGGCTTAGGGTACGGGTTCGGGGAGGGGTTCGGGTAGGGCGTAGGGTATGGGTTAGGGTTAGGGTTAGGGCTAGTGTTAGGGTTAGGGCTCGGTTTAGGGTACGGGTTAGGATTAGGGTACGCGTTAGGGTTAGGGTAGGGGTTAGGGTTAGGGTACGCGTTAGGGTGAGGGTAGTTATTAAACCTATCCCACTCTCTAGATACCCCTTAGCACGTAAAGGAATATTATTTGGGGGTCCAGCCATGGAGAAGAGTTTAGACACGAGGAGAAGATAAGGAACACACCCATTATCAAGAAATCACATTAGGATTCTCTTTTTAACATGTTCCTTAAAACACTAGTGCTTAGGAAATCTATTGGAGGCAGAAGCCGTCAAGGGTAGCTTAGGGTTAGGGTTAGGGTTAGGGTGAGGGTTAGGGTACGGCTTAGGGTACGGGTTCGGGGAGGGGTTCGGGTAGGGCGTAGGGTATGGGTTAGGGTTAGGGTTAGGGCTAGTGTTAGGGTTAGGGCTCGGTTTAGGCTACAGGTTAGGATTAGGGTACGCGTTAGGGTTAGGGTAGGGGTTAGGGTTAGTGTACGCGTTAGGGTGAGGGTAGTTATTAAACCTATCCCACTCTCTAGATACCCCTTAGCACGTACAGGAATATTATTGGGGGTCCAGCCATGGAGAAGAGTTTAGACACTAGGAAAAGATAAGGAACACACCCATTATCACGAAATCACATTAGGATCCTCTTTTTAACCTGTTCCTTAAAACACTAGTGCTTAGGAAATCTATTGGAGGCAGAAGCAGTCAAGGGTAGCTTAGGGTTAGGGTTAGGGTTAGGGTGAGAGTTAGGGTATGGCTTTGGGTACGGGTTCGGGGAGGGGTTCGGGTAGGGCGTAGGGTATGGGTTAGGGTTAGGGTTAGGGTTAGTGTTAGGGTTAGGGCTCGGTTTAGGGTACGGGTTAGGATTAGGGTACGCGTTAGGGTTAGGGTAGGGGTTAGGGTTAGGGTACGCGTTAGGGTGGGGGTAGTTATTAAACCTATCACACTCTCTAGATACCCCTTAGCACGTAAAGGAATATTATTTGGGGGTCCAGACATGGAGAAGAGTTTAGACACTAGGAGAAGATAAGGAACACACCCATTATCACGAAATCACATTAGGATTCTCTTTTTAACATGTTCCTTAAAACACTAGTGCTTAGGAAATCTATTGGAGGCATAAGCCGTCAAGGGTAGCTTAGGGTTAGGGTTAGGGTTAGGGTGAGGGTTAGGGTACGGCTTAGGGTACAGGTTCGGGGAGGTGTTCGGGTAGGGCGTAGGGTATGGGTTAAGGTTAGGGCTAGTGTTAGGGTTAGGTCTCTGTTTAGGGTAAAGGTTAGGATTAGGGTACTCGTTAGGGTTAGGGTAGGGGTTACGGTTAGTGTACGCGTTAGGGTGAGGGTAGTTATTAAACCTATCCCACTCTCTAGATACCCCTTAGCACGTAAAGGAATATTATTTGGGGGTCCAGCCATGGACAAGAGTTTAGACACGAGGAGAAGATAAGGAACACACCCATTATCAAGAAATCACAATATGATTCTCTTTTTAAACTGTTCCTTAAAACACTAGTGGTTAGGAAATCTATTGGAGGCAGAAGCAGTCAAGGGTAGCTTAGGGTTAGGGTTAGGGTTAGGGTGAGGGTTAGGGTACGGCTTAGGATATGGGTTCGGGGAGGGTTTCGGGTAGGGCGTAGGGTATGGGTTAGGGTTAGGGTTAGGGTTAGTGTTAGGGTTAGGGCTCGGTTTAGGGTACGGGTTAGGATTAGGGTACTCGTTAGGGTTAGGGTAGCGGTTAGGGTTAGGGTACGCGTTACGGTGAGGGTAGTTATTAAACCTATCACACTCTCTAGATACCCCTTAGCACGTAAAGGAATATTATTTGGGGCTCCAGCCATCGAGAAGAGTTTAGACACTAGGAGAAGATAAGGAACACACCCATTATCAAGAAATCACATTAGGATTCTCTTTTTAACCTGTTCCTTAAAACACTAGTGCTTAGGAAATCTATTGGAGGCAGAAGCCGTCAAGGGTAGCTTAGGGTTAGGGTTAGGGTTAGGGTGAGGGTTAGGGTACGGTTTAGGGTACGGGTTCAGGGAGGGGTTCGGGTAGGGCGTAGGGTATGGGTTAGGGTTAGGGTTAGAGTTAGTGTTTAGGGTTAGGGCTCGGTTTAGTGTACGGGTTAGGATTAGGGTAAGTGCTAGGGTTAGGGTAGGGGTTAGGGTTAGGGTACGCGTTAGGGTGAGGGTAGTTATTAAACCTATCACACTCTCTAGATACCCCTTAGCACATAAAGGAATATTATTTGGGGGTCCAGCCATGGAGAAGAGTTTAGACATGAGGAGAAGATAAGGAACACACCCATTATCAAGAAATCACATTAGGATTCTCTTTTTAACATGTTCCTTAAAACACTAGTGCTTAGGAAATCTATTGGAGGCAGAAGCCGTCAAGGGTAGCTTAGGGTTAGGGTTAGGGTTAGGGTGAGGGTTAGGGTACGGCTTAGGGTACGGGTTCGGGGAGGGGTTCGGGTAGGGCGTAGGGTATGGGTTAGGGTTAGGGTTAGGGTTAGTGTTAGGGTTAGGGCTCGGTTTAGGGTACGGGTTAGGATTAGGGTACGCGTTAGGGTTAGGGTAGGGGTTAGGGTTAGGGTACGCGTTAGGGTGGGGGTAGTTATTAAACCTATCGCACTCTCTAGATACCCCTTAGCACGTAAAGGAATATTATTTGGGGGTCCAGACATGGAGAAGAGTTTAGACACTAGGAGAAGATAAGGAACACACCCATTATCACGAAATCACATTAGGATTCTCTTTTTAACATGTTCCTTAAAACACTAGTGCTTAGGAAATCTATTGGAGGCATAAGCCGTCAAGGGTAGCTTAGGGTTAGGGTTAGGGTTAGGGTGAGGGTTAGGGTACGGCTTAGGGTACAGGTTCGGGGAGGTGTTCGCGTAGGGCGTAGGGTATGGGTTAAGGTTAGGGCTAGTGTTAGGGTTAGGTCTCTGTTTAGGGTAAAGGTTAGGATTAGGGTACGCGTTAGGGTTAGGGTAGGGGTTACGGTTAGTGTACGCGTTAGGGTGAGGGTAGTTATTAAACCTATCCCACTCTCTAGATACCCCTTAGCACGTAAAGGAATATTATTTGGGGGTCCAGCCATGGAGAAGAGTTTAGACACGAGGAGAAGATAAGGAACACCCCCATTATCAAGAAATCACATTAGGATTCTCTTTTTAACATATTCCTTAAAACACTAGTGCTTAGCAAATCTATTGGAGGCACAAGCCGTCAAGGGTAGCTTAGGGTTAGGGTTAGGGTTAGGGTGAGGGTTAGGGTACGGCTTAGGGTACGGGTTCGGGGAGGGGTTCGGGTAGGGCGTAGGGTATGGGTTAGGGTTAGGGTTAAGGCTAGTGTTAGGGTTAGGGCTCGGTTTAGGGTACAGGTTAGGATTAGGGTACGCGTTAGGGTTAGGGTAGGGGTTAGGGTTAGTGTACACGTTCGGGTGAGGGTAGTTATTAAACCTACCCACTCTCTAGATACCCCTTAGCACGTAAAGGAATATTATTTGGGGGTCCAGCCATGGAGAACGGTTTAGACACTAGGAGAAGATAAGGAACACACCCATTATCAAGAAATCACAATATGATTCTCTTTTTAAACTGTTCCTTAAAACACTAGTGCTTAGGAAATCTATTGGAGGCAGAAGCAGTCAAGGGTAGCTTAGGGTTAGGGTTAGGGTTAGGGTGAGGGTTAGGGTACGGCTTAGGGTACGGGTTCGGGGAGGGGTTCGGGTAGGGCGTAGGCTATGGGTTAGGGTTAGGGTTAGGGTTAGTGTTAGGGTTAGGGCTCGGTTTAGGTTACGGGTTAGGATTAGGGTACTCGTTAGGGTTAGGGTAGCGGTTAGGGTTAGGGTACGCGTTACGGTGAGGGTAGTTATTAAACCTATCACACTCTCTAGATACCCCTTAGCACGTAAAGGAATATTATTTGGGGGTCCAGCCATGGAGAAGAGTTTAGACACTAGGAGAAGATAAGGAACACACCCATTATCACGAAATCACATTAGGATTCTCTTTTTAACCTGTTCCTTAAAACACTAGTGCTTAGGAAATCTATTGGAGGCAGAAGCAGTCAAGGGTAGCTTAGGGTTAGGGTTAGGGTTAGGGTGAGGGTTAGGGTACGGCTTAGGGTACGGGTTCGGGGAGGGGTTCGGGTAGGGCGTAGGGTATGGGTTAGGGTTAGGGTTAGGGCTAGTGTTAGGGTTAGGGCTCGGTTTAGGGTACGGGTTAGGATTAGGGTACGCGTTAGGGTTAGGGTAGGGGTTAGGGTTAGGGTACGCGTTAGGGTGAGGGTAGTTATTAAACCTATCCCACTCTCTAGATACCCCTTAGCACGTAAAGGAATATTATTTGGGGGTCCAGCCATGGAGAAGAGTTTAGACACGAGGAGAAGATAAGGAACACACCCATTATCAAGAAATCACATTAGGATTCTCTTTTTAACATGTTCCTTAAAACACTAGTGCTTAGGAAATCTATTGGAGGCAGAAGCCGTCAAGGGTAGCTTAGGGTTAGGGTTAGGGTTAGGGTGAGGGTTAGGGTACGGCTTAGGGTACGGGTTCGGGGAGGGGTTCGGGTAGGGCGTAGGGTATGGGTTAGGGTTAGGGTTAGGGCTAGTGTTAGGGTTAGGGCTCGGTTTAGGCTACAGGTTAGGATTAGGGTACGCGTTAGGGTTAGGGTAGGGGTTAGGGTTAGTGTACGCGTTAGGGTGAGGGTAGTTATTAAACCTATCCCACTCTCTAGATACCCCTTAGCACGTACAGGAATATTATTGGGGGTCCAGCCATGGAGAAGAGTTTAGACACTAGGAAAAGATAAGGAACACACCCATTATCACGAAATCACATTAGGATCCTCTTTTTAACCTGTTCCTTAAAACACTAGTGCTTAGGAAATCTATTGGAGGCAGAAGCAGTCAAGGGTAGCTTAGGGTTAGGGTTAGGGTTAGGGTGAGAGTTAGGGTATGGCTTAGGGTTCGGGTTCGGGGAGGGGTTCGGGTAGGGCGTAGGGTATGGGTTAGGGTTAGGGTTAGGGTTAGTGTTAGGGTTAGGGCTCGGTTTAGGGTACGGGTTAGGATTAGGGTACTCGTTAGGGTTAGGGTAGGGGTTAGGGTTAGGGTACGCGTTAGGGTGGGGGTAGTTATTAAACCTATCACACTCTCTAGATACCCCTTAGCACATAAAGGAATATTATTTGGGGGTCCAGCCATGGAGAAGAGTTTAGACATGAGGAGAAGATAAGGAACACACCCATTATCAAGAAATCACATTAGGATTCTCTTTTTAACATGTTCCTTAAAACACTAGTGCTTAGGAAATCTATTGGAGGCAGAAGCCGTCAAGGGTAGCTTAGGGTTAGGGTTAGGGTTAGGGTGAGGGTTAGGGTACGGCTTAGGGTACGGGTTCGGGGAGGGGTTCGGGTAGGGCGTAGGGTATGGGTTAGGGTTAGGGTTAGGGTTAGTGTTAGGGTTAGGGCTCGGTTTAGGGTACGGGTTAGGATTAGGGTACGCGTTAGGGTTAGGGTAGGGGTTAGGGTTAGGGTACGCGTTAGGGTGGGGGTAGTTATTAAACCTATCGCACTCTCTAGATACCCCTTAGCACGTAAAGGAATATTATTTGGGGGTCCAGACATGGAGAAGAGTTTAGACACTAGGAGAAGATAAGGAACACACCCATTATCACGAAATCACATTAGGATTCTCTTTTTAACATGTTCCTTAAAACACTAGTGCTTAGGAAATCTATTGGAGGCATAAGCCGTCAAGGGTAGCTTAGGGTTAGGGTTAGGGTTAGGGTGAGGGTTAGGGTACGGCTTAGGGTACAGGTTCGGGGAGGTGTTCGCGTAGGGCGTAGGGTATGGGTTAAGGTTAGGGCTAGTGTTAGGGTTAGGTCTCTGTTTAGGGTAAAGGTTAGGATTAGGGTACGCGTTAGGGTTAGGGTAGGGGTTACGGTTAGTGTACGCGTTAGGGTGAGGGTAGTTATTAAACCTATCCCACTCTCTAGATACCCCTTAGCACGTAAAGGAATATTATTTGGGGGTCCAGCCATGGAGAAGAGTTTAGACACGAGGAGAAGATAAGGAACACCCCCATTATCAAGAAATCACATTAGGATTCTCTTTTTAACATATTCCTTAAAACACTAGTGCTTAGCAAATCTATTGGAGGCACAAGCCGTCAAGGGTAGCTTAGGGTTAGGGTTAGGGTTAGGGTGAGGGTTAGGGTACGGCTTAGGGTACGGGTTCGGGGAGGGGTTCGGGTAGGGCGTAGGGTATGGGTTAGGGTTAGGGTTAAGGCTAGTGTTAGGGTTAGGGCTCGGTTTAGGGTACAGGTTAGGATTAGGGTACGCGTTAGGGTTAGGGTAGGGGTTAGGGTTAGTGTACACGTTCGGGTGAGGGTAGTTATTAAACCTACCCACTCTCTAGATACCCCTTAGCACGTAAAGGAATATTATTTGGGGGTCCAGCCATGGAGAACGGTTTAGACACTAGGAGAAGATAAGGAACACACCCATTATCAAGAAATCACAATATGATTCTCTTTTTAAACTGTTCCTTAAAACACTAGTGCTTAGGAAATCTATTGGAGGCAGAAGCAGTCAAGGGTAGCTTAGGGTTAGGGTTAGGGTTAGGGTGAGGGTTAGGGTACGGCTTAGGGTACGGGTTCGGGGAGGGGTTCGGGTAGGGCGTAGGCTATGGGTTAGGGTTAGGGTTAGGGTTAGTGTTAGGGTTAGGGCTCGGTTTAGGTTACGGGTTAGGATTAGGGTACTCGTTAGGGTTAGGGTAGCGGTTAGGGTTAGGGTACGCGTTACGGTGAGGGTAGTTATTAAACCTATCACACTCTCTAGATACCCCTTAGCACGTAAAGGAATATTATTTGGGGGTCCAGCCATGGAGAAGAGTTTAGACACTAGGAGAAGATAAGGAACACACCCATTATCACGAAATCACATTAGGATTCTCTTTTTAACCTGTTCCTTAAAACACTAGTGCTTAGGAAATCTATTGGAGGCAGAAGCAGTCAAGGGTAGCTTAGGGTTAGGGTTAGGGTTAGGGTGAGGGTTAGGGTACGGCTTAGGGTACGGGTTCGGGGAGGGGTTCGGGTAGGGCGTAGGGTATGGGTTAGGGTTAGGGTTAGGGCTAGTGTTAGGGTTAGGGCTCGGTTTAGGGTACGGGTTAGGATTAGGGTACGCGTTAGGGTTAGGGTAGGGGTTAGGGTTAGGGTACGCGTTAGGGTGAGGGTAGTTATTAAACCTATCCCACTCTCTAGATACCCCTTAGCACGTAAAGGAATATTATTTGGGGGTCCAGCCATGGAGAAGAGTTTAGACACGAGGAGAAGATAAGGAACACACCCATTATCAAGAAATCACATTAGGATTCTCTTTTTAACATGTTCCTTAAAACACTAGTGCTTAGGAAATCTATTGGAGGCAGAAGCCGTCAAGGGTAGCTTAGGGTTAGGGTTAGGGTTAGGGTGAGGGTTAGGGTACGGCTTAGGGTACGGGTTCGGGGAGGGGTTCGGGTAGGGCGTAGGGTATGGGTTAGGGTTAGGGTTAGGGCTAGTGTTAGGGTTAGGGCTCGGTTTAGGCTACAGGTTAGGATTAGGGTACGCGTTAGGGTTAGGGTAGGGGTTAGGGTTAGTGTACGCGTTAGGGTGAGGGTAGTTATTAAACCTATCCCACTCTCTAGATACCCCTTAGCACGTACAGGAATATTATTGGGGGTCCAGCCATGGAGAAGAGTTTAGACACTAGGAAAAGATAAGGAACACACCCATTATCACGAAATCACATTAGGATCCTCTTTTTAACCTGTTCCTTAAAACACTAGTGCTTAGGAAATCTATTGGAGGCAGAAGCAGTCAAGGGTAGCTTAGGGTTAGGGTTAGGGTTAGGGTGAGAGTTAGGGTATGGCTTAGGGTTCGGGTTCGGGGAGGGGTTCGGGTAGGGCGTAGGGTATGGGTTAGGGTTAGGGTTAGGGTTAGTGTTAGGGTTAGGGCTCGGTTTAGGGTACGGGTTAGGATTAGGGTACTCGTTAGGGTTAGGGTAGGGGTTAGGGTTAGGGTACGCGTTAGGGTGGGGGTAGTTATTAAACCTATCACACTCTCTAGATACCCCTTAGCACGTAAAGGAATATTATTTGGGGGTCCAGACATGGAGAAGAGTTTAGACACTAGGAGAAGATAAGGAACACACCCATTATCACGAAATCACATTAGGATTCTCTTTTTAACATGTTCCTTAAAACACTAGTGCTTAGGAAATCTATTGGAGGCATAAGCCGTCAAGGGTAGCTTAGGGTTAGGGTTAGGGTTAGGGTGAGGGTTAGGGTACGGCTTAGGGTACAGGTTCGGGGAGGTGTTCGGGTAGGGCGTAGGGTATGGGTTAAGGTTAGGGCTAGTGTTAGGGTTAGGTCTCTGTTTAGGGTAAAGGTTAGGATTAGGGTACTCGTTAGGGTTAGGGTAGGGGTTACGGTTAGTGTACGCGTTAGGGTGAGGGTAGTTATTAAACCTATCCCACTCTCTAGATACCCCTTAGCACGTAAAGGAATATTATTTGGGGGTCCAGCCATGGAGAAGAGTTTAGACACGAGGAGAAGATAAGGAACACCCCCATTATCAAGAAATCACATTAGGATTCTCTTTTTAACCTGTTCCTTAAAACACTAGTGCTTAGGAAATCTATTGGAGGCAGAAGCAGTCAAGGGTAGCTTAGGGTTAGGGTTAGGGTTAGGGTGAGGGTTAGGGTACGGCTTATGGTACGCGTTCGGGGAGGGGTTCGGGTAGGCCGTAGGGTATGGGTTAGGGTTAGGGTTAGGGTTAGTGTTAGGGTTAGGGCTCGGTTAAGGGTACGGGTTAGGATTAGGGTACGCGTTAGAGTTAGGGTAGTGGTTAGGGTTAGGGTACGCTTTAGGGTGAGGGTAGTTATTAAACCTATCCCACTCTCTAGATACCCCTTAGCACGTAAAGGAATATTATTTGGGGGTCCAGCCATGGAGAAGAGTTTAGACACTAGGAGAAGATAAGGAACACACCCATTATCAAGAAAATCACAATATGATTCTCTTTTTAACCTGTTCCTTAAAACACTAGTGCTTAGGAAATCTATTGGAGGCAGAAGCAGTCAAGGGTAGCTTAGGGTTAGGGTTAGGGTTAGGGTGAGGGTTAGGGTACGGCTTAGGGTACGGGTTCGGGGAGGGGTTCGGGTAGGGCGTAGGGTATGGGTTAGGGTTAGGGTTAGGGCTAGTTTTAGGGTTAGGGCTCGGTTTAGGGTACGGGTTAGGATTAGGGTACGCGCTAGGGTTAGGGTAGGGGTTAGGGTTAGGGTACGCGTTAGGGTGAGGGTAGTTATTATACCTATCACACTCTCTAGATACCCCTTAACACATAAAGGAATATTATTTGGGGGTTCAGCAATTGGAGAAGAGTTTAGACACTAGGAAAAGATAAGGAACACACCCATTATCACGAAATCACATTAGGATTCTCTTTTTAACCTGTTCCTTAAAACACTAGTGCTTAGGAAATCTATTGGAGGTAGAAGCCGTCAAGGGTAGCTTAGGGTTAGTGTTAGGGTTAGGGTGAGGGTTAGGGTACGGCTTAGGGTACGGGTTCTTGGAGGGGTTCGGGTAGGGCGTAGGGTATGGGTTAGGGTTAGGGTTAGGGCTAGCGTTAGGTTTAGGGCTCGGTTTAGGGTACGGGTTAGGATTAGGGTATGCGTTAGGGTTAGGGTAGGGGTTAGGGTTAGGGTACGCGTTAGGGTGAGGGTAGTTATTAAACCTATCCCACTCTCTAGATACCCCTTAGCACGTAAAGGAATATTATTTGGGGGTCCAGCCATGGAGAAGAGTTTAGACACTAGGAGAAGATAAGGAACACACCCATTATCACGAAATCACATTAGGATTCTCTTTTTAACCTGTTCCTTAAAACACTAGTGCTTAGGAAATCTATTGGAGGCAGAAGAAGTCAAGGGTAGCTTAGGGTTAGGGTTAGGGTTAGGGTGAGGGTTAGGGTATGGCTTAGGGTACGGGTTCGGGGAGGGGTTCGGGTAGGGCGTAGGGTATGGGTTAGGGTTAGGGTTAGGGTTAGTGTTAGGGTTAGGGCTCGGTTTAGGGTACGGGTTAGGATTAGGGTACGCGTTAGGGTTAGGGTAGGGGTTATGGTTAGGGTACGCGTTAGGGTGGGGGTAGTTATTAAACCTATCACACTCTCTAGATACCCCTTAGCACGTAAAGGACTATTATTTGGGGGTCCAGCCAAGGAGAACAGTTTAGACACGAGGAGAAGATAAGGAACACACCCATTATCAAGAAATCACAATGTGATTCTCTTTTTAAACTGTTCCTTAAAACACTAGTGCTTAGGAAATCTATTGGAGGCAGAAGCCGTCAAGGGTAGCTTAGGGTTAGGGTTAGGGTTAGGGTGAGGGTTAGGGTACGGCTTACGATACGGGTTCGGGGAGGGGTTCGGGTAGGGCGTAGGGTATGGGTTAGGGTTAGTGTTAGGGCTAGTGTTAGGGTTAGGGCTCGGTTTAGGGTACGGATTAGGATTAGGGTATGCGTTAGGGTTAGGGTAGTGGTTAGGGTTAGGGTACGCGTTAGGGTGAGGGTAGTTATTAAACCTATCCCACTCTCTAGATACCCCTTAGCACGTAAAGGAATATTATTTGGGGGTCCAGCCATGGAGAAGAGTTTAGATACGAGGAGAAGATAGGAACACACCCATTATCAAGAAATCACATTAGGATTCTCCTTTAAACCTGTTCCTTAAATCACTAGTGCTTAGGAAATCTATTGGAGGCAGAAGCCGTTAAGGGTAGCCTAGGGTTAGGTTTAGGGTTAGGGTGAGGGTTAGGGTACGGCTTAGGGTACGGGTTCGGGGAGGGATTCCGGTAGGGCGTAGGGTATGGGTTAGAGTTAGGGTTAGGGTTAGTGTTAGGGTTAGGGCTCAGTTTAGGGTACGGGTTAGGATTAGGGTACGCGTTAGTGTTAGGGTAGGGGTTAGGGTTAGGGTTAGGGTACGCTTTAGGGTGAGGGTAGTTATTAAACCTATCCCACTCTCTAGATACCCCTTAGCACGTAAAGGAATATTATTTGGGGGTCCAGCCATGGAGAAGGGTTTAGAAACTAGGAGAAGATAAGGAACACACCCATTATCAAGAAATCACAATATGATTCTCTTTTTAAACTGTTCCTTAAAACACTAGTGGTTAGGAAATCTATTGGAGGCAGAAGCAGTCAAGGGTAGCTTAGGGTTAGGGTTAGGGTTAGGGTGAGGGTTAGGGTACGGCTTAGGGTACGGGTTCGGGGAGGGTTTCGGGTAGGGCGTAGGGTATGGGTTAGGGTTAGGGTTAGGATTAGTGTTAGGGTTAGGGCTCGGTTTGGGTACGGGTTAGGATTAGGGTACTCGTTAGGGTTAGGGTAGCGGTTAGGGTTAGGGTACGCGTTAGGGTGAGGGTAGTTATTAAACCTATCACACTCTCTAGATACCCCTTAGCACGTAAAGGAATATTATTTGGGGGTCGAGCCATGGAGAAGAGTTTAGACACTAGGAGAAGATAAGGAACACACCCATTATCAAGAAATCACATTAGGATTCTCTTTTTAACCTGTTCCTTAAAACACTTGTGCTTAGGAAATCTATTGGAGGCCGAAGCCGTCAAGGGTAGCTAAGGGTTAGGGTTAGGGTTAGGGTGAGGGTTAGGGTACGGCTTAGGGTACGGGTTCGGGGAGGGGTTCGGGTAGGGCATAGGGTATGGGTTAAGGTTAGGGTTAGGGTTAGTGTTAGGGTTAGGGCTCAGTTTAGGGTACGGGTTAGGATTAGGGTACGCGTTAGGGTTAGGGTAGGGGTTAGGGTTAGGGTACCCTTTAGGGTGAGGGTAGTTATTAAACCTATCCCACTCTCTAGATACCCCTTAGCACGTAAAGGAATATTATTTGTGGGTCCAGCCATGGAGAAGGGTTTAGACACTAGGAGAAGATAAGGAACACACCCATTATCAAGAAATCACAATATGATTCTCTTTTTAAACTGTTCCTTAAAACACTAGTGGTTAGGAAATCTATTGGAGGCAGAAGCAGTCAAGGGTAGCTTAGGGTTAGGGTTAGGGTTAGGGTGAGGGTTAGGGTACGGCTTAGGGTACGGGTTCGGAGACGGTTTCGGGTAGGGCGTAGGGTATGGGTTAGGGTTAGGGTTAGGGCTAGTGTTAGGGTTAGGGCTCGGTTTAGGGTACGGGTTAGGTTTAGGGTACTCGTTAGGGTTAGGGTAGCGGATAGGGTTAGGGTACGCGTTAGGGTGAGGGTAGTTATTAAACCTATCACACTCTCTAGATACCCCTTAGCACGTAAAGGAATATTATTTCGGGGTCCAGCCATGGAGAAGAGTTTAGTCACTAGGAGAAGATAAGGAACACACCCATTATCACGAAATCACATTAGGATTCTTTTTTAACCTGTTCCTTAAAACACTAGTGCTTAGGAAATCTATTGGAGGCAGAAGCAGTCAAGGGTAGCTTAGGGTTAGGGTTAGGGTTAGGGTGAGGGTTAGGGAACGGCTTAGGGTACGGGTTCGGGGAGGGGTTCGGGTAGGGCGTAGGGTATATGTTAGGGTTAGGGTTAAGGCTAGTGTTAGGGTTAGGGCTCGGTTTAGGGTACGGGTTAGGATTAGTGTACGCGTTAGGGTTAGGGTAGGGGTTAGGGTTAGGGTACGCGTTAGGGTGAGGGTAGTTATTAAACCTATCCCACTCTCTAGATACCCCTTAGCACGTAAAGGAATATTATTTGGGGGTCCAGCCATGGTGAAGAGTTTAGACACGAGGAGAAGATAAGGAACACACCCATTATCAAGAAATCACATTAGGATTCTCTTTTTAACCTGTTCCTTAAAACACTAGTGCTTAGGAAATCTATTGGAGGCAGAAGCCGTCAAGGGTAGCTTAGGGTTAGGGTTAGGGTTAGGGTGAGGGTTAGGGTACGGTTTAGGGTACGGGTTCAGGGAGGGGTTCGGGTAGGGCGTAGGGTATGGGTTAGGGTTAGGGTTAGAGTTAGTGTTAGGGTTAGGGATCGGTTTAGGGTACGGGTTAGGATTAGGGTACGCGCTAGGGTTAGGTTAGGGGTTAGGGTTAGGGTACGTGTTAGGTTGAGGGTAGTTATTAAACCTATCACACTCTCTAGATACCCCTTAGCACATAAAGGAATATTATTTGGGGGTCCAGCCATGGAGAAGAGTTTAGACACGAGGAGAAGATAAGGAACACACCCATTATCAAGAAATCATATTAGGATTCTCTTTTTAACATGTTCCTTAAAACACTAGTGCTTAGGAAATCTATTGGAGGCAGAAGCCGTCAAGGGTGGCTTAGGGTTAGGGTTAGGGTTAGGGTGAGGGTTAGGGTACGGCTTAGGGTACGGGTTCGGGGAGGTGTTCGGGTAGGGCGTAGGGTATGGGTTAGGGTTAGGGTTAGGGCTAGGGTTAGGGTTAGGGCTCGGTTTAGGGTACGGGTTAGGATTAGGGTACGCGTTAGGGTTAGGGTAGGGTTTAGGGTTAGAGTACGCGTTAGGGTGAGGGTAGTTATTAAACCTATCCCATTCTCTAGATACCCCTTAGCACGTAAAGGAATATTATTTGGGGGTCCAGCCATGGAGAAGAGTTTAGACACGAGGAGAAGATAAGGAACACATCCATTATCAAGAAATCACATTAGGATTCTCTTTTTAACCTGTTCCTTAAAACACTTGTGCTTAGGAAATCTATTGGAGGCAGAAGCAGTCAAGGGTAGCTTAGGGATAGGGTTAGGGTTAGGGTACGGCTTAGGGTACGGGTTCGGGGAGGGGTTCGGGTAGGGCGTAGGGTATGGGTTAGGGTTAGCGTTAGGGTTAGTGTTAGGGTTAGGGCTCGGTTTAGGGTACGGGTTAGGATTAGGGTACGCGTTAGTGTTAGGGTAGTGGTTAGGGTTAGGGTACGCTTTAGGGTGAGGGTAGTTATTAAACCTATCCCACTCTCTAGATACCCCTTAGCACGTAAAGGAATATTATTTGGGGGTCCAGCCATGGAGAAGAGTTTAGACACTAGGAGAAGATAAGGAACACACCCATTATTAAGAAATCACAATATGATTCTCTTTTTAAACTGTTCCTTAAAACACTAGTGGTTAGGAAATCTATTGGAGGCAGAAGCAGTGAAGGGTAGCTTAGGGTTACGGTTAGAGTTAGGGTGAGGGTTAGGGTACGGCTTAGGTTACGGGTTCGGGGAGGGTTTCGGGTAGGGCGTAGGGTATGGGTTAGGTTTAGGGTTAGGGTTATTGTTAGGGTTAGGGCTCGGTTTAGGGTACGGGTTAGGATTAGGGTACTCGTTAGGGTTAGGGTAGCGGTTAGGGTTAGGGTACGCGTTAGGGTGAGGGTAGTTATTAAACCTATCCCACTCTCTAGATACCCCTTAGCACGTAGAGGAATATTATTTGGGGGTCCAGCCATGGAGAAGAGTTTAGACACGAGGAGAAGATAAGGAACACACCCATTATCAAGAAATCACATTAGGATTCTCCTTTAAACCTGTTCCTTAAATCACTAGTGCTTAGGAAATCTATTGGAGGCAGAAGCCGTCAAGGGTAGCTTAGGGTTAGGGTTAGGGTTAGGGTGAGGGTTAGGGTACGGCTTAGGTTACGGGTTCGGGGAGGGGTTCGGGTAGGGCGTAGGGTATGGGTTAGAGTTAGGGTTAGGGTTAGTGTTAGGGTTAGGGCTCAGTTTAGGGTACGGGTTAGGATTAGGTTACGCGTTAGTGTTAGGGTAGGGGTTAGGGTTAGGGTACGCTTTAGGGTGAGGGTAGTTATTAAACCTATCCCACTCTCTAGATACCCCTTAGCACGTAAAGGAATATTATTTGGGGGTCCAGCCATGGAGAAGGGTTTAGACACTAGGAGAAGATAAGGAACACACCCATTATCAAGAAATCACAATATGATTCTCTTTTTAACCTGTTCCTTAAAACACTAGTGCTTAGGAAATCTATTGGAGGCAGAAGCAGTCAAGGGTAGCTTAGGGTTAGGGTTAGGGTTAGGGTGAGGTTTAGGGTACGGCTTAGGGTACGGGTTCGGGGAGGGGTTCGGGTAGGGCGTAGGGTATGGGTTAGGGTTAGGGTTAGGGCTAGTGTTAGGGTTAGGGCTCGGTTTAGGGTACGGGTTAGGATTAGGGTACGCGTTAGGGTTAGGGTAGGGGTTAGGGTTAGGGTACGCGTTAGGGTGAGGGTAGTTATTAAACCTACCCCACTCTCTGGATACCCCTTAGCACGTAAAGGAATATTATTTGGGGGTCCAGCCATGGAGAAGAGTTTAGACACGAGGAGAAGATAAGGAACACACCCATTATCAAGAAATCACATTAGGATTATCTTTTTAACCTGGTCCTTAAAACACTAGTGCTTAGGAAATCTATTGGAGGCAGAAGCCGTCAAGGGTAGCTTAGGGTTAGGGTTAGGGTTAGGGTGAGGGTTAGTGTACGGCTTAGGGTACGGGTTCGGGGAGGTGTTCGGGTAGGGCGTAGGGTATGGGTTAGGGTTAGGGTTAGGGCTACGGTTAGGGTTAGGGCTCGGTTTAGGGTACGGGTTAGGATTAGGGTACGGGTTAGGGTTAGGGTAGGGTTTAGGGTTAGGGTACGCGTTAGGGTGAGGGTAGTTATTAAACCTATCCCATTCTCTAGATACCCCTTAGCACGTAAAGGAATATTATTTGGGGGTCCAGCCATGGAGAAGAGTTTAGACACGAGGAGAAGATAAGGAACACACCCATTATCAAGAAATCACATTAGGATTCTCTTTTTAACCTGTTCCTTAAAACACTTGTGCTTAGGAAATCTATTGGAGGCAGAAGCAGTGAAGAGTAGCTTAGGGTTACGGTTAGGGTTAGGGTGAGGGTTAGGGTAGGGCTTAGGGTACGGGTTCGGGGAGGGTTTCGGGTAGGGCGTAGGGTATGGGTTAGGTTTAGGGTTAGGGTTAGTGTTAGGGTTAGGGCTCGGTTTAGGGTACGGGTTAGGATTAGGGTACTCGATAGGGTTAGGGTAGCGGTTAGGGTTAGGGTACGCGTTAGGGTGAGGGTAGTTATTAAACCTATCCCACTCTCTAGATACCCCTTAGCACGTAAAGGAATATTATTTGGGGGTCCAGCCATGGAGAAGAGTTTAGACACGAGGAGAAGATAAGGAACACACCCATTATCAAGAAATCACAATATGATTCTCTTTTTAAACTGTTCCTTAAAACACTAGTGGTTAGGAAATCTATTGGAGGCAGAAGCAGTCAAGGGTAGCTTAGGGTTAGGGTTAGGGTTAGGGTGAGGTTTAGGGTACGGCTTAGGGTACGGGTTCGGGGAGGGTTTCGGGTAGGGCGTAGGGTATGGGTTAGGGTTAGGGTTAGGGTTAGTGTTAGGGTTAGGGCTCGGTTTAGGGTACGGGTTAGGATTAGGGTACTCGTTAGGGTTAGGGTAGCGGTTAGGGTTAGGGTACGCGTTAGTGTGAGGGTAGTTATTAAACCTATCCCACTCTCTAGATACCCCTTACCACGTAAAGGAATATTATTTGGGGGTCCAGCCATGGAGAAGAGTTTAGACACTAGGAGAAGATAAGGAACACACCCATTATCATGAAATCACATTAGGATTCTCTTTTTAACCTGTTCCTTAAAACACTAGTGCTTAGGAAATCTATTGGAGGCAGAAGCAGTCAAGGGTAGCTTAGGGTTAGGGTTAGGGTTAGGGTGAGGGTTAGGGTACGGCTTAGGGTACGGGTTCGGGGAGGGGTTCGGGTAGGGCGTAGGGTATGGGTTAGGGTTAGGGTTAGGGCTAGTGTTAGGGTTAGGGCTCGGTTTAGGGTACGGGTTAGGATTAGGGTACGCGTTAGGGTTAGGGTAGGGGTTAGGGTTAGGGTACGCGTTAGGGTGAGGGTAGTTATTAAACCTACCCCACTCTCTAGATACCCCTTAGCACGTAAAGGAATATTATTTGGGGGTCCAGCCATGGAGAAGAGTTTAGACACGAGGAGAAGATAAGGAACACACCCATTATCAAGAAATCACATTAGGATTCTCTTTTTAACCTGGTCCTTAAAACACTAGTGCTTAGGAAATCTATTGGAGGCAGAAGCCGTCAAGGGTAGCTTAGGGTTAGGGTTAGGGTTAGGGTGAGGGTTAGGGTACGGCTTAGGGTACGGGTTCGGGGAGGGTTTCGGGTAGGGCGTAGGGTATGGGTTAGGGTTAGGGTTAGGGTTAGTGTTAGGGTTAGGGCTCGGTTTAGGGTACGGGTTAGGTTTAGGGTACTCGTTAGGGTTAGGGTACGCGTTAGGGTGAGGGTAGTTATTAAACCTATCCCACTCTCTAGATACCCCTTACCACGTAAAGGAATATTATTTGGGGGTCCAGCCATGGAGAAGAGTTTAGACACTAGGAGAAGATAAGGAACACACCCATTATCACGAAATCACATTAGGATTCTCTTTTTAACCTGTTCCTTAAAACACTAGTGCTTAGGAAATCTATTGGAGGCAGAAGCAGTCAAGGGTAGCTTAGGGTTAGGGTTAGGGTTAGGGTGAGGTTTAGGGTACGGCTTAGGGTACGGGTTCGGGGAGGGGTTCGGGTAGGGCGTAGGTTATGGGTTAGGGTTAGGGTTAGGGCTAGTGTTAGGGTTAGGGCTCGGTTTAGGGTACGGGTTAGGATTAGGGTACGCGTTAGGGTTAGGGTAGGGGTTAGGGTTAGGGTACGCGTTAGGGTGAGGGTAGTTATTAAACCTACCCCACTCTCTGGATACCCCTTAGCACGTAAAGGAATATTATTTGGGGGTCCAGCCATGGAGAAGAGTTTAGACACGAGGAGAAGATAAGGAACACACCCATTATCAAGAAATCACATTAGGATTATCTTTTTAACCTGGTCCTTAAAACACTAGTGCTTAGGAAATCTATTGGAGGCAGAAGCCGTCAAGGGTAGCTTAGGGTTAGGGTTAGGGTTAGGGTGAGGGTTAGTGTACGGCTTAGGGTACGGGTTCGGGGAGGTGTTCGGGTAGGGCGTAGGGTATGGGTTAGGGTTAGGGTTAGGGCTAGGGTTAGGGTTAGGGCTCGGTTTAGGGTACGGGTTAGGATTAGGGTACGGGTTAGGGTTAGGGTAGGGTTTAGGGTTAGGGTACGCGTTAGGGTGAGGGTAGTTATTAAACCTATCCCATTCTCTAGATACCCCTTAGCACGTAAAGGAATATTATTTGGGGGTCCAGCCATGGAGAAGAGTTTAGACACGAGGAGAAGATAAGGAACACACCCATTATCAAGAAATCACATTAGGATTCTCTTTTTAACCTGTTCCTTAAAACACTTGTGCTTAGGAAATCTATTGGAGGCAGAAGCAGTGAAGGGTAGCTTAGGGTTACGGTTAGGGTTAGGGTGAGGGTTAGGGTACGGCTTAGGGTACGGGTTCGGGGAGGGTTTCGGGTAGGGCGTAGGGTATGGGTTAGGTTTAGGGTTAGGGTTAGTGTTAGGGTTAGGGCTCGGTTTAGGGTACGGGTTAGGATTAGGGTACTCGTTAGGGTTAGGGTAGCGGTTAGGGTTAGGGTACGCGTTAGGGTGAGGGTAGTTATTAAACCTATCCCACTCTCTAGATACCCCTTAGCACGTAAAGGAATATTATTTGGGCGTCCAGCCATGGAGAAGAGTTTAGACACGAGGAGAAGATAAGGAACACACCCATTATCAAGAAATCACAATATGATTCTCTTTTTAAACTGTTCCTTAAAACACTAGTGGTTAGGAAATCTATTGGAGGCAGAAGCAGTCAAGGGTAGCTTAGGGTTAGGGTTAGGGTTAGGGTGAGGTTTAGGGTACGGCTTAGGGTACGGGTTCGGGGAGGGTTTCGGGTAGGGCGTAGGGTATGGGTTAGGGTTAGGGTTAGGGTTAGTGTTAGGGTTAGGGCTCGGTTTAGGGTACGGGTTAGGATTAGGGTACTCGTTAGGGTTAGGGTAGCGGTTAGGGTTAGGGTACGCGTTAGGGTGAGGGTAGTTATTAAACCTATCCCACTCTCTAGATACCCCTTACCACGTAAAGGAATATTATTTGGGGGTCCAGCCATGGAGAAGAGTTTAGACACTAGGAGAAGATAAGGAACACACCCATTATCATGAAATCACATTAGGATTCTCTTTTTAACCTGTTCCTTAAAACACTAGTGCTTAGGAAATCTATTGGAGGCAGAAGCAGTCAAGGGTAGCTTAGGGTTAGGGTTAGGGTTAGGGTGAGGGTTAGGGTACGGCTTAGGGTACGGGTTCGGGGAGGGGTTCGGGTAGGGCGTAGGGTATGGGTTAGGGTTAGGGTTAGGGCTAGTGTTAGGGTTAGGGCTCGGTTTAGGGTACGGGTTAGGATTAGGGTACGCGTTAGGGTTAGGGTAGGGGTTAGGGTTAGGGTACGCGTTAGGGTGAGGGTAGTTATTAAACCTACCCCACTCTCTAGATACCCCTTAGCACGTAAAGGAATATTATTTGGGGGTCCAGCCATGGAGAAGAGTTTAGACACGAGGAGAAGATAAGGAACACACCCATTATCAAGAAATCACATTAGGATTCTCTTTTTAACCTGGTCCTTAAAACACTAGTGCTTAGGAAATCTATTGGAGGCAGAAGCCGTCAAGGGTAGCTTAGGGTTAGGGTTAGGGTTAGGGTGAGGGTTAGGGTACGGCTTAGGGTACGGGTTCGTGGAGGGTTTCGGGTAGGGCGTAGGGTATGGGTTAGGGTTAGGGTTAGGGTTAGTGTTAGGGTTAGGGCTCGGTTTAGGGTACGGGTTAGGTTTAGGGTACTCGTTAGGGTTAGGGTACGCGTTAGGGTGAGGGTAGTTATTAAACCTATCCCACTCTCTAGATACCCCTTACCACGTAAAGGAATATTATTTGGGGGTCCAGCCATGGAGAAGAGTTTAGACACTAGGAGAAGATAAGGAACACACCCATTATCACGAAATCACATTAGGATTCTCTTTTTAACCTGTTCCTTAAAACACTAGTGCTTAGGAAATCTATTGGAGGCAGAAGCAGTCAAGGGTAGCTTAGGGTTAGGGTTAGGGTTAGGGTGAGGTTTAGGGTACGGTTTAGGGTACGGGTTCGGGGAGGGGTTCGGGTAGGGCGTAGGTTATGGGTTAGGGTTAGGGTTAGGGCTAGTGTTAGGGTTAGGGCTCGGTTTAGGGTACGGGTTAGGATTAGGGTACGCGTTAGGGTTAGGGTAGGGGTTAGGGTTAGGGTACGCGTTAGGGTGAGGGTAGTTATTAAACCTACCCCACTCTCTGGATACCCCTTAGCACGTAAAGGAATATTATTTGGGGGTCCAGCCATGGAGAAGAGTTTAGACACGAGGAGAAGATAAGGAACACACCCATTATCAAGAAATAACATTAGGATTATCTTTTTAACCTGGTCCTTAAAACACTAGTGCTTAGGAAATCTATTGGAGGCAGAAGCCGTCAAGGGTAGCTTAGGGTTAGGGTTAGGGTTAGGGTGAGGGTTAGTGTACGGCTTAGCGTACGGGTTCGGGGAGGTGTTCGGGTAGGGCGTAGGGTATGGGTTAGGGTTAGGGTTAGGGCTAGGGTTAGGGTTAGGGCTCGGTTTAGGGTACGGGTTAGGATTAGGGTACGGGTTAGGGTTAGGGTAGGGTTTAGGGTTAGGGTACGCGTTAGGGTGAGGGTAGTTATTAAACCTATCCCATTCTCTAGATACCCCTTAGCACGTAAAGGAATATTATTTGGGGGTCCAGCCATGGAGAACAGTTTAGACACGAGGAGAAGATAAGGAACACACCCATTATCAAGAAATCACATTAGGATTCTCTTTTTAACCTGTTCCTTAAAACACTTGTGCTTAGGAAATCTATTGGAGGCAGAAGCAGTGAAGGGTAGCTTAGGGTTACGGTTAGGGTTAGGGTGAGGGTTAGGGTACGGCTTAGGGTACGGGTTCGGGGAGGGTTTCGGGTAGGGCGTAGGGTATGGGTTAGGTTTAGGGTTAGGGTTAGTGTTAGGGTTAGGGCTCGGTTTAGGGTACGGGTTAGGATTAGGGTACTCGTTAGGGTTAGGGTAGCGGTTAGGGTTAGGGTACGCGTTAGGGTGAGGGTAGTTATTAAACCTATCCCACTCTCTAGATACCCCTTAGCACGTAAAGGAATATTATTTGGGGGTCCAGCCATGGAGAAGAGTTTAGACACGAGGAGAAGATAAGGAACACACCCATTATCAAGAAATCACAATATGATTCTCTTTTTAAACTGTTCCTTAAAACACTAGTGGTTAGGAAATCTATTGGAGGCAGAAGCAGTCAAGGGTAGCTTAGGGTTAGGGTTAGGGTTAGGGTGAGGTTTAGGGTACGGCTTAGGGTACGGGTTCGGGGAGGGTTTCGGGTAGGGCGTAGGGTATGGGTTAGGGTTAGGGTTAGGGTTAGTGTTAGGGTTAGGGCTCGGTTTAGGGTACGGGTTAGGATTAGGGTACTCGTTAGGGTTAGGGTAGCGGTTAGGGTTAGGGTACGCGTTAGGGTGAGGGTAGTTATTAAACCTATCCCACTCTCTAGATATCCCTTACCACGTAAAGGAATATTATTTGGGGGTCCAGCCATGGAGAAGAGTTTAGACACTAGGAGAAGATAAGGAACACACCCATTATCATGAAATCACATTAGGATTCTCTTTTTAACCTGTTCCTTAAAACACTAGTGCTTAGGAAATCTATTGGAGGCAGAAGCAGTCAAGGGTAGCTTAGGGTTAGGGTTAGGGTTAGGGTGAGGGTTAGGGTACGGCTTAGGGTACGGGTTCGGAGAGGGGTTCGGGTAGGGCGTACGTTATGGGTTAGGGTTAGGGTTAGGGCTAGTGTTAGGGTTAGGGCTCGGTTTAGGGTACGGGTTAGGATTAGGGTACGCGTTAGGGTTAGGGTAGGGGTTAGGGTTAGGGTACGCGTTAGGGTGAGGGTAGTTATTAAACCTACCCCACTCTCTAGATACCCCTTAGCACGTAAAGGAATATTATTTGGGGGTCCAGCCATGGAGAAGAGTTTAGACACGAGGAGAAGATAAGGAACACACCCATTATCAAGAAATCACATTAGGATTCTCTTTTTAAACTGGTCCTTAAAACACTAGTGCTTAGGAAATCTATTGGAGGCAGAAGCCGTCAAGGGTAGCTTAGGGTTAGGGTTAGGGTTAGGGTGAGGGTTAGGGTACGGCTTAGGGTACGGGTTCGGGGAGGGTTTCGGGTAGGGCGTAGGGTATGGGTTAGGGTTAGGGTTAGGGTTAGTGTTAGGGTTAGGGCTCGGTTTAGGGTACGGGTTAGGTTTAGGGTACTCGTTAGGGTTAGGGTACGCGTTAGGGTGAGGGTAGTTATTAAACCTATCCCACTCTCTAGATACCCCTTACCACGTAAAGGAATATTATTTGGGGGTCCAGCCATGGAGAAGAGTTTAGACACTAGGAGAAGATAAGGAACACACCCATTATCACGAAATCACATTAGGATTCTCTTTTTAACCTGTTCCTTAAAACACTAGTGCTTAGGAAATCTATTGGAGGCAGAAGCAGTCAAGGGTAGCTTAGGGTTAGGGTTAGGGTTAGGGTGAGGTTTAGGGTACGGCTTAGGGTACGGGTTCGGGGAGGGGTTCGGGTAGGGCGTAGGTTATGGGTTAGGGTTAGGGTTAGGGCTAGTGTTAGGGTTAGGGCTCGGTTTAGGGTACGGGTTAGGATTAGGGTACGCGTTAGGGTTAGGGTAGGGGTTAGGGTTAGGGTACGCGTTAGGGTGAGGGTAGTTATTAAACCTAGCCCACTCTCTGGATACCCCTTAGCACGTAAAGGAATATTATTTGGGGGTCCAGCCATGGAGAAGAGTTTAGACACGAGGAGAAGATAAGGAACACACCCATTATCAAGAAATCACATTAGGATTATCTTTTTAACCTGGTCCTTAAAACACTAGTGCTTAGGAAATCTATTGGAGGCAGAAGCCGTCAAGGGTAGCTTAGGGTTAGGGTTAGGGTTAGGGTGAGGGTTAGTGTACGGCTTAGGGTACGGGTTCGGGGAGGTGTTCGGGTAGGGCGTAGGGTATGGGTTAGGGTTAGGGTTAGGGCAAGGGTTAGGGTTAGGGCTCGGTTTAGGGTACGGGTCAGGATTAGGGTACGGGTTAGGGTTAGGGTAGGGTTTAGGGTTAGGGTACGCGTTAGGGTGAGGGTAGTTATTAAACCTATCCCATTCTCTAGATACCCCTTAGCACGTAAAGGAATATTATTTGGGGGTCCAGCCATGGAGAAGAGTTTAGACACGAGGAGAAGATAAGGAACACACCCATTATCAAGAAATCACATTAGGATTCTCTTTTTAACCTGTTCCTTAAAACACTTGTGCTTAGGAAATCTATTGGAGGCAGAAGCAGTGAAGGGTAGCTTAGGGTTACGGTTAGGGTTAGGGTGAGGGTTAGGGTACGGCTTAGGGTACGGGTTCGGGGAGGGGTTCGGGTAGGGCGTAGGCTATGGGTTAGGTTTAGGGTTAGGGTTAGTGTTAGGGTTAGGGCTCGGTTTAGGGTACGGGTTAGGATTAGGGTACTCGTTAGGGTTAGGGTAGCGGTTAGGGTTAGGGTACGCGTTAGGGTGAGGGTAGTTATTAAACCTATCCCACTCTCTAGATACCCCTTAGCACGTAAAGGAATATTATTTGGGGGTCCAGCCATGGAGAAGAGTTTAGACACGAGGAGAAGATAAGGAACACACCCATTATCAAGAAATCACAATATGATTCTCTTTTTAAACTGTTCCTTAAAACACTAGTGGTTAGGAAATCTATTGGAGGCAGAAGCAGTCAAGGGTAGCTTAGGGTTAGGGTTAGGGTTAGGGTGAGGTTTAGGGTACGGCTTAGGGTACGGGTTCGGGGAGGGTTTCGGGTAGGGCGTAGGGTATGGGTTAGGGTTAGGGTTAGGGTTAGTGTTAGGGTTAGGGCTCGGTTTAGGGTACGGGTTAGGATTAGGGTACTCGTTAGGGTTAGGGTAGCGGTTAGGGTTAGGGTACGCGTTAGGGTGAGGGTAGTTATTAAACCTATCCCACTCTCTAGATACCCCTTACCACGTAAAGGAATATTATTTGGGAGTCCAGCCATGGAGAAGAGTTTAGACACTAGGAGAAGATAAGGAACACACCCATTATCATGAAATCACATTAGGATTCTCTTTTTAACCTGTTCCTTAAAACACTAGTGCTTAGGAAATCTATTGGAGGCAGAAGCAGTCAAGGGTAGCTTAGGGTTAGGGTTAGGGTTAGGGTGAGGGTTAGGGTACGGCTTAGGGTACGGGTTCAGGGAGGGGTTCGGGTAGGGCGTAGGGTATGGGTTAGGGTTAGGGTTAGAGTTAGTGTTAGGGTTAGGGATCGGTTTAGGGTACGGGTTAGGATTAGGGTACGCGCTAGGGTTAGGTTAGGGGTTAGGGTTAGGGTACGCGTTAGGTTGAGGGTAGTTATTAAACCTATCACACTCTCTAGATACCCCTTAGCACATAAAGGAATATTATTTGGGGGTCCAGCCATGGAGAAGAGTTTAGACACGAGGAGAAGATAAGGAACACACCCATTATCAAGAAATCATATTAGGATTCTCTTTTTAACATGTTCCTTAAAACACTAGTGCTTAGGAAATCTATTGGAGGCAGAAGCCGTCAAGGGTGGCTTAGGGTTAGGGTTAGGGTTAGGGTGAGGGTTAGGGTACGGCTTAGGGTACGGGTTCGGGGAGGTGTTCGGGTAGGGCGTAGGGTATGGGTTAGGGTTAGGGTTAGGGCTAGGGTTAGGGTTAGGGCTCGGTTTAGGGTACGGGTTAGGATTAGGGTACGCGTTAGGGTTAGGGTAGGGTTTAGGGTTAGAGTACGCGTTAGGGTGAGGGTAGTTATTAAACCTATCCCATTCTCTAGATACCCCTTAGCACGTAAAGGAATATTATTTGGGGGTCCAGCCATGGAGAAGAGTTTAGACACGAGGAGAAGATAAGGAACACACCCATTATCAAGAAATCACATTAGGATTCTCTTTTTAACCTGTTCCTTAAAACACTTGTGCTTAGGAAATCTATTGGAGGCAGAAGCAGTCAAGGGTAGCTTAGGGATAGGGTTAGGGTTAGGGTACGGCTTAGGGTACGGGTTCGGGGAGGGGTTCGGGTAGGGCGTAGGGTATGGGTTAGGGTTAGCGTTAGGGTTAGTGTTAGGGTTAGGGCTCGGTTTAGGGTACGGGTTAGGATTAGGGTACGCGTTAGTGTTAGGGTAGTGGTTAGGGTTAGGGTACGCTTTAGGGTGAGGGTAGTTATTAAACCTATCCCACTCTCTAGATACCCCTTAGCACGTAAAGGAATATTATTTGGGGGTCCAGCCATGGAGAAGAGTTTAGACACTAGGAGAAGATAAGGAACACACCCATTATTAAGAAATCACAATATGATTCTCTTTTTAAACTGTTCCTTAAAACACTAGTGGTTAGGAAATCTATTGGAGGCAGAAGCAGTGAAGGGTAGCTTAGGGTTACGGTTAGAGTTAGGGTGAGGGTTAGGGTACGGCTTAGGGTACGGGTTTGGGGAGGGTTTCGGGTAGGGCGTAGGGTATGGGTTAGGTTTAGGGTTAGGGTTAGTGTTAGGGTTAGGGCTCGGTTTAGGGTACGGGTTAGGATTAGGGTACTCGTTAGGGTTAGGGTAGCGGTTAGGGTTAGGGTACGCGTTAGGGTGAGGGTAGTTATTAAACCTATCCCACTCTCTAGATACCCCTTAGCACGTAGAGGAATATTATTTGGGGGTCCAGCCATGGAGAAGAGTTTAGACACGAGGAGAAGATAAGGAACACACCCATTATCAAGAAATCACATTAGGATTCTCCTTTAAACCTGTTCCTTAAATCACTAGTGCTTAGGAAATCTATTGGAGGCAGAAGCCGTCAAGGGTAGCTTAGGGTTAGGGTTAGGGTTAGGGTGAGGGTTAGGGTACGGCTTAGGTTACGGGTTCGGGGAGGGGTTCGGGTAGGGCGTAGGGTATGGGTTAGAGTTAGGGTTAGGGTTAGTGTTAGGGTTAGGGCTCAGTTTAGGGTACGGGTTAGGATTAGGGTACGCGTTAGTGTTAGGGTAGGGGTTAGGGTTAGGGTACGCTTTAGGGTGAGGGTAGTTATTAAACCTATCCCACTCTCTAGATACCCCTTAGCACGTAAAGGAATATTATTTGGGGGTCCAGCCATGGAGAAGGGTTTAGACACTAGGAGAAGATAAGGAACACACCCATTATCAAGAAATCACAATATGATTCTCTTTTTAAACTGTTCCTTAAAACACTAGTGGTTAGGAAATCTATTGGAGGCAGAAGCAGTCAAGGGTAGCTTAGGGTTAGGGTTAGGGTTAGGGTGAGGTTTAGGGTACGGCTTAGGGTACGGGTTCGGGGAGGGTTTCGGGTAGGGCGTAGGGTATGGGTTAGGGTTAGGGTTAGGGTTAGTGTTAGGGTTAGGGCTCGGTTTAGGGTACGGGTTAGGATTAGGGTACTCGTTAGGGTTAGGGTAGCGGTTAGGGTTAGGGTACGCGTTAGGGTGAGGGTAGTTATTAAACCTATCCCACTCTCTAGATACCCCTTACCACGTAAAGGAATATTATTTGGGGGTCCAGCCATGGAGAAGAGTTTAGACACTAGGAGAAGATAAGGAACACACCCATTATCACGAAATCACATTAGGATTCTCTTTTTAACCTGTTCCTTAAAACACTAGTGCTTAGGAAATCTATTGGAGGCAGAAGCAGTCAAGGGTAGCTTAGGGTTAGGGTTAGGGTTAGGGTGAGGTTTAGGGTACGGCTTAGGGTACGGGTTCGGGGAGGGGTTCGGGTAGGGCGTAGGGTATGGGTTAGGGTTAGTGTTAGGGCTAGTGTTAGGGTTAGGGCTCGGTTTAGGGTACGGGTTAGGATTAGGGTACGCGTTAGGGTTAGGGTAGGGGTTAGGGTTAGGGTACGCGTTAGGGTGAGGGTAGTTATTAAACCTACCCCACTCTCTGGATACCCCTTAGCACGTAAAGGAATATTATTTGGGGGTCCAGCCATGGAGAAGAGTTTAGACACGAGGAGAAGATAAGGAACACACCCATTATCAAGAAATCACATTAGGATTATCTTTTTAACCTGGTCCTTAAAACACTAGTGCTTAGGAAATCTATTGGAGGCAGAAGCCGTCAAGGGTAGCTTAGGGTTAGGGTTAGGGTTAGGGTGAGGGTTAGTGTACGGCTTAGGGTACGGGTTCGGGGAGGTGTTCGGGTAGGGCGTAGGGTATGGGTTAGGGTTAGGGTTAGGGCTAGGGTTAGGGTTAGGGCTCGGTTTAGGGTACGGGTTAGGATTAGGGTACGGGTTAGGGTTAGGGTAGGGTTTAGGGTTAGGGTACGCGTTAGGGTGAGGGTAGTTATTAAACCTATCCCATTCTCTAGATACCCCTTAGCACGTAAAGGAATATTATTTGGGGGTCCAGCCATGGAGAAGAGTTTAGACACGAGGAGAAGATAAGGAACACACCCATTATCAAGAAATCACATTAGGATTCTCTTTTTAACCTGTTCCTTAAAACACTTGTGCTTAGGAAATCTATTGGAGGCAGAAGCAGTGAAGGGTAGCTTAGGGTTACGGTTAGGGTTAGGGTGAGGGTTAGGGTACGGCTTAGGGTACGGGTTCGGGGAGGGTTTCGGGTAGGGCGTAGGGTATGGGTTAGGTTTAGGGTTAGGGTTAGTGTTAGGGTTAGGGCTCGGTTTAGGGTACGGGTTAGGATTAGGGTACTCGATAGGGTTAGGGTAGCGGTTAGGGTTAGGGTACGCGTTAGGGTGAGGGTAGTTATTAAACCTATCCCACTCTCTAGATACCCCTTAGCACGTAAAGGAATATTATTTGGGGGTCCAGCCATGGAGAAGAGTTTAGACACGAGGAGAAGATAAGGAACACACCCATTATCAAGAAATCACAATATGATTCTCTTTTTAAACTGTTCCTTAAAACACTAGTGGTTAGGAAATCTATTGGAGGCAGAAGCAGTCAAGGGTAGCTTAGGGTTAGGGTTAGGGTTAGGGTGAGGTTTAGGGTACGGCTTAGGGTACGGGTTCGGGGAGGGTTTCGGGTAGGGCGTAGGGTATGGGTTAGGGTTAGGGTTAGGGCTAGTGTTAGGGTTAGGGCTCGGTTTAGGGTACGGGTTAGGATTAGGGTACGCGTTAGGGTTAGGGTAGGGGTTAGGGTTAGGGTACGCGTTAGGGTGAGGGTAGTTATTAAACCTACCCCACTCTCTAGATACCCCTTAGCACGTAAAGGAATATTATTTGGGGGTCCAGCCATGGAGAAGAGTTTAGACACGAGGAGAAGATAAGGAACACACCCATTATCAAGAAATCACATTAGGATTCTCTTTTTAACCTGGTCCTTAAAACACTAGTGCTTAGGAAATCTATTGGAGGCAGAAGCCGTCAAGGGTAGCTTAGGGTTAGGGTTAGGGTTAGGGTGAGGGTTAGGGTACGGCTTAGGGTACGGGTACGGGGAGGGTTTCGGGTAGGGCGTAGGGTATGGGTTAGGGTTAGGGTTAGGGTTAGTGTTAGGGTTAGGGCTCGGTTTAGGGTACGGGTTAGGTTTAGGGTACTCGTTAGGGTTAGGGTACGCGTTAGGGTGAGGGTAGTTATTAAACCTATCCCACTCTCTAGATACCCCTTACCACGTAAAGGAATATTATTTGGGGGTCCAGCCATGGAGAAGAGTTTAGACACTAGGAGAAGATAAGGAACACACCCATTATCACGAAATCACATTAGGATTCTCTTTTTAACCTGTTCCTTAAAACACTAGTGCTTAGGAAATCTATTGGAGGCAGAAGCAGTCAAGGGTAGCTTAGGGTTAGGGTTAGGGTTAGGGTGAGGTTTAGGGTACGGCTTAGGGTACGGGTTCGGGGAGGGGTTCGGGTAGGGCGTAGGTTATGGGTTAGGGTTAGGGTTAGGGCTAGTGTTAGGGTTAGGGCTCGGTTTAGGGTACGGGTTAGGATTAGGGTACGCGTTAGGGTTAGGGTAGGGGTTAGGGTTAGGGTACGCGTTAGGGTGAGGGTAGTTATTAAACCTACCCCACTCTCTGGATACCCCTTAGCACGTAAAGGAATATTATTTGGGGGTCCAGCCATGGAGAAGAGTTTAGACACGAGGAGAAGATAAGGAACACACCCATTATCAAGAAATCACATTAGGATTATCTTTTTAACCTGGTCCTTAAAACACTAGTGCTTAGGAAATCTATTGGAGGCAGAAGCCGTCAAGGGTAGCTTAGGGTTAGGGTTAGGGTTAGGGTGAGGGTTAGTGTACGGCTTAGGGTACGGGTTCGGGGAGGTGTTCGGGTAGGGCGTAGGGTATGGGTTAGGGTTAGGGTTAGGGCTAGGGTTAGGGTTAGGGCTCGGTTTAGGGTACGGGTTAGGATTAGGGTACGGGTTAGGGTTAGGGTAGGGTTTAGGGTTAGGGTACGCGTTAGGGTGAGGGTAGTTATTAAACCTATCCCATTCTCTAGATACCCCTTAGCACGTAAAGGAATATTATTTGGGGGTCCAGCCATGGAGAAGAGTTTAGACACGAGGAGAAGATAAGGAACACACCCATTATCAAGAAATCACATTAGGATTCTCTTTTTAACCTGTTCCTTAAAACACTTGTGCTTAGGAAATCTATTGGAGGCAGAAGCAGTGAAGGGTAGCTTAGGGTTACGGTTAGGGTTAGGGTGAGGGTTAGGGTACGGCTTAGGGTACGGGTTCGGGGAGGGTTTCGGGTAGGGCGTAGGGTATGGGTTAGGTTTAGGGTTAGGGTTAGTGTTAGGGTTAGGGCTCGGTTTAGGGTACGGGTTAGGATTAGGGTACTCGTTAGGGTTAGGGTAGCGGTTAGGGTTAGGGTACGCGTTAGGGTGAGGGTAGTTATTAAACCTATCCCACTCTCTAGATACCCCTTAGCACGTAAAGGAATATTATTTGGGGGTCCAGCCATGGAGAAGAGTTTAGACACGAGGAGAAGATAAGGAACACACCCATTATCAAGAAATCACAATATGATTCTCTTTTTAAACTGTTCCTTAAAACACTAGTGGTTAGGAAATCTATTGGAGGCAGAAGCAGTCAAGGGTAGCTTAGGGTTAGGGTTAGGGTTAGGGTGAGGTTTAGGGTACGGCTTAGGGTACGGGTTCGGGGAGGGTTTCGGGTAGGGCGTAGGGTATGGGTTAGGGTTAGGGTTAGGGTTAGTGTTAGGGTTAGGGCTCGGTTTAGGGTACGGGTTAGGATTAGGGTACTCGTTAGGGTTAGGGTAGCGGTTAGGGTTAGGGTACGCGTTAGGGTGAGGGTAGTTATTAAACCTATCCCACTCTCTAGATACCCTTTACCACGTAAAGGAATATTATTTGGGGGTCCAGCCATGGAGAAGAGTTTAGACACTAGGAGAAGATAAGGAACACACCCATTATCATGAAATCACATTAGGATTCTCTTTTTAACCTGTTCCTTAAAACACTAGTGCTTAGGAAATCTATTGGAGGCAGAAGCAGTCAAGGGTAGCTTAGGGTTAGGGTTAGGGTTAGGGTGAGGGTTAGGGTACGGCTTAGGGTACGGGTTCGGGGAGGGGTTCGGGTAGGGCGTAGGTTATGGGTTAGGGTTAGGGTTAGGGCTAGTGTTAGGGTTAGGGCTCGGTTTAGGGTACGGGTTAGGATTAGGGTACGCGTTAGGGTTAGGGTAGGGGTTAGGGTTAGGGTACGCGTTAGGGTGAGGGTAGTTATTAAACCTACCCCACTCTCTAGATACCCCTTAGCACGTAAAGGAATATTATTTGGGGGTCCAGCCATGGAGAAGAGTTTAGACACGAGGAGAAGATAAGGAACACACCCATTATCAAGAAATCACATTAGGATTCTCTTTTTAACCTGGTCCTTAAAACACTAGTGCTTAGGAAATCTATTGGAGGCAGAAGCCGTCAAGGGTAGCTTAGGGTTAGGGTTAGGGTTAGGGTGAGGGTTAGGGTACGGCTTAGGGTACGGGTTCGGGGTGGGTTTCGGGTAGGGCGTAGGGTATGGGTTAGGGTTAGGGTTAGGGTTAGTGTTAGGGTTAGGGCTCGGTTTAGGGTACGGGTTAGGTTTAGGGTACTCGTTAGGGTTAGGGTACGCGTTAGGGTGAGGGTAGTTATTAAACCTATCCCACTCTCTAGATACCCCTTACCACGTAAAGGAATATTATTTGGGGGTCCAGCCATGGAGAAGAGTTTAGACACTAGGAGAAGATAAGGAACACACCCATTATCACGAAATCACATTAGGATTCTCTTTTTAACCTGTTCCTTAAAACACTAGTGCTTAGGAAATCTATTGGAGGCAGAAGCAGTCAAGGGTAGCTTAGGGTTAGGGTTAGGGTTAGGGTGAGGTTTAGGGTACGGCTTAGGGTACGGGTTCGGGGAGGGGTTCGGGTAGGGCGTAGGTTATGGGTTAGGGGTAGGGTTAGGGCTAGTGTTAGGGTTAGGGCTCGGTTTAGGGTACGGGTTAGGATTAGGGTACGCGTTAGGGTTAGGGTAGGGGTTAGGGTTAGGGTACGCGTTAGGGTGAGGGTAGTTATTAAACCTACCCCACTCTCTAGATACCCCTTAGCACGTAAAGGAATATTATTTGGGGGTCCAGCCATGGAGAAGAGTTTAGACACGAGGAGAAGATAAGGAACACACCCATTATCAAGAAATCACATTAGGATTATCTTTTTAACCTGGTCCTTAAAACACTAGTGCTTAGGAAATCTATTGGAGGCAGAAGCCGTCAAGGGTAGCTTAGGGTTAGGGTTAGGGTTAGGGTGAGGGTTAGTGTACGGCTTAGGGTACGGGTTCGGGGAGGTGTTCGGGTAGGGCGTAGGGTATGGGTTAGGGTTAGGGTTAGGGCTAGGGTTAGGGTTAGGGCTCGGTTTAGGGTACGGGTTAGGATTAGGGTACGGGTTAGGGTTAGGGTAGAGTTTAGGGTTAGGGTACGCGTTAGGGTGAGGGTAGTTATTAAACCTATCCCATTCTCTAGATACCCCTTAGCACGTAAAGGAATATTATTTGGGGGTCCAGCCATGGAGAAGAGTTTAGACACGAGGAGAAGATAAGGAACACACCCATTATCAAGAAATCACATTAGGATTCTCTTTTTAACCTGTTCCTTAAAACACTTGTGCTTAGGAAATCTATTGGAGGCAGAAGCAGTGAAGGGTAGCTTAGGGTTACGGTTAGGGTTAGGGTGAGGGTTAGGGTACGGCTTAGGGTACGGGTTCGGGGAGGGTTTCGGGTAGGGCGTAGGGTATGGGTTAGGTTTAGGGTTAGGGTTAGTGTTAGGGTTAGGGCTCGGTTTAGGGTACGGGTTAGGATTAGGGTACTCGTTAGGGTTAGGGTAGCGGTTAGGGTTAGGGTACGCGTTAGGGTGAGGGTAGTTATTAAACCTATCCCACTCTCTAGATACCCCTTAGCACGTAAAGGAATATTATTTGGGGGTCCAGCCATGGAGAAGAGTTTAGACACGAGGAGAAGATAAGGAACACACCCATTATCAAGAAATCACAATATGATTCTCTTTTTAAACTGTTCCTTAAAACACTAGTGGTTAGGAAATCTATTGGAGGCAGAAGCAGTCAAGGGTAGCTTAGGGTTAGGGTTAGGGTTAGGGTGAGGTTTAGGGTACGGCTTAGGGTACGGGTTCGGGGAGGGTTTCGGGTAGGGCGTAGGGTATGGGTTAGGGTTAGGGTTAGGGTTAGTGTTAGGGTTAGGGCTCGGTTTAGGGTACGGGTTAGGATTAGGGTACTCGTTAGGGTTAGGGTAGCGGTTAGGGTTAGGGTACGCGTTAGGGTGAGGGTAGTTATTAAACCTATCCCACTCTCTAGATACCCCTTACCACGTAAAGGAATATTATTTGGGGGTCCAGCCATGGAGAAGAGTTTAGACACTAGGAGAAGATAAGGAACACACCCATTGTCATGAAATCACATTAGGATTCTCTTTTTAACCTGTTCCTTAAAACACTAGTGCTTAGGAAATCTATTGGAGGCAGAAGCAGTCAAGGGTAGCTTAGGGTTAGGGTTAGGGTTAGGGTGAGGGTTAGGGTACGGCTTAGGGTACGGGTTCGGGGAGGGGTTCGGGTAGGGCGTAGGTTATGGGTTAGGGTTAGGGTTAGGGCTAGTGTTAGGGTTAGGGCTCGGTTTAGGGTACGGGTTAGGATTAGGTTACGCGTTAGGGTTAGGGTAGGGGTTAGGGTTAGGGTACGCGTTAGGGTGAGGGTAGTTATTAAACCTACCCCACTCTCTAGATACCCCTTAGCACGTAAAGGAATATTATTTGGGGGTCCAGCCATGGAGAAGAGTTTAGACACGAGGAGAAGATAAGGAACACACCCATTATCAAGAAATCACATTAGGATTCTCTTTTTAACCTGGTCCTTAAAACACTAGTGCTTAGGAAATCTATTGGAGGCAGAAGCCGGCAAGGGTAGCTTAGGGTTAGGGTTAGGGTTAGGGTGAGGGTTAGGGTACGGCTTAGGGTACGGGTTCGGGGAGGGTTTCGGGTAGGGCGTAGGGTATGGGTTAGGGTTAGGGTTAGGGTTAGTGTTAGGGTTAGGGCTCGGTTTAGGGTACGGGTTAGGTTTAGGGTACTCGTTAGGGTTAGGGTACGCGTTAGGGTGAGGGTAGTTATTAAACCTATCCCACTCTCTAGATACCCCTTACCACGTAAAGGAATATTATTTGGGGGTCCAGCCATGGAGAAGAGTTTAGACACTAGGAGAAGATAAGGAACACACCCATTATCACGAAATCACATTAGGATTCTCTTTTTAACCTGTTCCTTAAAACACTAGTGCTTAGGAAATCTATTGGAGGCAGAAGCAGTCAAGGGTAGCTTAGGGTTAGGGTTAGGGTTAGGGTGAGGTTTAGGGTACGGCTTAGGGTACGGGTTCGGGGAGGGGTTCGGGTAGGGCGTAGGTTATGGGTTAGGGTTAGGGTTAGGGCTAGTGTTAGGGTTAGGGCTCGGTTTAGGGTACGGGTTAGGATTAGGGTACGCGTTAGGGTTAGGGTAGGGGTTAGGGTTAGGGTACGCGTTAGGGTGAGGGTAGTTATTAAACCTACCCCACTCTCTGGATACCCCTTAGCACGTAAAGGAATATTATTTGGGGGTCCAGCCATGGAGAAGAGTTTAGACACGAGGAGAAGATAAGGAACACACCCATTATCAAGAAATCACATTAGGATTATCTTTTTAACCTGGTCCTTAAAACACTAGTGCTTAGGAAATCTATTGGAGGCAGAAGCCGTCAAGGGTAGCTTAGGGTTAGGGTTAGGGTTAGGGTGAGGGTTAGTGTACGGCTTAGGGTACGGGTTCGGGGAGGTGTTCGGGTAGGGCGTAGGGTATGGGTTAGGGTTAGGGTTAGGGCTAGGGTTAGGGTTAGGGCTCTGTTTAGGGTACGGGTTAGGATTAGGGTACGGGTTAGGGTTAGGGTAGGGTTTAGGGTTAGGGTACGCGTTAGGGTGAGGGTAGTTATTAAACCTATCCCATTCTCTAGATACCCCTTAGCACGTAAAGGAATATTATTTGGGGGTCCAGCCATGGAGAAGAGTTTAGACACGAGGAGAAGATAAGGAACACACCCATTATCAAGAAATCACATTAGGATTCTCTTTTTAACCTGTTCCTTAAAACACTTGTGCTTAGGAAATCTATTGGAGGCAGAAGCAGTGAAGGGTAGCTTAGGGTTACGGTTAGGGTTAGGGTGAGGGTTAGGGTACGGCTTAGGGTACGGGTTCGGGGAGGGTTTCGGGTAGGGAGTAGGGTATGGGTTAGGTTTAGGGTTAGGGTTAGTGTTAGGGTTAGGGCTCGGTTTAGGGTACGGGTTAGGATTAGGGTACTCGTTAGGGTTAGGGTAGCGGTTAGGGTTAGGGTACGCGTTAGTTTGAGGGTAGTTATTAAACCTATCCCACTCTCTAGATACCCCTTAGCACGTAAAGGAATATTTTTTGGGGGTCCAGCCATGGAGAAGAGTTTAGACACGAGGAGAAGATAAGGAACACACCCATTATCAAGAAATCACAATATGATTCTCTTTTTAAACTGTTCCTTAAAACACTAGTGGTTAGGAAATCTATTGGAGGCAGAAGCAGTCAAGGGTAGCTTAGGGTTAGGGTTAGGGTTAGGGTGAGGTTTAGGGTACGGCTTAGGGTACGGGTTCGGGGAGGGTTTCGGGTAGGGCGTAGGGTATGGGTTAGGGTTAGGGTTAGGGTTAGTGTTAGGGTTAGGGCTCGGTTTAGGGTACGGGTTAGGATTAGGGTACTCGTTAGGGTTAGGGTAGCGGTTAGGGTTAGGGTACGCGTTAGGGTGAGGGTAGTTATTAAACCTATCCCACTCTCTAGATACCCCTTACCACGTAAAGGAATATTATTTGGGGGTCCAGCCATGGAGAAGAGTTTAGACACTAGGAGAAGATAAGGAACACACCCATTATCATGAAATCACATTAGGATTCTCTTTTTAACCTGTTCCTTAAAACACTAGTGCTTAGGAAATCTATTGGAGGCAGAAGCAGTCAAGGGTAGCTTAGGGTTAGGGTTAGGGTTAGGGTGAGGGTTAGGGTACGGCTTAGGGTACGGGTTCGGGGAGGGGTTCGGGTAGGGCGTAGGTTATGGGTTAGGGTTAGGGTTAGGGCTAGTGTTAGGGTTAGGGCTCGGTTTAGGGTACGGGTTAGGATTAGGGTACGCGTTAGGGTTAGGGTAGGGGTTAGGGTTAGGGTACGCGTTAGGGTGAGGGTAGTTATTAAACCTACTCCACTCTCTAGATACCCCTTAGCACGTAAAGGAATATTATTTGGGGGTCCAGCCATGGAGAAGAGTTTAGACACGAGGAGAAGATAAGGAACACACCCATTATCAAGAAATCACATTAGGATTCTCTTTTTAACCTGGTCCTTAAAACACTAGTGCTTAGGAAATCTATTGGAGGCAGAAGCCGTCAAGGGTAGCTTAGGGTTAGGGTTAGGGTTAGGGTGAGGGTTAGGGTACGGCTTAGGGTACGGGTTCGGGGAGGGGTTCGGGTAGGGCGTAGGCTATGGGTTAGGGTTAGGGTTAGGGTTAGTGTTAGGGTTAGGGCTCGGTTTAGGGTACTGGTTAGGATTAGGGTACGCGTTAGGGTTAGGGTAGGGGTTAGGGTTAGGGTATACGATAGGGTGAGGTTAGTTATTAAACCTATCCCACTCTCTAGATACCCCTTAGCACGTAAAGGACTATTATTTGGGGGTCCAGCCATGGAGAAGAGTTTAAACACGAGGAGAAGATAAGGAACACACCCATTATCAAGAAATCACATTAGGATTCTCTTTTTAACCTGTTCCTTAAAACACTAGTGCTTAGGAAATCTATTGGAGGCAGAAGCCGTCAAGGTAGCTTAGGGTTAGGGTTAGGGTTAGGGTGAGGGTTATGGTACGGTTTAGGTTATGGGTTCAGGGAGGGGTTCGGGTAGGGCGTAGGGTATGGTTTAGGGTTAGGGTTAGAGTTAGTGTTAGGGTTAGGGCTCGGTTTAGGGTACGGGTTAGGATTAGGGTACGCACTAGGGTTAGGGTAGGGGTTAGGGTTAGGGAACGCGTTAGGGTGAGGGTAGTTATTATACCTATCACACTCTCTAGATACCCCTTAGCACATAAAGGAATATTATTTGGGGGTCCAGCCATGGAGAAGAGTTTAGACACGAGGAGAATATAAGGAACACACCCATTATCAAGAAATCACATTAGGATTCCCTTTTTAACCTGTTCCTTAAAACACTAGTGCTTAGGAAATCTATTGGAGGCAGAAGCCGTCAAGGGTAGCTTAGGGTTAGGGTTAGGGTTAGGGTGAGGGTTAGGGTACGGCTTACGATACGGGTTCGGGGAGGTGTTCGGGTAGGGCGTAGGGTATGGGTTAGGGTTAGGGTTAGGGCTAGTGTTAGGGTTAGGGCTCGGTTTAGGGTACGGGTTAGGATTAGGGTATGCGTTAGGGTTAGGGTAGGGGTTAGGGTTAGGGTACGCGTTAGGGTGAGGGTAGTTATTAAACCTATCCCACTCTCTAGATACCCCTTAGCACGTAAAGGAATATTATTTGGGGGTCCAGCCATGGAGAAGAGTTTAGACACGAGGAGAAGATAAGGAACACACCCATTATCAAGAAATCACATTAGGATTCTCCTTTAAACCTGTTCCTTAAATCACTAGTGCTTAGGAAATCTATTGGAGGCAGAAGCCGTCAAGGGTAGCCTAGGGTTAGGGTTAGGGTTAGGGTGAGGGTTAGGGTACGGCTTAGGGTACGGGTTCGGGGAGGGGTTCGGGTAGGGCGTAGGGTATGGGTTAGAGTTAGGGTTAGGGTTAGTGTTAGGGTTAGGGCTCAGTTTAGGGTACGGGTTAGGATTAGGGTACGCGTTAGTGTTAGGGTAGGGGTTAGGGTTAGGGTACACTTTAGGGTGAGGGTAGTTATTAAACCTATCCCACTCTCTAGATACCCCTTAGCACGTAAAGGAATATTATTTGGGGGTCCAGCCATGGAGAAGAGTTTCGACACTAGGAGAAGATAAGGAACACACCCATTATCAAGAAATCACATTAGGATTCTCTTTTTAACCTGTTCCTTAAAACACTAGTGCTTAGGAAATATATTGGAGGCAGAAGCCGTCAAGGGTACCTTAGGGTTAGGGTTAGGGTTAGGGTGAGGGTTAGGGTACGGCTTAGGGTACGGGTTCGGGGAGGGGTTCGGGTAGGGCGTAGGGTATGGGTTAGGGTTAGGGTTAGGGCTAGTGTTAGGGTTAGGGCTCGGTTTAGGGTACGGTTTAGGATTAGGGTATGCGTTAGGGTTAGGGTAGGGGTTAGGGTTAGGATACGCGTTAGGGTGAGGGTAGTTATTAAACCTATCCCACTCTCTAGATACCCCTTAGCACGTAAAGGAATATTATTTGGGGGTCCAGCCATGGAGAAGAGTTTAGACACGAGGAGAAGATAAGGAACACACCCATTATCAAGAAATCACATTAGGATTCTCTTTTAAACCTGTTCCTTAAATCACTAGTGCTTAGGAAATCTATTGGAGGCAGAAGCCGTCAAGGGTAGCTTAGGGTTAGGGTTAGGGTTAGGGTGAGGGTTCGGGTACGGCTTAGGGTACGGGTTCGGGGAGGGGTTCGGGTAGGGCGTAGGGTATGGGTTAAGGTTAGGGTTAGGGTTAGTGTTAGGGTTAGGGCTCAGTTTAGGGTACGGGTTAGGATTAGGGTACGCGTTAGGGTTAGGGTAGGGGTTAGGGTTAGGGTACGCTTTAGGGTGAGGGTAGTTATTAAACCTATCCCACTCTCTAGATACCCCTTAGCACGTAAAGGAATATTATTTGGGGGTCCAGCCATGGAGAAGGGTTTAGACACTAGGAGAAGATAAGGAACACACCCATTATCAAGAAATCACAATATGATTCTCTTTTTAAACTGTTCCTTAAAACACTAGTGGTTAGGAAATCTATTGGAGGCAGAAGCAGTCAAGGGTACCTTAGGGTTAGGCTTAGGGTTAGGGTGAGGGTTAGGGTACGGCTTAGGGTACGGGTTCGGAGACGGTTTCGGGTAGGGCCTAGGGTATGGGTTAGGGTTAGGGTTAGGGTTAGTGTTAGGGTTAGGGCTCGGTTTAGGGTACGGGTTAGGATTAGGGTACTCGTTAGGGTTAGGGTAGCGGTTAGGGTTAGGGTACGCGTTAGGGTGAGGGTAGTTATTAAACCTATCCCACTCTCTAGATAGCCCTTAGCACGTAAAGGAATATTATTTGGGGGTCCAGCCATGGAGAAGAGTTTAGACACTAGGAGAAGATGAGGAACACACCCATTATCACGAAATCACATTAGGATTCTCTTTTTAACCTGTTCCTTAAAACACTAGTGCTTAGGAAATCTATTGGAGGCAGAAGCAGTCAAGGGTAGCTTAGGGTTAGGGTTAGGGTTAGGGTGAGGGTTAGGGTACGGTTTAGGTTACGGGTTCAGGGAGGGGTTCGGGTAGGGCGTAGGGTATGGGTTAGGGTTAGGGTTAGGGTTAGTGTTAGGGTTAGGGCTGGGTTTAGGGTACGCGTTAGGATTAGGGTAGCGGTTAGGGTTAGGGTACGCGTTAGGGAGAGGGTAGTTATTAAACCTATCACACTCTCTAGATACCCCTTAGCACGTAAAGGAATATTTTTTGGGGGTCGAGCCATGGAGAAGAGTTTAGACACTAGGAGAAGATAAGGAACACACACATTATCACGAAATCACATTAGGATTCTCTTTTTAACCTGTTCCTTAAAACACTAGTGCTTAGGAAATCTATTGGAGGCAGAAGCAGTCAAGGGTAGCTTAGGGTTAGTGTTAGGGTTAGGGTGAGGGTTAGGGTACGGCTTAGGGTACGGGTTCGGGGAGGGGTTCGGGTAGGGCGTAGGGTATGGGTTAGGGTTAGGGTTAGGGCTAGTGTTAGGGTTAGGGCTCGGTTTAGGGTACGGGTTAGGATTAGGGTACGCGTTAGGGTTAGGGTAGGGGTTAGGGTTAGGGTACGCGTTAGGGTGAGGGTAGTTATTAAACCTATCCCACTCTCTAGATACCCCTTAGCACGTAAAGGAATATTATTTGGGGGTCCAGCCATGGAGAAGAGTTTAGACACGAGGAGAAGATAAGGAACACACCCATTATCAAGAAATCACATTAGGATTCTCTTTTTAACCTGTTCCTTAAAACTCTTGTGCTTAGGAAATCTATTGGAGGCAGAAGCCGTCAAGGGTAGCTTAGGGTTAGGGTTAGGGTTAGGGTACGGCTTAGGGTACGGGTTCGGGGAGGGGTTCGCGTAGGGCGTAGGGTATGGGTTAGTGTTAGGGTTAGGGTTAGTGTTAGGGTTAGGGCTCGGTTTAGGGTACGGGTTAGGATTAGGGTACGCGTTAGGGTTAGGGTAGGGGTTAGGGTTAGGGTATGCGATAGGGTGAGGTTAGTTATTAAACCTATCCCACTCTCTAGATACCCCTTAGCACGTAAAGGAATATTATTTGGGGGTCCAGCCATGGAGAAGAGTTTCGAGGGGGTCCAGCCATGGAGAAGGGTTTAGACACTAGGAGAAGATAAGGAACACACCCATTATCAAGAAATCACAATATGATTCTCTTTTTAAACTGTTCCTTAAAACACTAGTGGTTAGGAAATCTATTGGAGGCAGAAGCAGTGAAGGGTAGCTTAGGGTTACGGTTAGGGTTAGGGTGAGGGTTAGGGTACGGCTTAGGGTACGGGTTCGGGGAGGGTTTCGGGTAGGGCGTAGGGTATGGGTTAGGGTTAGGGTTAGGGTTAGTGTTAGGGTTAGGGCTCGGTTTAGGGTACGAGTTAGGATTAGGGTACTCGTTAGGGTTAGGGTAGCGGTTAGGGTTAGGGTACGCGTTAGGGTGAGGGTAGTTATTAAACCTATCCCACTCTCTAGATACCCCTTAGCACGTAAAGTAATATTATTTGGGGGTCCAGCCATGGAGAAGAGTTTAGACACGAGGAGAAGATAAGGAACACACCCATTATCAAGAAATCACATTAGGATTCTCTTTTTAACCTGTTCCTTAAAACACTAGTGCTTAGGAAATCTATCGGAGGCAGAAGCCGTCAAGGATAGCTTAGGGTTAGGGTTAGGGTGAGGGTGAGGGTTAGGGTACAGCTTAGGGTACGGGTTCGGGGAGGGGTTCGGGTAGGGCGTAGGCTATGCGTTAGGGTTAGGGTTAGGGTTAGTGTTAGGGTTAGGGCTCGGTTTAGGGTACGGGTTAGGATTAGGGTACACGTTAGGGTTAGGGTAGGGGTTAGGGTTAGGGTATGCGATAGGGTGAGGTTAGTTATTAAACCTATCCCACTCTCTAGATACCCCTTAGCACGTAAAGGAATATTATTTGGGGGTCCAGCCATGGAGAAGAGTTTAGACACTAGGAGAAGATAAGGAACACACCCATTATCAAGAAATCACATTAGGATTCTCTTTTTAACCTGTTCCTTAAAACACTAGTGCTTAGGAAATCTATTGGAGGCAGAAGCCGTCAAGGGTAGCTTAGGGTTAGGGTTAGGGTTAGGGTGAGGGTTAGGGTACGGTTTAGGGTATGGGTTCAGGGAGGGGTTCGGGTAGGGCGTAGGGTATGGGTTAGGGTTAGGGTTAGAGTTAGTGTTAGGGTTAGGGCTCGGTTTAGGGTACGGGTTAGGATTAGGGTACGCGCTAGGGTTAGGGTAGGGGTTAGGGTTAGGGAACGCGTTAGGGTGAGGGTAGTTATTATACCTATCACACTCTCTAGATACCCCTTAGCACATAAAGGAATATTATTTGGGGGTCCAGCCATGGAGAAGAGTTTAGACACGAGGAGAAGATAAGGAACACACCCATTATCAAGAAATCACATTAGGATTCTCTTTTTAACCTGTTCCTTAAAACACTAGTGCTTAGGAAATCTATTGGAGGCAGAAGCCGTCAAGGGTAGCTTAGGGTTAGGGTTAGGGTTAGGGTGAGGGTTAGGGTACGGCTTATGATACGGGTTCGGGGAGGTGTTCGGGTAGGGCGTAGGGTATGGGTTAGGGTTAGGGTTAGGGCTAGTGTTAGGGTTAGGGCTCGGTTTAGGGTACGGGTTAGGATTAGGGTATGCGTTAGGGTTAGGGTAGGGGTTAGGGTTAGGGTACGCGTTAGGGTGAGGGTAGTTATTAAACCTATCCCACTCTCTAGATACCCCTTAGCACGTAAAGGAATATTATTTGGGGGTCCAGCCATGGAGAAGAATTTAGACACGAGGAGAAGATAAGGAACACACCCATTATCAAGAAATCACATTAGGATTCTACTTTAAACCTGTTCCTTAAATCACTAGTGCTTAGGAAATCTATTGGAGGCAGAAGCCGTCAAGGGTAGCTTAGGGTTAGGGTTAGGGTTAGGGTGAGGGTTAGGGTACGGCTTAGTGTACGGGTTCGGGGAGGGGTTCGGGTAGGGCGTAGGGTATGGGTTAGAGTTAGGGTTAGGGTTAGTGTTAGGTTTAGGGCTCAGTTTAGGTTACGGGTTAGGATTAGGGTACGCGTTAGTGTTAGGGTAGGGGTTAGGGTTAGGGTACGCTTTAGGGTGAGGGTAGTTATTAAACCTATCCCACTCTCTAGATACTCCTTAGCACGTAAAGGAATATTATTTGGGGGTCCAGCCATGGAGAAGGGTTTAGACACTAGGAGAAGATAAGGAACACACCCATTATCAAGAAATCACAATATGATTCTCTTTTTAAACTGTTCCTTAAAACACTAGTGGTTAGGAAATCTATTGGAGGCAGAAGCAGTGAAGGGTAGCTTAGGGTTACAGTTAGGGTTAGGGTGAGGGTTAGGGTACGGCTTAGGGTACGGGTTCGGGGAGGGTTTCGGGTAGGGCATAGGGTATGGGTTAGGGTTAGGGTTAGGGTTAGTGTTAGGGTTAGGGCTCGGTTTAGGGTACGGGTTAGGATTTGGGTACTCGTTAGGGTTAGGGTAGCGGTTAGGGTTAGGGTACTCGTTAGGGTGAGGGTAGTTATTAAACCTATCCCACTCTCTAGATACCCCTTAGCACGTAAAGGAATATTATTTGGGGGTCCAGCCATGGAGAAGAGTTTAGACACTAGGAGAAGATAAGGAACACACCCATTATCACGAAATCACATTAGGATTCTCTTTTTAACCTGTTCCTTAAAACACTAGTGCTTAGGAAATCTATTGGAGGCAGAAGCCGTCAAGGGTAGCTTAGGGTTACGGTTAGGGTTAGGGTGAGGGTTAGGGTACGGTTTAGGGTATGGGTTCAGGGAGGGGTTCGGGTAGGGCGTAGGGTATGGGTTAGGGTTAGGGTTAGAGTTAGTGTTAGGGTTAGGGCTCGGTTTAGGGTACGGGTTAGGATTAGGGTACGTGCTAGGGTTAGGGTAGGGGTTAGGGTTAGGGAACGCGTTAGGGTGAGGGTAGTTATTATACCTATCACACTCTCTAGATACCACTTAGCACATAAAGGAATATTATTTGGGGGTCCAGCCATGGAGAAGAGTTTAGACACGAGGAGAAGATAAGGAACACACCCATTATCAAGAAATCACATTAGGATTCTCTTTTAACTTGTTCCTTAAAACACTAGTGCTTAGGAAATCTATTGGAGGCAGAAGCCGTCAAGGGTAGCTTAGGGTTAGGGTTAGGGTTAGGGTGAGGGTTAGGGTACGGCTTATGATACGGGTTCGGGGAGGTGTTCGGGTAGGGCGTAGGGTATGGGTTAGGGTTAGGGTTAGGGCTAGTGTTAGGGTTAGGGCTCGGTTTAGGGTACGGGTTAGGATTAGGGTATGCGTTAGGGTTAGGGTAGGGGTTAGGGTTAGGGTACGCGTTAGGGTGAGGGTAGTTATTAAACCTATCCCACTCTCTAGATACCCCTTAGCACGTAAAGGAATATTATTTGGGGGTCCAGCCATGGAGAAGAGTTTAGACACGAGGAGAAGATAAGGAACACACCCATTATCAAGAAATCACATTAGGATTCTCCTTTAAACCTGTTCCTTAAATCACTAGTGCTTAGGAAATCTATTGGAGGCAGAAGCCGTCAAGGGTAGCCTAGGGTTAGGGTTAGGGTTAGGGTGAGGGTTAGGGTACGGCTTAGGGTACGGGCTCGGGGAGGGATTCGGGTAGGGCGTAGGGTATGGGTTAGAGTTAGGGTTAGGGTTAGTGTTAGGGTTAGGGCTCAGTTTAGGGTACGGGTTAGGATTAGGGTACGCGTTAGTGTTAGGGTAGGGGTTAGGGTTAGGGTACGCTTTAGGGTGAGGGTAGTTATTAAACCTATCCCACTCTCTAGATACCCCTTACCACGTAAAGGAATATTATTTGTGGGTCCAGCCATGGAGAAGGGTTTAGACACTAGGAGAAGATAAGGAACACACCCATTATCAAGAAATCACAATATGATGCTCTTTTTAAACTGTTCCTTAAAACACTAGTGCTTAGGAAATCTATTGGAGGCAGAAGCAGTCAAGGGTAGCTTAGGGTTAGGGTTAGGGTGAGGGTTAGGGTACGGCTTAGGGTACGGGTTCGGGGAGGGGTTCGGGTAGGGCGTAGGGTATGGGTTAGGGTTAGGGTTAGGGCTAGTGTTAGGGTTAGGGCTCGGTTTAGGGTACGGGTTAGGATTAGGGTACGCGTTAGGGTTAGGGTAGGGGTTAGGGTTAGGGTACGCGTTAGGGTGAGGGTAGTTATTAAGCCTATCCCACTCTCTAGATACCCCTTAGCACGTAAAGGAATATTATTTCGGGGTCCAGCCATGGAGAAGAGTTTAGACACGAGGAGAAAATAAGGAACACCCCCATTATCAAGAAATCACATTAGGATTCTCTTTTTAACCTGTTCCTTAAAACACTTGTGCTTAGGAAATCTATTGGAGGCAGAAGCAGTCAAGGGTAGCTTAGGGTTAGGGTTAGGGTTAGGGTACGGCTTAGGGTACGGGTTCGGGGAGGGGTTCGGGTAGGGAGTAGGGTATTGGTTAGGGTTAGGGTTAGAGTTAGTGTTAGGGATAGGGCTCGGTTTAGGGTACGGGTTAGGATTAGGGTACGCGTTAGGGTTAGGGTAGGGGTTAGAGTTAGGGTACGCGTTAGGGTGAGGGTAGTTATTAAACCTATCCCACTCTCTAGATACCCCTTAGCACGTAAAGGAAAATTATTTGGGGGTCCAGCCATGGAGAAGAGTTTAGACACGAGGAGAAGATAAGGAACACACCCATTATCAAGAAATCACATTAGGATTCTCTTTTTAACCTGTTCCTTAAAACACTTGTGCTTAGGAAATCTATTGGAGGCAGAAGCAGTCAAGGGTAGCTTAGGGTTAGGGTTAGGGTTAGGGTACGGCTTAGGGTACGGGTTCGGGGAGGGGTTCGCGTAGGGCATAGGGTATGGGTTAGTGTTAGGGTTAGGGTTAGTGTTAGGGTTAGGGCTCGGTTTAGGGTACGGGTTAGGATTAGGGTACGCGTTAGGGTTAGGGTAGGGGTTAGGGTTAGGGTATGCGATAGGGTGAGGTTAGTTATTAAACCTATCCCACTCTCTAGATACCCCTTAGCACGTAAAGGAATATTATTTGGGGGTCCAGCCATGGAGAAGAGTTTCGACACTAGGAGAAGATAAGGAACACACCCATTATCAAGAAATCACATTAGGATTCTCTTTTTAACCTGTTCCTTAAAACACTAGTGCTTAGGAAATATATTGGAGGCAGAAGCCGTCAAGGGTAGCTTAGGGTTAGGGTTAGGGTTAGGGTGAGGGTTAGGGTACGGCTTAGGGTACGGGTTCGGGGAGGGGTTCGGGTAGGGCGTAGGGTATGGGTTAGGGTTAGGGTTAGGGCTAGTGTTAGGGTTAGGGCTCGGTTTAGGGTACGGGTTAGGATTAGGTTATGCGTTAGTGTTAGGGTAGGGGTTAGGGTTAGGATACGCGTTAGGGTGAGGGTAGTTATTAAACCTATCCCACTCTCTAGATACCCCTTAGCACGTAAAGGAATATTATTTGGGGGTCCAGCCATGGAGAAGAGTTTAGACACGAGGAGAAGATAAGGAATACACCCATTATCAAGAAATCACATTAGGATTCTCTTTTAAACCTGTTCCTTAAATCACTAGTGCTTAGGAAATCTATTGGAGGCAGAAGCCGTCAAGGGTAGCTTAGGGTTAGGGTTAGGGTTAGGGTGAGGGTTAGGGTACGGCTTAGGGTACGGGTTCGGGGAGGGTTTCGGGTAGGGCATAGGGTATGGGTTAGGGTTAGGGTTAGGGTTAGTGTTAGGTTTAGGGCTCAGTTTAGGTTACGGGTTAGGATTAGGGTACGCGTTAGTGTTAGGGTAGGGGTTAGGGTTAGGGTACGCTTTAGGGTGAGGGTAGTTATTAAACCTATCCCACTCTCTAGATACTCCTTAGCACGTAAAGGAATATTATTTGGGGGTCCAGCCATGGAGAAGGGTTTAGACACTAGGAGAAGATAAGGAACACACCCATTATCAAGAAATCACAATATGATTCTCTTTTTAAACTGTTCCTTAAAACACTAGTGGTTAGGAAATCTATTGGAGGCAGAAGCAGTGAAGGGTAGCTTAGGGTTACAGTTAGGGTTAGGGTGAGGGTTAGGGTACGGCTTAGGGTACGGGTTCGGGGAGGGTTTCGGGTAGGGCATAGGGTATGGGTTAGGGTTAGGGTTAGGGTTAGTGTTAGGGTTAGGGCTCGGTTTAGGGTACGGGTTAGGATTTGGGTACTCGTTAGGGTTAGGGTAGCGGTTAGGGTTAGGGTACGCGTTAGGGTGAGGGTAGTTATTAAACCTATCCCACTCTCTAGATACCCCTTAGCACGTAAAGGAATATTATTTGGGGGTCCAGCCATGGAGAAGAGTTTAGACACTAGGAGAAGATAAGGAACACACCCATTATCACGAAATCACATTAGGATTCTCTTTTTAACCTGTTCCTTAAAACACTAGTGCTTAGGAAATCTATTGGAGGCAGAAGCCGTCAAGGGTAGCTTAGGGTTACGGTTAGGGTTAGGGTGAGGGTTAGGGTACGGTTTAGGGTATGGGTTCAGGGAGGGGTTCGGGTAGGGCGTAGGGTATGGGTTAGGGTTAGGGTTAGAGTTAGTGTTAGGGTTAGGGCTCGGTTTAGGGTACGGGTTAGGATTAGGGTACGTGCTAGGGTTACGGTAGGGGTTAGGGTTAGGGAACGCGTTAGGGTGAGGGTAGTTATTATACCTATCACACTCTCTAGATACCCCTTAGCACATAAAGGAATATTATTTGGGGGTCCAGCCATGGAGAAGAGTTTAGACACGAGGAGAAGATAAGGAACACACCCATTATCAAGAAATCACATTAGGATTCTCTTTTAACCTGTTCCTTAAAACACTAGTGCTTAGGAAATCTATTGGAGGCAGAAGCCGTCAAGGGTAGCTTAGGGTTAGGGTTAGGGTTAGGGTGAGGGTTAGGGTACGGCTTATGATACGGGTTCGGGGAGGTGTTCGGGTAGGGCGTAGGGTATGGGTTAGGGTTAGGGTTAGGGCTAGTGTTAGGGTTAGGGCTCGGTTTAGGGTACGGGTTAGGATTAGGGTATGCGTTAGGGTTAGGGTAGGGGTTAGGGTTAGGGTACGCGTTAGGGTGAGGGTAGTTATTAAACCTATCCCACTCTCTAGATACCCCTTAGCACGTAAAGGAATATTATTTGGGGGTCCAGCCATGGAGAAGAGTTTAGACACGAGGAGAATATAAGGAACACACCCATTATCAAGAAATCACATTAGGATTCTCCTTTAAACCTGTTCCTTAAATCACTAGTGCTTAGGAAATCTATTGGAGGCAGAAGCCGTCAAGGGTAGCCTAGGGTTAGGGTTAGGGTTAGGGTGAGGGTTAGGGTACGGCTTAGGGTACGGGCTCGGGGAGGGATTCGGGTAGGGCGTAGGGTATGGGTTAGAGTTAGGGTTAGGGTTAGTGTTAGGGTTAGGGCTCAGTTTAGGGTACGGGTTAGGATTAGGGTACGCGTTAGTGTTAGGGTAGGGGTTAGGGTTAGGGTACGCTTTAGGGTGAGGGTAGTTATTAAACCTATCCCACTCTCTAGATACCCCTTAGCACGTAAAGGAATATTATTTGTGGGTCCAGCCATGGAGAAGGGTTTAGACACTAGGAGAAGATAAGGAACACACCCATTATCAAGAAATCACAATATGATTCTCTTTTTAAACTGTTCCTTAAAACACTAGTGCTTAGGAAATCTATTGGAGGCAGAAGCAGTCAAGGGTAGCTTAGGGTTAGGGTTAGGGTGAGGGTTAGGGTACGGCTTAGGGTACGGGTTCGGGGAGGGGTTCGGGTAGGGCGTAGGGTATGGGTTAGGGTTAGGGTTAGGGCTAGTGTTAGGGTTAGGGCTCGGTTTAGGGTACGGGTTAGGATTAGGGTACGCGTTAGGGTTAGGGTAGGGGTTAGGGTTAGGGTACGCGTTAGGGTGAGGGTAGTTATTAAGCCTATCCCACTCTCTAGATACCCCTTAGCACGTAAAGGAATATTATTTCGGGGTCCAGCCATGGAGAAGAGTTTAGACACGAGGAGAAGATAAGGAACACCCCCATTATCAAGAAATCACATTAGGATTCTCTTTTTAACCTGTTCCTTAAAACACTTGTGCTTAGGAAATCTATTGGAGGCAGAAGCAGTCAAGGGTAGCTTAGGGTTAGGGTTAGGGTTAGGGTACGGCTTAGGGTACGGGTTCGGGGAGGGGTTCGGGTAGGGAGTAGGGTATTGGTTAGGGTTAGGGTTAGAGTTAGTGTTAGGGATAGGGCTCGGTTTAGGGTACGGGTTAGGATTAGGGTACGCGTTAGGGTTAGGGTAGGGGTTAGAGTTAGGGTACGCGTTAGGTTGAGGGTAGTTATTAAACCTATCCCACTCTCTAGATACCCCTTAGCACGTAAAGGAATATTATTTGGGGGTCCAGCCATGGAGAAGAGTTTAGACACGAGGAGAAGATAAGGAACACACCCATTATCAAGAAATCACATTAGGATTCTCTTTTTAACCTGTTCCTTAAAACACTTGTGCTTAGGAAATCTATTGGAGGCAGAAGCAGTCAAGGGTAGCTTAGGGTTAGGGTTAGGGTTAGGGTACGGCTTAGGGTACGGGTTCGGGGAGGGGTTCGCGTAGGGCATAGGGTATGGGTTAGTGTTAGGGTTAGGGTTAGTGTTAGGGTTAGGGCTCGGTTTAGGGTACGGGTTAGGATTAGGGTACGCGTTAGGGTTAGGGTAGGGTTTAGGGTTAGGGTATGCGATAGGGTGAGGTTAGTTATTAAACCTATCCCACTCTCTAGATACCCCTTAGCACGTAAAGGAATATTATTTGGGGGTCCAACCATGGAGAAGAGTTTCGACACTAGGAGAAGATAAGGAACACACCCATTCTCAAGAAATCACATTAGGATTCTCTTTTTAACCTGTTCCTTAAAACACTAGTGCTTAGGAAATATATTGGAGGCAGAAGCCGTCAAGGGTAGCTTAGGGTTAGGGTTAGGGTTAGGGTGAGGGTTAGGGTACGGCTTAGGGTACGGGTTCGGGGAGGGGTTCGGGTAGGGCGTAGGGTATGGGTTAGGGTTAGGGTTAGGGCTAGTGTTAGGGTTAGGGCTCGGTTTAGGGTACGGGTTAGGATTAGGTTATGCGTTAGTGTTAGGGTAGGGGTTAGGGTTAGGATACGCGTTAGGGTGAGGGTAGTTATTAAACCTATCCCACTCTCTAGATACCCCTTAGCACGTAAAGGAATATTATTTGGGGGTCCAGCCATGGAGAAGAGTTTAGACACGAGGAGAAGATAAGGAATACACCCATTATCAAGAAATCACATTAGGATTCTCTTTTAAACCTGTTCCTTAAATCACTAGTGCTTAGGAAATCTATTGGAGGCAGAAGCCGTCAAGGGTAGCTTAGGGTTAGGGTTAGGGTTAGGGTGAGGGTTAGGGTACGGCTTAGGGTACGGGTTCGGGGAGGGGTTCGGGTAGGGCGTAGGGTATGTGTTAAGGTTAGGGTTAGGGTTAGTGTTAGGGTTAGGGCTCAGTTTATGGTACGGGTTAGGATTAGGGTACGCGTTAGGGTTAGGGTAGGGGTTAGGGTTAGGGTACGCTTTAGGGTGAGGGTAGTTATTAAACCTATCCCACTCTCTTGATACCCCTTAGCACGTAAAGGAATATTATTTGGGGGTCCTGCCATGGAGAAGAGTTTCGACACTAGGAGAAGATAAGGAACACACCCATTATCACGAAATCACATTAGGATTCTCTTTTTAACCTGTTCCTTAAAACACTAGTGCTTAGGAAATCTATTGGAGGCAGAAGCAGTCAAGGGTAGCTTAGGGTTAGGGTTAGGGTTAGGGTGAGGGTTAGGGTACAGCTTAGGGTACGGGTTCGGGGAGGGGTTCGGGTAGGGCGTAGGGTATGGGTTAGGGTTAGGGTTAGGGATAGTGTTAGGGTTAGGGCTCGGTTTAGGGTACGGGTTAGGATTAGTGTACGCGTTAGTGTTAGGGTAGGGGTTAGGGTTAGGGTACGCGTTAGGGTGAGGGTAGTTATTAAACCTATCCCACTCTCTAGATACCCCTTAGCACGTAAAGGAATATTATTTGGGGGTCCAGCCATGGAGAAGAGTTTAGACACGAGGAGAAGATAAGGAACACACCCATTATCAAGAAATCACATTAGGATTCTCTTTTTAACATGTTCCTTAAAACACTAGTGCTTAGGAAATCTATTGGAGGCAGAAGCAGTCAAGGGTAGCTTAGGGTTAGGGTTAGGGTTAGGGTGAGGGTTAGGGTACGGCTTAGGGTACGGGTTCGGGGAGCTGTTCGGGTAGGGCGTAGGGTATGGGTTAGGGTTAGCGTTAGGGTTAGTGTTAGGGTTAGGGCTCGGTTTAGGGTACGGGTTAGGATTAGGGTACGCGTTAGTGTTAGGGTAGGGGTTAGGGTTAGGGTACGCGTTAGGGTGAGGGTAGTTATTAAACCTATCACACTCTCTAGATACCCCTTAGCACGTAAAGGAATATTATTTGGGGGTCCAGCCATGGAGAAGAGTTTAGACACTAGGAGAAGATAAGGAACACACCCATTATCACGAAATCACATTAGGATTCTCTTTTTAACCTGTTCCTTAAAACACTAGTGCTTAGGAAATCTATTGGAGGCAGAAGCAGTCAAGGGTAGCTTAGGGTTAGGGTTAGGGTTAGGGTGAGGGTTAGGGTACGGCTTAGGGTACGGGTTCGGGGAGGGGTTCGGGTAGGGCGTAGGGTATGGGTTAGGGTTAGGGTTAGGGCTAGTGTTAGGGTTAGGGCTCGCTTTAGGGTACGGGTTAGGATTAGGGTACGTGTTAGGGTTCGGGTAGGGGTTAGGGTTAGGGTACGCGTTAGGGTGAGGGTAGTTATTAAACCTATCCCACTCTCTAGATACCCCTTAGCACGTAAAGGAATATTATTTGGGGGTCCAGCCATGGAGAAGAGTTTAGACACGAGGAAAATATAAGGAACACACCCATTATCAAGAAATCACATTAGGATTCTCTTTTTAACCTGTTCCTTTAAACACTAGTGCTTAGGAAATCTATTGGAGGCAGAAGCCGTCAAGGGTAGCTTAGGGTTAGGGTTAGGGTTAGGGTGAGGGTTAGGGTACGGTTTAGGGTACGGGTTCAGGGAGGGGTTCGGGTAGGGCGTAGGGTATGGGTTAGGGTTAGGGTTAGAGTTAGTGTTAGGGTTAGGGCTCGGTTTAGGGTACGGGTTAGGATTAGGGTACGCGCTAGGGTTAGGGTAGGGGTTAGGGTTAGGGTACGCGTTAGGGTGAGGGTAGTTATTAAACCTATCACACTCTCTAGATACCCCTTAGCACATAAAGGAATATTATTTGGGGGTCCAGCCATGGAGAAGAGTTTAGACAGGAGGAGAACACAAGGAACACACCCATTATCAAGAAATCACATTAGGATTCTCTTTTTAACATGTTCCTTAAAACACTAGTGCTTAGGAAATCTATTGGAGGCAGAAGCCGTCAAGGGTAGCTTAGGATTAGGGTTAGGGTTAGGGTGAGGGTTAGGGTACGGCTTAGGGTACGGGTTCGTGGAGGTGTTCGGGTAGGGCGTAGGGTATGGGTTAGGGTTAGGGTTAGGGCTAGGGTTAGGGTTAGGGCTCGGTTTAGGGTACGGGTTAGGATTAGGGTACGCGTTAGGGTTAGGGTAGGGGTTAGGGTTAGGGTACGCGTTAGGGTGAGGGTAGTTATTAAACCTATCCCATTCTCTAGATACCCCTTAGCACGTAAAGGAATATTATTTGGGGGTCCAGCCATGGAGAAGAGTTTAGACACGAGGAGAAGATAAGGAACACACCCATTATCAAGAAATCACATTAGGATTCTCTTTTTAACCTGTTCCTTAAAACACTTGTGCTTAGGAAATCTATTGGAGGCAGAAGCAGTCAAGGGTAGCTTAGGGATAGGCTTAGGGTTAGGGTACGGCTTAGGGTACGGGTTCGGGGAGGGGTTCGGGTAGGGCGTAGGCTATGGGTTAGGGTTAGGGTTAGGGTTAGTGTTAGGGTTAGGGCTCGGTTTAGGGTACGGGTTAGGATTAGGGTACGCGTTAGGGTTAGGGTAGGGGTTAGGGTTAGGGTATGCGATAGGGTGAGGTTAGTTATTAAACCTATCCCACTCTCTAGATACCCCTTAGCACGTAAAGGAATATTATTTGGGGGTCCAGCCATGGAGAAGAGTTTAGACACTAGGAGAAGATAAGGAACACACCCATTATCAAGAAATCACAATATGATTCTCTTTTTAAACTGTTCCTTAAAACACTAGTGGTTAGGAAATCTATTGGAGTCAGAAGCAGTGAAGGGTAGCTTAGGGTTAGGGTTAGGGTTAGGGTGAGGGTTAGGGTACGGATTAGGGTACGGGTTCGGGGAGGGTTTCGGGTAGGGCGTAGGGTATGGGTTAGTGTTAGGGTTAGTGTTAGGGTTAGGGCTCGGTTTAGGGTACGGGTTAGGATTAGGGTACTTGTTAGGGTTAGGGTAGCGGTTAGGGTTAGGGTACGCGTTAGGGTGAGGGTAGTTATTAAACCTGTCACACTCTGTAGATACCCCTTATCACGTAAAGGAATATTATTTGGGGGTCCAGCCATGGAGAAGAGTTTAGACACGAGGAGAAGATAAGGAACACACCCATTATCAAGAAATCACATTAGGATTCTACTTTAAACCTGTTCCTTAAATCACTAGTGCTTAGGAAATCTATTGGAGGCAGAAGCCGTCAAGGGTAGCTTAGGGTTAGGGTTAGGGTTAGGGTGAGGGTTAGGGTACGGCTTAGGGTACGGGTTCGGGGAGGTGTTCGGGTAGGGCGTAGAGTATGGGTTAGAGTTAGGGTTAGGGTTAGTGTTAGGGTTAGGGCTCAGTTTAGGGTACGGGTTAGGATTAGGGTACGCGTTAGTGTTAGGGTAGGGGTTAGGGTTATGGTACGCTTTACTGTGAGGGTAGTTATTAAACCTATCCCCATCTCTAGATACCCCTTAGCACGTAAAGGAATATTATTTGGGGGTCCAGCCATGGAGAAGGGTTTAGACACTAGGAGAAGATAAGGAACACACCCATTATCAAGAAATCACAATATGATTCTCTTTTTAAACTGTTCCTTAAAACACTACTGGTTAGGAAATCTATTGGAGGCAGAAGCAGTCAAGGGTAGCTTAGGGTTAGGGTTAGGGTTAGGGTGAGGGTGAGGGTACGGCTTAGGGTACGGGTTCGGGGAGGGTTTCGGGTAGGGCGTAGGGTATGGGTTAGGGTTAGGGTTAGGGTTAGTGTTAGGGTTAGGGCTCGGTTTAGGGTACGGGTTAGGATTAGGGTACTCGTTAGGGTTAGGGTAGCGGTTAGCGTTAGGGTACGCGTTAGGGTGAGGGTAGATATTAAACCTATCACACTCTCTAGATACCCCTTAGCACGTAAAGGAATATTATTTGGGGGTCCAGCCATGGAGAAGAGTTTAGACACTAGGAGAAGATAAGGAACACACCCATTCTCAAGAAATCACATTAGGATTCTCTTTTTAACCTGTTCCTTAAAACACTAGTGCTTAGGAAATCTATTGGAGGCAGAAGCAGTCAAGGGTAGCTTAGGGTTAGGGTTAGGGTTAGGGTGAGGGTTAGGGTACGGCTTAGGGTACGGGTTCGGGGAGGGGTTCGGGTAGGGCGTAGGGTATGGGTTAGGGTTAGGGTTAGTTCTAGTGTTAGGGTTAGGGCTCGGTTTAGGCTACAGGTTAGGATTAGGGTACGCGTTAGGGTTAGGGTAGGGGTTAGGGTTAGTGTACGCGTTAGGGTGAGGGTAGTTATTAAACCTATCCCACTCTCTAGATACCCCTTAGCACGTACAGGAATATTATTGGGGTTCCAGCCATGGAGAAGAGTTTAGACACTAGGAGAAGATAAGGAACACACCCATTATCACGAAATCACATTAGGATTCTCTTTTTAACCTGTTCCTTAAAACACTAGTGCTTGGGAAATCTATTGGAGGCAGAAGCAGTCAAGGGTAGCTTAGGGTTAGGGTTAGGGTTAGGGTGAGGGTTAGGGTATGGCTTAGGGTACGGGTTCGGGGAGGGGTTCGCGGAGGGCGTAGGGTATGGGTTAGGGTTAGGGTTAGGGCTCGGTTTAGGGTACGGTTTAGGATTAGGGTACGCGTTAGGGTTAGGGTAGGGGTTAGGGTTAGGGTACGCGTTAGGGTGAGGGTAGTTATTAAACCTATCACACTCTCTAGATACCCCTTAGCACGTAAAGGAATATTATTTGGGGGTCCAGCCATGGAGAAGAGTTTAGACACTAGGAGAAGATAAGGAACACACCCATTATCACGAAATCACATTAGGATTCTCTTTTTAACCTGTTCCTTAAAACACTAGTGCTTAGGAAATCTATTGGAGGCAGAAGCAGTCAAGGGTAGCTTAGGGTTAGGGTTAGGGTTAGGGTGAGGGTTAGGGTACGGCTTAGGGTACGGGTTCGGGGAGGGGTTCGGGTAGGGCGTAGGGTATGGGTTAGAGTTAGGGTTAGGGTTAGTGTTAGGGTTAGGGCTCAGTTTAGGGTACGGGTTAGGATTAGGGTACGCGTTAGTGTTAGGGTAGGGGTTAGGGTTACGGTACGCTTTACTGTGAGGGTAGTTATTAAACCTATCCCCATCTCTAGATACCCCTTAGCACGTAAAGGAATATTATTTGGGGGTCCAGCCATGGAGAAGGGTTTAGACACTAGGAGAAGATAAGGAACACACCCATTATCAAGAAATCACAATATGATTCTCTTTTTAAACTGTTCCTTAAAACACTACTGGTTAGGAAATCTATTGGAGGCAGAAGCAGTCAAGGGTAGCTTAGGGTTAGGGTTAGGGTTAGGGTGAGGGTGAGGGTACGGCTTAGGGTACGGGTTCGGGGAGGGTTTCGGGTAGGGCATAGGGTATGGGTTAGGGTTAGGGTTAGGGTTAGTGTTAGGGTTAGGGCTCGGTTTAGGGTACGGGTTAGGATTAGGGTACTCGTTAGGGTTAGGGTAGCGGTTAGGGTTAGGGTACGCGTTAGGGTGAGGGTAGATATTAAACCTATCACACTCTCTAGATACCCCTTAGCACGTAAAGGAATATTATTTGGGGGTCCAGCCATGGAGAAGAGTTTAGACACTAGGAGAAGATAAGGAACACACCCATTCTCAAGAAACCACATTAGGATTCTCTTTTTAACCTGTTCCTTAAAACACTAGTGCTTAGGAAATCTATTGGAGGCAGAAGCAGTCAAGGGTAGCTTAGGGTTAGGGTTAGGGTTAGTGTGAGGGTTAGGGTACGGCTTAGGGTACGGGTTCGGGGAGGGTTTCGGGTAGGGCGTAGGGTATGGGTTAGGGTTAGGGTTAGGGCTAGTGTTAGGGTTAGGGCTCGGTTTAGGGTACGGGTTAGGATTAGGGTACGCGTTAGGGTTAGGGTAGGGGTTAGGGTTAGGGTACGCGTTAGGGTGAGGGTAGTTATTAAACCTATCCCACTCTCTAGATACCCCTTAGCACGTAAAGGAATATTATTTGGGGGTCCAGCCATGGAGAAGAGTTTAGACACGAGGAGAAGATAAGGAACACACCCATTATCAAGAAATCACATTAGGATTCTCTTTTTAACCTGTTCCTTAAAACACTAGTGCTTAGGAAATCTATTGGAGGCAGAAGCCGTCAAGGGTAGCTTAGGGTTAGGGTTAGGGTTAGGGTGAGGGTTAGGGTACGGTTTAGGGTACGGGTTCAGGGAGGGGTTCGGGTAGGGCGTAGGGTATGGGTTAGGGTTAGGGTTAGAGTTAGTGTTAGGGTTAGGGCTCGGTTTAGGCTACGGGTTAGGATTAGTGTACGCGCTAGGGTTAGGGTAGGGGTTAGGGTTAGGGTACGCGTTAGGGTGAGGGTAGTTATTAAACCTATCCCACTCTCTAGATACCCCTTAGCACGTAAAGGAATATTATTTGGGGGTCCAGCCATGGAGAAGAGTTTAGACACGAGGAGAAGATAAGGAACACACCCATTATCAAGAAATCACATTAGGATTCTCTTTTTAACCTGTTCCTTAAAACACTAGTGCTTAGGAAATCTATAGGAGGCAGAAGCCGTCAAGGGTAGCTTAGGGTTAGGGTTAGGGTTAGGGTGAGGGTTAGGGTACGGCTTACGATACGGGTTTGGGGAGGGGTTCGAGTAGGGCGTAGGGTATGGGTTAGGGTTAGGGTTAGGGCTAGTGTTAGGGTTAGGGCTCGGTTTAGGGTACGGGTTAGGATTAGGGTATGCGTTAGGGTTAGGGTAGGGGTTAGGGTTAGGGTACGCGTTAGGGTGAGGGTAGTTATTAAACCTATCCCACTCTCTAGATACCCCTTAGCACGTAAAGGAATATTATTTGGGGGTCCAGCCATGGAGAAGAGTTTAGACACGAGGAGAAGATAAGGAACACACCCATTATCAAGAAATCACATTAGGATTCTCCTTTAAACCTGTTCCTTAAATCACTAGTGCTTAGGAAATCTATTGGAGGCAGAAGCCGTCAAGGGTAGCCTAGGGTTAGGGTTAGGGTTAGGGTGAGGGTTAGGGTACAGCTTAGGGTACGGGTTCGGGGAGGGATTCGGGTAGGGCGTAGGGTATGGGTTAGAGTTAGGGTTAGGGTTAGTGTTAGGGTTAGGGCTCAGTTTAGGGTACGGGTTAGGATTAGGGTACGCGTTAGTGTTAGGGTAGGGGTTAGGGTTAGGGTACGCTTTAGGGTGAGGGTAGTTATTAAACCTATCCCACTCTCTAGATACCCCTTAGCACGTAAAGTAATATTATTTGGGGGTCCAGCCATGGAGAAGAGTTTAGACACGAGGAGAAGATAAGGAACACACCCATTATCAAGAAATCACATTAGGATTCTCTTTTTAACCTGTTCCTTAAAACACTAGTGCTTAGGAAATCTATTGGAGGCAGAAGCCGTCAAGGGTAGCTTAAAGGTTAGGGTTAGGGTTAGGGTGAGGGTTAGGGTACGGTTTAGGGTACGGGTTCAGGGAGGGGTTCGGGTAGGGCGTAGGGTATTGGTTAGGGTTAGGGTTAGAGTTAGTGTTAGGGTTAGGGCTCGGTTTAGGGTACGGGTTAGGATTAGGGTACGCGCTAGGGTTAGGGTAGGGGTTAGGGTTAGGGTACGCGTTAGGGTGAGGGTAGTTATTAAACCTATCACACTCTCTAGATACCCCTTAGCACGTAAAGGAATATTATTTGGGGGTCCAGCCATGGACAAGAGTTTAGACACGAGGAGAAGATAAGGAACACACCCATTATCAAGAAATCACAATATGATTCTCTTTTTAAACTGTTCCTTAAAACACTAGTGGTTAGGAAATCTATTGGAGGCAGAAGCAGTCAAGGGTAGCTTATGGTTAGGGTTAGGGTTAGGGTGAGGGTTAGGGTACGGCTTAGGGTACGGGTTCGGGGAGGGTTTCGGGTAGGGCGTAGGGTATGTGTTAGGGTTAGGGTTAGGGTTAGTGTTAGGGTTAGGGCTCGGTTTAGGGTACGGGTTAGGATTAGGGTACTCGTTAGGGTTAGGGTAGCGGTTAGGGTTAGGGTACGCGTTAGGGTGAGGGTAGTTATTAAACCTATCACACTCTCTAGATACCCCTTAGCACGTAAAGGAATATTATTTGGGGGTCGAGCCATGGAGAAGAGTTTAGACACTAGGAGAAGATAAGGAACACACCCATTATCACGAAATCACATTAGGATTCTCTTTTTAACCTGTTCCTTAAAACACTAGTGCTTAGGAAATCTATTGGAGGCAGAAGCAGTCAAGGGTAGCTTAGGGTTAGGGTGAGGGTTAGGGTACGGCTTAGGGTACGGGTTCGGGGAGGGGTTCGGGTAGGGCGTAGGGTATGGGTTAGGGTTAGGGTTAGGGCTAGTGTTAGGGTTAGGGCTCGGTTTAGGTTACGGGTTAGGATTAGGGTACGCGTTAGGGTTAGGGTAGGGGTTAGGGTTAGGGTACGCGTTAGGGTGAGGGTAGTTATTAAACCTATCCCACTCTCTAGATACCCCTTAGCACGTAAAGGAATATTATTTGGGGGTCCAGCCATGGAGAAGAGTTTAGACACGAGGAGAAGATAAGGAACACACCCATTATCAAGAAATCACATTAGGATTCTCTTTTTAACCTGTTCCTTAAAACACTAGTGCTTAGGAAATGTATTGGAGGCAGAAGCCGTCAAGGGTAGCTTAGGGTTAGGGTTAGGGTTAGGGTGAGGGTTAGGGTACGGTTTAGGGTACGGGTTCAGGGAGGGGTTCGGGTAGGGCGTAGGGTATGGGTTAGGGTTAGGGTTAGAGTTAGTGTTAGTGTTAGGGCTCGGTTTAGGGTACGGGTTAGGATTAGGGTAAGTGCTAGGGTTATGGTAGGGGTTAGGGTTAGGTTACGCGTTAGGGTGAGGGTAGTTATTAAACCTATCCCACTCTCTAGATACCCCTTAGCACGTACAGGAATATTATTGGGGGTCCAGCCATGGAGAAGAGTTTAGACACTAGGAAAAGATAAGGAACACACCCATTATCACGAAATCACATTAGGATTCTCTTTTTAACCTGTTCCTTAAAACACTAGTGCTTAGGAAATCTATTGGAGGCAGAAGCAGTCAAGGGTAGCTTAGGGTTAGGGTTAGGGTTAGGGTGAGGGTTAGGGTATGGCTTAGGGTACGGGTTCGGGGAGGGGTTCGGGTAGGACGTAGGTTATGGGTTAGGGTTAGGGTTAGGGTTAGTGTTAGGGTTAGGGCTCGGTTTAGGGTACGGGTTAGGATTAGGGTACCCGTTAGGGTTAGGGTAGGGGTTAGGGTTAGGGTACGCGTTAGGGTGGGGGTAGTTATTAAACCTATCCCACTCTCTAGATACCCCTTAGCACGTAAAGGAATATTATTTGGGGGTCCAGACATGGAGAATAGTTTAGACACTAGGAGAAGATAAGGAACACACCCATTATCACGAAATCACATTAGGATTCTCTTTTTAACATGTTCCTTAAAACACTAGTGCTTAGGAAATCTATTGGAGGCAGAAGCCGTCAAGGGTACCTTAGGGTTAGGGTTAGGGTTAGGGTGAGGGTTAGGGTACGGCTTAGGGTACGGGTTCGGTGAGGTGTTCGGGTAGGGCGTAGGGTATGGGTTAGGGTTAGGGCTAGTGTTAGGGTTAGGTCTCTGTTTAGGGTAAAGTTTAGGATTAGGGTACGCGTTAGGGTTAGGGTAGGGGTTACGGTTAGTGTACGCGTTAGGGTGAGGGTAGTTATTAAACCTATCCCACTCTCTAGATACCCCTTAGCACGTACAGGAATATTATTTGGGGGTCCAGCCATGGACAAGAGTTTAGACACGAGGAGAAGATAAGGAACACACCCATTATCAAGAAATCACAATATGATTCTCTTTTTAAACTGTTCCTTAAAACACTAGTGGTTAGGAAATCTATTGGAGGCAGAAGCAGTCAAGGGTAGCTTATGGTTAGGGTTAGGGTTAGGGTGAGGGTTAGGGTACGGCTTAGGGTACGGGTTCGGGGAGGGTTTCGGGTAGGGCGTAGGGTATGTGTTAGGGTTAGGGTTAGGGTTAGTGTTAGGGTTAGGGCTCGGTTTAGGGTACGGGTTAGGATTAGGGTACTCGTTAGGGTTAGGGTAGCGGTTAGGGTTAGGGTACGCGTTAGGGTGAGGGTAGTTATTAAACCTATCACACTCTCTAGATACCCCTTAGCACGTAAAGGAATATTATTTGGGGGTCGAGCCATGGAGAAGAGTTTAGACACGAGGAGAAGATAAGGAACACACCCATTATCACGAAATCACATTAGGATTCTCTTTTTAACCTGTTCCTTAAAACACTAGTGCTTAGGAAATCTATTGGAGGCAGAAGCAGTCAAGGGTAGCTTAGGGTTAGGGTTAGGGTTAGGGTGAGGGTTAGGGTACGGCTTAGGGTACGGGTTCGGGGAGGGGTTCGGGTAGGGCGTAGGGTATGGGTTAGTGTTAGGGTTAGGGCTAGTGTTAGGGTTAGGGCTCGGTTTAGGGTACGGGTTAGGATTAGGGTACGCGTTAGGGTTAGGGTAGGGGTTAGGGTTAGGGTACGCGTTAGGGTGAGGGTAGTTATTAAACCTATCCCACTCTCTAGATACCCCTTAGCACGTAAAGGAATATTATTTGGGGGTCCAGCCATGGAGAAGAGTTTAGACACGAGGAGAAGATAAGGAACACACCCATTATCAAGAAATCACATTAGGATTCTCTTTTTAACCTGTTCCTTAAAACACTAGTGCTTAGGAAATGTATTGGAGGCAGAAGCCGTTAAGGGTAGCTTAGGGTTAGGGTTAGGGTTAGGGTGAGGGTTAGGGTACGGTTTAGGGTACGGGTTCAGGGAGGGGTTCGGGTAGGGCGTAGGGTATGGGTTAGGGTTAGGGTTAGAGTTAGTGTTAGTGTTAGGGCTCGGTTTAGGGTACGGGTTAGGATTAGGGTAAGTGCTAGGGTTATGGTAGGGGTTAGGGTTAGGGTACGCGTTAGGGTGAGGGTAGTTATTAAACCTATCCCACTCTCTAGATACCCCTTAGCACGTACAGGAATATTATTGGGGGTCCAGCCATGGAGAAGAGTTTAGACACTAGGAAAAGATAAGGAACACACCCATTATCACGAAATCACATTAGGATTCTCTTTTTAACCTGTTCCTTAAAACACTAGTGCTTAGGAAATCTATTGGAGGCAGAAGCAGTCAAGGGTAGCTTAGGGTTAGGGTTAGGGTTAGGGTGAGGGTTAGGGTATGGCTTAGGGTACGGGTTCGGGGAGGGGTTCGGGTAGGACGTAGGTTATGGGTTAGGGTTAGGGTTAGGGTTAGTGTTAGGGTTAGGGCTCGGTTTAGGGTACGGGTTAGGATTAGGGTACCCGTTAGGGTTAGGGTAGGGGTTAGGGTTAGGGTACGCGTTAGGGTGGGGGTAGTTATTAAACCTATCCCACTCTCTAGATACCCCTTAGCACGTAAAGGAATATTATTTGGGGGTCCAGACATGGAGAATAGTTTAGACACTAGGAGAAGATAAGGAACACACCCATTATCACGAAATCACATTAGGATTCTCTTTTTAACATGTTCCTTAAAACACTAGTGCTTAGGAAATCTATTGGAGGCAGAAGCCGTCAAGGGTAGCTTAGGGTTAGGGTTAGGGTTAGGGTGAGGGTTAGGGTACGGCTTAGGGTACGGGTTCGGTGAGGTGTTCGGGTAGGGCGTAGGGTATGGGTTAGGGTTAGGGCTAGTGTTAGGGTTAGGTCTCTGTTTAGGGTAAAGTTTAGGATTAGGGTACGCGTTAGGGTTAGGGTAGGGGTTACGGTTAGTGTACGCGTTAGGGTGAGGGTAGTTATTAAACCTATCCCACTCTCTAGATACCCCTTAGCACGTACAGGAATATTAATGGGGGTCCAGCCATGGAGAAGAGTTTAGACACTAGGAGAAGATAAGGAACACACCCATTATCACGAAATCACATTAGGATTCTCTTTTTAACCTGTTCCTTAAAACACTAGTGCTTAGGAAATCTATTGGAGGCAGAAGCAGTCAAGGGTAGCTTAGGGTTAGGGTTAGGGTTAGGGTGAGGGTTAGGGTACGGCTTAGGGTACGGGTTCGGGGAGGGGTTCGGGTAGGGCGTAGGGTATGGGTTAGGGTTAGGGTTAGGGCTAGTGTTAGGGTTAGGGCTCGGTTTAGGGTACGGGTTAGGATTAGGGTACGCGTTAGGGTTAGGGTAGGGGTTAGGGTTAGGGTACGCGTTAGGGTGAGGGTAGTTATTAAACCTATCACACTCTCTAGATACCCCTTAGCACATAAAGGAATATTATTTGGGGGTCCAGCCATGGAGAAGAGTTTAGACACGAGGAGAAGATAAGGAACACACCCATTATCAAGAAATCACATTAGGATTCTCTTTTTACATGTTCCTTAAAACACTAGTGCTTAGGAAATCTATTGGAGGCAGAAGCCGTCAAGGGTAGCTTAGGGTTAGGGTTAGGGTTAGGGTGAGGGTTAGGGTACGGCTTAGGGTACGGGTTCGGGGAGGGGTTCGGGTAGGGCGTAGGGTATGGGTTAGGGTTAGGGTTAGTTCTAGTGTTAGGGTTAGGGCTCGGTTTAGGCTACAGGTTAGGATTAGGGTACGCGTTAGGGTTAGGGTAGGGGTTAGGGTTAGTGTACGCGTTAGGGTGAGGGTAGTTATTAAACCTATCCCACTCTCTAGATACCCCTTAGCACGTACAGGAATATTATTGGGGGTCCAGCCATGGAGAAGAGTTTAGACACTAGGAGAAGATAAGGAACACACCCATTATCACGAAATCACATTAGGATTCTCTTTTTAACCTGTTCCTTAAAACACTAGTGCTTAGGAAATCTATTGGAGGCAGAAGCAGTCAAGGGTAGCTTAGGGTTAGGGTTAGGGTTAGGGTGAGGGTTAGGGTATGGCTTAGGGTACGGGTTCGGGGAGGGGTTCGCGGAGGGCGTAGGGTATGGGTTAGGGTTAGGGTTAGGGCTCTGTTTAGGGTACGGGTTAGGATTAGGGTACGCGTTAGGGTTAGGGTAGGGGTTAGGGTTAGGGTACGCGTTAGGGTGAGGGTAGTTATTAAACCTATCACACTCTCTAGATACCCCTTAGCACGTAAAGGAATATTATTTGGGGGTCCAGCCATGGAGAAGAGTTTAGACACTAGGAGAAGATAAGGAACACACCCATTATCACGAAATCACATTAGGATTCTCTTTTTAACCTGTTCCTTAAAACACTAGTGCTTAGGAAATCTATTGGAGGCAGAAGCCGTCAAGGGTAGCTTAGGGTTAGGGTTAGGGATAGGGTGAGGGTTAGGGTACGGCTTACAATACGGGTTTGGGGAGGGGTTCGAGTAGGACGTAGGGTATGGGTTAGGGTTAGGGTTAGGGCTAGTGTTAGGCTTAGGGCTCGGTTTAGGGTACGGGTTAGGATTAGGGTATGCGTTAGGGTTAGGGTAGGGGTTAGGGTTAGGGTACGCGTTAGGGTGAGGGTAGTTATTAAACCTATCCCACTCTCTAGATACCCCTTAGCACGTAAAGGAATATTATTTGGGGGTCCAGCCATGGAGAAGAGTTTAGACACGAGGAGAAGATAAGGAACACACCCATTATCAAGAAATCACATTAGGATTCTCCTTTAAACCTGTTCCTTAAATCACTAGTGCTTAGGAAATCTATTGGAGGCAGAAGCCGTCAAGGGTAGCCTAGGGTTAGGGTTAGGGTTAGGGTGAGGGTTAGGGTACGGCTTAGGGTACGGGTTCGGGGAGGGATTCGGGTAGGGCGTAGGGTATGGGTTAGAGTTAGGGTTAGGGTTAGTGTTAGGGTTAGTGCTCAGTTTAGGGTACGGGTTAGGATTAGGGTACGCGTTAGTGTTAGGGTAGGGGTTAGGGTTAGGGTAAGCTTTAGGGTGAGGGTAGTTATTAAACCTATCCCACTCTCTAGATACCCCTTAGCAAGTAAAGGAATATTATTTGGGGGTCCAGCCATGGAGAAGGGTTTAGACACTAGGAGAAGATAAGGAACACACCCATTATCAAGAAATCACAATATGATTCTCTTTTTAAACTGTTCCTTAAAACACTGGTCGTTAGGAAATCTATTGGAGGCAGAAGCAGTCAAGGGTAGCTTAGGGTTAGGGTTAGGGTTAGGGTGAGGGTTAGGGTACGGCTTAGGGTACGGGTTCGGGGAGGGTTTCGGGTAGGGCGTAGGGTATGGGTTAGGGTTAGGGTTAGGGTTAGTGTTAGGGTTAGGGCTCGGTTTAGGGTACGGGTTAGGATTAGGGTACTCGTTAGGGTTAGGGTAGCGGTTAGGGTTAGGGTACGCGTTACGGTGAGGGTAGTTATTAAACCTATCACACTCTCTAGATAACCCTTAGCACGTAAAGGAATATTATTTGGGGGTCGAGCCATGGAGAAGAGTTTAGACACTAGGAGAAGATAAGGAACACACCCATTATCACGAAATCACATTAGGATTCTCTTTTTAACCTGTTCCTTAAAACACTAGTGCTTAGGAAATCTATTGGAGGCAGAAGCAGTCAAGGGTAGCTTAGGGTTAGGGTTAGGGTTAGGGTGAGGGTTAGGGTACGGCTTAGGGTACGGGTTCAGGGAGGGGCTCGGGTAGGGCGTAGGGTATGGGTTAGGGTTAGGGTTAGGGCTAGTGTTAGGGTTGGGGCTCGGTTTAGGGTACGGGTTAGGATTAGGGTACGCGTTAGGGTTAGGGTAGGGATTAGGGTTAGGATACGCGTTAGGGTGAGGGTAATTATTAAACCTATCCCACTCTCTAGATACCCCTTAGCACGTAAAGGAATATTATTTGGGGGTCCAGCCATGGAGAAGAGTTTAGACACTAGGAAAAGATAAGGAACACACCCATTATCAAGAAATCACATTAGGATTCTCTTTTTAACCTGTTCCTTAAAACACTAGTGCTTAGGAAATCTATTGGAGGCAGAAGCCGTCAAGGGTAGCTTAAAGGTTAGGGTTAGGGTTAGGGTGAGGGTTAGGGTACGGTTTAGGGTACGGGTTCACGGAGGGGTTCGGGTAGGGCGTAGGGTATTGGTTAGGGTTAGGGTTAGAGTTAGTGTTAGGGTTAGGGCTCGGTTTAGGTTACGGGTTAGGATTAGGGTACGCGCTAGGGTTAGGGTAGGGGTTAGGGTTAGGGTACGCGTTAGGGTGAGGGTAGTTATTAAACCTATCACACTCTCTAGATACCCCTTAGCACGTAAAGGAATATTATTTGGGGGTCCAGCCATGGAGAAGAGTTTAGACACGAGGAGAAGATAAGGAACACACCAATTATCAAGAAATCACAATATGATTCTCTTTTTAAACTGTTCCTTAAAACACTAGTGGTTAGGAAATCTATTGGAGGCAGAAGCAGTCAAGGGTAGCTTAGGGTTAGGGTTAGGGTTAGGGTGAGGGTTAGGGTACGGCTTAGGTTACGGGTTCGGGGAGGGTTTCGGGTAGGGCGTAGGGTATGGGTTAGGGTTAGGGTTAGTGTTAGGGTTAGGGCTCGGTTTAGGGTACGGGTTAGGATTAGGGTACTCGTTAGGGTTAGGGTAGCGGTTAGGGTTAGGGTACGCGTTAGGGTGAGGGTAGTTATTAAACCTATCACACTCTCTAGATACCCCTTAGCACGTAAAGGAATATTATTTGGGGGTCGAGCCATGGAGAAGAGTTTAGACACTAGGAGAAGATAAGGAACACACCCATTATCACGAAATCACATTAGGATTCTCTTTTTAACCTGTTCCTTAAAACACTAGTGCTTAGGAAATCTATTGGAGGCAGAAGCAGTCAAGGGTAGCTTAGGGTTAGGGTTAGAGTTAGGGTGAGGTTTAGGGTACGGCTTAGGGTACGGGTTCGGGGAGGGGTTCGGGTAGGGCGTAGCGTATGGGTTAGGGTTAGGGTTAGGGCTAGTGTTAGGGTTAGCGCTCGGTTTAGGGTACGGGTTAGGATTAGGGTACGCGTTAGGGTTAGGGTAGGGGTTAGGGTTAGGGTACGCGTTAGGGTGAGGGTAATTATTAAACCTATCCCACTCTCTAGATACTCCTTAGCACGTAAAGGAATATTATTTGGGGGTCCAGCCATGGAGAAGAGTTTAGACACGAGGAGAAGATAAGGAACACACCCATTATCAAGAAATCACATTAGGATTCTCTTTTTAACCTGTTCCTTAAAACACTAGTGCTTAGGAAATCTATTGGAGGCAGAAGCCGTCAAGGGTAGCTTAAAGGTTAGGGTTAGGGTTAGGGTGAGGGTTAGGGTACGGTTTAGGGTACGGGTTCAGGGAGGGGTTCGGGTAGGGCGTAGGGTATGGGTTAGGGTTAGGGTTAGAGTTAGTGTTAGGGTTAGGGCTCGGTTTAGGGTACGGGTTAGGATTAGGGTACGCGCTAGGGTTAGGGTAGGGGTTAGGGTTAGGGTACGCGTTAGGGTGAGGGTAGTTATTAAACCTATCACACTCTCTAGATACCCCTTAGCACGTAAAGGAATATTATTTGGGGGTCCAGCCATGGAGAAGAGTTTAGACACGAGGAGAAGATAAGGAACACACCCATTATCAAGAAATCACATTAGGATTCTCCTTTAAACCTGTTCCTTAAATCACTAGTGCTTAGGAAATCTATTGGAGGCAGAAGCCGTCAAGGGTAGCTTAGGGTTAGGGTAAGGGTTAGGGTGAGGGTTAGGGTACGGCTTAGGGTACGGGTTCGGGGAGGGGTTCGGGTAGGGCGTAGGGTATGGGTTAGAGTTAGGGTTAGGGTTAGTGTTAGGGTTAGGGCTCAGTTTAGGGTACGGGTTAGGATTAGGGTACGCGTTAGTGTTAGGGTAGGTGTTAGGGTTAGGGTACGCTTTAGGGTGAGGGTAGTTATTAAACCTATCCCACTCTCTAGATACCCCTTGGCACGTAAAGGAATATTATTTGGGGGTCCAGCCATGGAGAAGGGTTTAGACACTAGGAGAAGATAAGGAACACACCCATTATCAAGAAATCACAATATGATTCTCTTTTTAAACTGTTCCTTAAAACACTAGTGGTTAGGAAATCTATTGGAGGCAGAAGCAGTCAAGGGTAGCTTAGGGTTAGGGTTAGGGTTAGGGTGAGGGTTAGGGTACGGCTTAGGGTACGGGTTCGGGGAGGGGTTCGGGTAGGGCGTAGGCTACGGGTTAGGGTTAGGGTTAGGGTTAGTGTTAGGGTTAGGGCTCGGTTTAGGGTACGGGTTAGGATTAGGGTACTCGTTAGGGTTAGGGTAGCGGTTAGGGTTAGGGTACGCGTTAGGGTGAGGGTAGTTATTAAACCTATCACACTCTCTAGATACCCCTTAGCACGTAAAGGAATATTATTTGGGGGTCGAGCCATGGAGAAGAGTTTAGACACTAGGAGAAGATAAGGAACACACCCATTATCACGAAATCACATTAGGATTCTCTTTTTAACCTGTTCCTTAAAACACTAGTGCTTAGGAAATCTATTGGAGGCAGAAGCAGTCAAGGGTAGCTTAGGGTTAGGGTTAGGGTTAGGGTGAGGGTTAGGGTATGGCTTAGGGTACGGGTTCGGGGAGGGGTTCGGGTAGGGCGTAGGTTATGGGTTAGGGTTAGGGTTAGGGTTAGTGTTAGGGTTAGGGCTCGGTTTAGGGTACGGGTTAGGATTAGGGTTCCCGTTAGGGTTAGGGTAGGGGTTAGGGTTAGGGTACGCGTTAGGGTGGGGGTAGTTATTAAACCTATCACACTCTCTAGATACCCCTTAGCACGTAAAGGAATATTATTTGGGGGTCCAGACATGGAGAAGAGTTTAGACACTAGGAGAAGATAAGGAACACACCCATTATCACGAAATCACATTAGGATTCTCTTTTTAACATGTTCCTTAAAACACTAGTGCTTAGGAAATCTATTGGAGGCAGAAGCCGTCAAGGGTAGCTTAGGGTTAGGGTTAGGGTTAGGGTGAGGGTTAGGGTACGGCTTAGGGTACGGGTTCGGTGAGGTGTTCGGGTAGGGCGTAGGGTATGGGTTAGGGTTAGGGCTAGTGTTAGGGTTAGGTCTCTGTTTAGGGTAAAGTTTAGGATTAGGGTACGCGTTAGGGTTAGGGTAGGGGTTACGGTTAGTGTACGCGTTAGGGTGAGGGTAGTTATTAAACCTATCCCACTCTCTAGATACCCCTTAGCACGTACAGGAATATTAATGGGGGTCCAGCCATGGAGAAGAGTTTAGACACTAGGAGAAGATAAGGAACACACCCATTATCACGAAATCACATTAGGATTCTCTTTTTAACCTGTTCCTTAAAACACTAGTGCTTAGGAAATCTATTGGAGGCAGAAGCAGTCAAGGGTAGCTTAGGGTTAGGGTTAGGGTTAGGGTGAGGGTTAGGGTACGGCTTAGGGTACGGGTTCGGGGAGGGGTTCGGGTAGGGCGTAGGGTATGGGTTAGGGTTAGGGTTAGGGCTAGTGTTAGGGTTAGGGCTCGGTTTAGGGTACGGGTTAGGATTAGGGTACGCGTTAGGGTTAGGGTAGGGGTTAGGGTTAGGGTACGCGTTAGGGTGAGGGTAGTTATTAAACCTATCACACTCTCTAGATACCCCTTAGCACATAAAGGAATATTATTTGGGGGTCCAGCCATGGAGAAGAGTTTAGACACGAGGAGAAGATAAGGAACACACCCATTATCAAGAAATCACATTAGGATTCTCTTTTTACATGTTCCTTAAAACACTAGTGCTTAGGAAATCTATTGGAGGCAGAAGCCGTCAAGGGTAGCTTAGGGTTAGGGTTAGGGTTAGGGTGAGGGTTAGGGTACGGCTTAGGGTACGGGTTCGGGGAGGGGTTCGGGTAGGGCGTAGGGTATGGGTTAGGGTTAGGGTTAGTTCTAGTGTTAGGGTTAGGGCTCGGTTTAGGCTACAGGTTAGGATTAGGGTACGCGTTAGGGTTAGGGTAGGGGTTAGGGTTAGTGTACGCGTTAGGGTGAGGGTAGTTATTAAACCTATCCCACTCTCTAGATACCCCTTAGCACGTACAGGAATATTATTGGGGGTCCAGCCATGGAGAAGAGTTTAGACACTAGGAGAAGATAAGGAACACACCCATTATCACGAAATCACATTAGGATTCTCTTTTTAACCTGTTCCTTAAAACACTAGTGCTTAGGAAATCTATTGGAGGCAGAAGCAGTCAAGGGTAGCTTAGGGTTAGGGTTAGGGTTAGGGTGAGGGTTAGGGTATGGCTTAGGGTACGGGTTCGGGGAGGGGTTCGCGGAGGGCGTAGGGTATGGGTTAGGGTTAGGGTTAGGGCTCTGTTTAGGGTACGGGTTAGGATTAGGGTACGCGTTAGGGTTAGGGTAGGGGTTAGGGTTAGGGTACGCGTTAGGGTGAGGGTAGTTATTAAACCTATCACACTCTCTAGATACCCCTTAGCACGTAAAGGAATATTATTTGGGGGTCCAGCCATGGAGAAGAGTTTAGACACTAGGAGAAGATAAGGAACACACCCATTATCACGAAATCACATTAGGATTCTCTTTTTAACCTGTTCCTTAAAACACTAGTGCTTAGGAAATCTATTGGAGGCAGAAGCCGTCAAGGGTAGCTTAGGGTTAGGGTTAGGGTGAGGGTTAGGGTACGGCTTACGATAAGGGTTCGGGGAGGGGTTCGGGTAGGGCGTAGGGTATGGGTTAGGGTTAGGGTTAGGGCTAGTGTTAGGTTTAGGGCTCGGTTTAGGGTACGGGTTAGGATTAGGGTATGCGTTAGGGTTAGGGTAGGGGTTAGGGTTAGGATACGCGTTAGGGTGAGTGTAGTTATTAAACCTATCCCACTCTCTAGATACCCCTTAGCACGTAAAGGAATATTATTTGGGGGTCCAGCCATGGAGAAGGGTTTAGACACTAGGAGAAGATAAGGAACACACCCATTATCAAGAAATCACAATATGATTCTCTTTTTAAACTGTTCCTTAAAACACTAGTGGTTAGGAAATCTATTGGAGGCAGAAGCAGTCAAGGGTAGCTTAGGGTTAGGGTTAGGGTTAGGGTGAGGGTTAGGGTACGGCTTAGGGTACGGGTTCGGGGAGGGGTTCGGGTAGGGCGTGGGGTATGGGTTAGGGTTAGGGTTAGGGTTAGTGTTAGGGTTAGGGCTCGGTTTAGGGTACGGGTTAGGATTAGGGTACGCGCTAGGGTTAGGGTAGGGGTTAGGGTTAGGGTACGCGTTAGGGTGAGGGTAGTTATTAAACCTATCACACTCTCTAGATACCCCTTAGCACGTAAAGGAATATTATTTGGGGGTCCAGCCATGGAGAAGAGTTTAGACACGAGGAGAAGATAAGGAACACACCCATTATCAAGAAATCACATTAGGATTCTCCTTTAAACCTGTTCCTTAAATCACTAGTGCTTAGGAAATCTATTGGAGGCAGAAGCCGTCAAGGGTAGCTTAGGGTTAGGGTAAGGGTTAGGGTGAGGGTTAGGGTACGGCTTAGGGTACGGGTTCGGGGAGGGGTTCGGGTAGGGCGTAGGGTATGGGTTAGAGTTAGGGTTAGGGTTAGTGTTAGGGTTAGGGCTCAGTTTAGGGTACGGGTTAGGATTAGGGTACGCGTTAGTGTTAGGGTAGGGGTTAGGGTTAGGGTACGCTTTAGGGTGAGGGTAGTTATTAAACCTATCCCACTCTCTAGATACCCCTTGGCACGTAAAGGAATATTATTTGGGGGTCCAGCCATGGAGAAGGGTTTAGACACTAGGAGAAGATAAGGAACACACCCATTATCAAGAAATCACAATATGATTCTCTTTTTAAACTGTTCCTTAAAACACTAGTGGTTAGGAAATCTATTGGAGGCAGAAGCAGTCAAGGGTAGCTTAGGGTTAGGGTTAGGGTTAGGGAGAGGGTTAGGGTACGGCTTAGGGTACGGGTTCGGGGAGGGGTTCGGGTAGGGCGTAGGCTACGGGTTAGGGTTAGGGTTAGGGTTAGTGTTAGGGTTAGGGCTCGGTTTAGGGTACGGGTTAGGATTAGGGTACTCGTTAGGGTTAGGGTAGCGGTTAGGGTTAGGGTACGCGTTAGGGTGAGGGTAGTTATTAAACCTATCACACTCTCTAGATACCCCTTAGCACGTAAAGGAATATTATTTGGGGGTCGAGCCATGGAGAAGAGTTTAGACACTAGGAGAAGATAAGGAACACACCCATTATCACGAAATAACATTAGGATACTCTTTTTAACCTGTTCCTTAAAACACTAGTGCTTAGGAAATCTATTGGAGGCAGAAGCAGTCAAGGGTAGCTTAGGGTTAGGGTTAGGGTTAGGGTGAGGGTTAGGGTATGGCTTAGGGTACGGGTTCGGGGAGGGGTTCGGGTAGGGCGTAGGTTATGGGTTAGGGTTAGGGTTAGGGTTAGTGTTAGGGTTAGGGCTCGGTTTAGGGTACGGGTTAGGATTAGGGTTCCCGTTAGGGTTAGGGTAGGGGTTAGGGTTAGGGTACGCGTTAGGGTGGGGGTAGTTATTAAACCTATCACACTCTCTAGATACCCCTTAGCACGTAAAGGAATATTATTTGGGGGTCCAGACATGGAGAAGAGTTTAGACACTAGGAGAAGATAAGGAACACACCCATTATCACGAAATCACATTAGGATTCTCTTTTTAACATGTTCCTTAAAACACTAGTGCTTAGGAAATCTATTGGAGGCAGAAGCCGTCAAGGGTAGCTTAGGGTTAGGGTTAGGGTTAGGGTGAGGGTTAGGGTACGGCTTAGGGTACGGGTTCGGGGAGGTGTTCGTGTAGGGCGTAGGGTATGGGTTAGGGTTAGGGCTAGTGTTAGGGTTAGGTCTCTCTTTAGGGTAAAGTTTAGGATTAGGGTACGCGTTAGGGTTAGGGTAGGGGTTACGGTTAGTGCACGCGTTAGGGTGAGGATAGTTATTAAACCTATCCCACTCTCTAGATACCCCTTAGCACGTACAGGAATATTATTGGGGGTCCAGCCATGGAGAAGAGTTTAGACACTAGGAGAAGATAAGGAACACACCCATTATCACGAAATCACATTAGGATTCTCTTTTTAACCTGTTCCTTAAAACACTAGTGCTTAGGAAATCTATTGGAGGCAGAAGCAGTCAAGGGTAGCTTAGGGTTAGGGTTAGGGTTAGGGTGAGGGTTAGGGTACGGCTTAGGGTACAGGTTCGGGGAGGGGTTCGGGTAGGGCGTAGGCTATGGGTTAGGGTTAGGTTTAGGGTTAGTGTTAGGGTTAGGGCTCGGTTTAGGGTACGGGTTAGGATGAGGGTACGCGTTAGGGTTAGGGTAGGGGTTAGGGTTAGGGTATGTGATAGGGTGAGGTTAGTTATTAAACCTATCCCACTCTCTAGATACCCCTTAGCACGTAAAGGAATATTATTTGGGGGTCCAGCCATGGAGAAGAGTTTAGACACTAGGAGAAGATAAAAAACACACCCATTCTCAAGAAATCACATTAGGATTCTCTTTTTAACCTGTTCCTTAAAACACTAGTGCTTAGGAAATCTATTGGAGGCAGAAGTCGTCAAGGGTAGCTTAGGGTTAGGGTTAGGGTTAGGGTGAGGGTTAGGGTACGGCTTACGATAAGGGTTCGGGGAGGGGTTCGGGTAGGGCGTAGGGTATGGGTTAGGGTTAGGGTTAGGGCTAGTGTTAGGTTTAGGGCTCGGTTTAGGGTACGGGTTAGGATTAGGGTATGCGTTAGGGTTAGGGTAGGGGTTAGGGTTAGGGTACGCGTTAGGGTGGGGGTAGTTATTAAACCTATCCCACTCTCTAGATACCCCTTAGCACGTACAGGAATATTATTGGGGGTCCAGCCATGGAGAAGAGTTTAGACACTAGGAGAAGATAAGGAACACACCCATTATCACGAAATCACATTAGGATTCTCTTTTTAAACTGTTCCTTAAAACAGTAGTGCTTAGGAAATCTATTGGAGGCAGAAGCAGTCAAGGGTAGCTTAGGGTTAGGGTTAGGGTTAGGGTGAGGGTTAGGGTACGGCTTAGGGTACGGGTTCGGGGAGGGGTTCGGGTAGGGCGTGGGGTATGGGTTAGGGTTAGGGTTAGGGTTAGTGTTAGGGTTAGGGCTCGGTTTAGGGTACGGGTTAGGATTAGGGTACGCGTTAGGGTTAGGGTAGGGGTTAGGGTTAGGGTACGCGTTAGGGTGAGGGTAATTATTAAACCTATCCCACTCTCTAGATACCCCTTAGCACGTAAAGGAATATTATTTGGGGGTCCAGCCATGGAGAAGAGTTTAGACACGAGGAGAAGATAAGGAACACACCCATTATCACAAAATCACATTAGGATTCTCTTTTTAACCTGTTCCTTAAAACACTAGTGCTTAGGAAATCTATTGGAGGCAGAAGCCGTCAAGGGTAGCTTAAAGGTTAGGGTTAGGGTTAGGGTGAGGGTTAGGGTACGGTTTAGGGTACGGGTTCAGGGAGGGTTTCGGGTAGGGCGTAGGGTATTGGTTAGGGTTAGGGTTAGAGTTAGTGTTAGGGTTAGGGCTCGGTTTAGGGTACGGGTTAGGATTAGGGTACGCGCTAGGGTTAGGGTAGGGGTTAGGGTTAGGGTACGCGTTAGGGTGAGGGTAGTTATTAAACCTATCACACTCTCTAGATACCCCTTAGCACGTAAAGGAATATTATTTGGGGGTCCAGCCATGGAGAAGAGTTTAGACACGAGGAGAAGATAAGGAACACACCCATTATCAAGAAATCACATTAGGATTCTCCTTTAAACCTGTTCCTTAAATCACTAGTGCTTAGGAAATCTATTGGAGGCAGAAGCCGTCAAGGGTAGCTTAGGGTTAGGGTAAGGGTTAGGGTGAGGGTTAGGGTACGGCTTAGGGTACGGGTTCGGGGAGGGGTTCGGGTAGGGCGTAGGGTATGGGTTAGAGTTAGGGTTAGGGTTAGTGTTAGGGTTAGGGCTCAGTTTAGGGTACGGGTTAGGATTAGGGTACGCGTTAGTGTTAGGGTAGGGGTTAGGGTTAGGGTACGCTTTAGGGTGAGGGTAGTTATTAAACCTATCCCACTCTCTAGATACCCCTTGGCACGTAAAGGAATATTATTTGGGGGTCCAGCCATGGAGAAGGGTTTAGACACTAGGAGAAGATAAGGAACACACCCATTATCAAGAAATCACAATATGATTCTCTTTTTAAACTGTTCCTTAAAACACTAGTGGTTAGGAAATCTATTGGAGGCAGAAGCAGTCAAGGGTAGCTTAGGGTTAGGGTTAGGGTTAGGGTGAGGGTTAGGGTACGGCTTAGGGTACGGGTTTGGGGAGGGGTTCGGGTAGGGCGTAGGCTATGGGTTAGGGTTAGTGTTAGGGTTAGTGTTAGGGTTAGGGCTCGGTTTAGGGTACGGGTTAGGATTAGGGTACTCGTTAGGGTTAGGGTAGCGGTTAGGGTTAGGGTACGCGTTAGGGTGAGGGTAGTTATTAAACCTATCACACTCTCTAGATACCCCTTAGCACGTAAAGGAATATTATTTGGGGGTCGAGCCATGGAGAAGAGTTTAGACACTAGGAGAAGATAAGGAACACACCCATTATCACGAAATCACATTAGGATTCTCTTTTTAACCTGTTCCTTAAAACACTAGTGCTTAGGAAATCTATTGGAGGCAGAAGCAGTCAAGGGTAGCTTAGGGTTAGGGTTAGGGTTAGGGTGAGGGTTAGGGTATGGCTTAGGGTACGGGTTCGGGGAGGGGTTCGGGTAGGGCGTAGGTTATGGGTTAGGGTTAGGGTTAGGGCTAGTGTTAGGGTTAGGGCTCGGTTTAGGCTACAGGTTAGGATTAGGGTACGCGTTAGGGTTAGGGTAGGGGTTAGGGTTAGGGTACGCGTTAGGGTGGGGGTAGTTATTAAACCTATCCCACTCTCTAGATACCCCTTAGCACGTACAGGAATATTATTGGGGGTCCAGCCATGGAGAAGAGTTTAGACACTAGGAGAAGATAAGGAACACACCCATTATCACGAAATCACATTAGGATTCTCTTTTTAAACTGTTCCTTAAAACAGTAGTGCTTAGGAAATCTATTGGAGGCAGAAGCAGTCAAGGGTAGCTTAGGGTTAGGGTTAGGGTTAGGGTGAGGGTTAGGGTACGGCTTACGATACGGGTTCGGGGAGGGGTTCGGGTAGGGCGTAGGGTATGGGTTAGGGTTAGGGTTAGGGCTAGTGTTAGGGTTAGGGCTCGGTTTAGGGTACGGGTTAGGATTAGGGTATGCGTTAGTGTTAGGGTAGGGGTTAGGGTTAGGATACACGTTAGGGTGAGTGTAGTTATTAAACCTATCCCACTCTCTAGATACCCCTTAGCACGTAAAGGAATATTATTTGGGGGTCCAGCCATGGAGAAGGGTTTAGACACTAGGAGAAGGTAAGGAACACACCCATTATCAAGAAATCACAATATGATTCTCTTTTTAAACTGTTCCTTAAAACACTAGTGGTTAGGAAATCTATTGGAGGCAGAAGCAGTCAAGGGTAGCTTAGGGTTAGGGTTAGGGTTAGGGTGAGGGTTAGGGTACGGCTTAGGGTACGGGTTCGGGGAGGGTTTCGGGTAGGGCGTAGGGTATGGGTTAGGGTTAGGGTTAGGGTTAGTGTTAGGGTTAGGGCTCGGTTTAGGGTACGGGTTAGGATTAGGGTACTCGTTAGGGTTAGGGTAGCGGTTAGGGTTAGGGTACGCGTTACGGTGAGGGTAGTTATTAAACCTATCACACTCTCTAGATACCCCTTAGCACGTAAAGGAATATTATTTGGGGCTCCAGCCATCGAGAAGAGTTTAGACACTAGGAGAAGATAAGGAACACACCCATTATCACAAAATCACATTAGGATTCTCTTTTTAACCTGTTCCTTAAAACACTAGTGCTTAGGAAATCTATTGGAGGCAGAAGAAGTCAAGGGTAGCTTAGGGTTAGGGTTAGGGTTAGGGTGAGGGTTAGGGTACGGCTTAGGGTACGGCTTCGGGGAGGGGTTCGGGTAGGGCGTAGGGTATGGGTTAGGGTTAGGGTTAGGGCTAGTGTTAGGGTTAGGGCTCGGTTTAGGGTACGGGTTAGGATTAGGGTACGCGTTAGGGTTAGGGTAGGGGTTAGGGTTAGGGTACGCGTTAGGGTGAGGGTAGTTATTAAACCTATCCCACTCTCTAGATACCCCTTAGCACGTAAAGGAATATTATTTGGGGGTCCAGCCATGGAGAAGAGTTTAGACACGAGGAGAAGATAAGGAACACCCCCATTATCAAGAAATCACATTAGGATTCTCTTTTTAACATATTCCTTAAAACACTAGTGCTTAGCAAATCTATTGGAGGCACAAGCCGTCAAGGGTAGCTTAGGGTTAGGGTGAGGGTTAGGGTACGGCTTAGGGTACGGGTTCGGGGAGGGGTTCGGGTAGGGCGTAGGGTATGGGTTAGGGTTAGGGTTAAGGCTAGTGTTAGGGTTAGGGCTCGGTTTAGGGTACAGGTTAGGATTAGGGTACGCGTTAGGGTTAGGGTAGGGGTTAGGGTTAGTGTACACGTTCGGGTGAGGGTAGTTATTAAACCTACCCACTCTCTAGATACCCCTTAGCACGTAAAGGAATATTATTTGGGGGTCCAGCCATGGAGAACGGTTTAGACACTAGGAGAAGATAAGGAACACACCCATTATCAAGAAATCACAATATGATTCTCTTTTTAAACTGTTCCTTAAAACACTAGTGCTTAAGAAATCTATTGGAGGCAGAAGCAGTCAAGGGTAGCTTAGGGTTAGGGTTAGGGTTAGGGTGAGGGTTAGGGTACGGCTTAGGGTACGGGTTCGGGGAGGGGTTCGGGTAGGGCGTAGGCTATGGGTTAGGGTTAGGGTTAGGGTTAGTGTTAGGGTTAGGGCTCGGTTTAGGTTACAGGTTAGGTTTAGGGTACTCGTTAGGGTTAGGGTAGCGGTTAGGGTTAGGGTACGCGTTACGGTGAGGGTAGTTATTAAACCTATCACACTCTCTAGATACCCCTTAGCACGTAAAGGAATATTATTTGGGGGTCCAGCCATGGAGAAGAGTTTAGACACTAGGAGAAGATAAGGAACACACCCATTATCACGAAATCACATTAGGATTCTCTTTTTAACCTGTTCCTTAAAACACTAGTGCTTAGGAAATCTATTGGAGGCAGAAGCAGTCAAGGGTAGCTTAGGGTTAGGGTTAGGGTTAGGGTGAGGGTTAGGGTACGGCTTAGGGTACGGGTTCGGGGAGGGGTTCGGGTAGGGCGTAGGGTATGGGTTAGGGTTAGGTTTAGGGCTAGTGTTAGGGTTAGGGCTCGGTTTAGGGTACGGGTTAGAATTAGGGTACGCGTTAGGGTTAGGGTAGGGGTTAGGGTTAGGGTACGCGTTAGGGTGAGGGTAGTTATTAAACCTATCCCACTCTCTAGATACCCCTTAGCACGTAAAGGAATATTATTTGGGGGTCCAGCCATGGAGAAGAGTTTAGACACGAGGAGAAGATAAGGAACACACCCATTATCACGAAATCACATTAGGATTCTCTTTTTAATCTGTTCCTTAAAACACTAGTGCTTAGGAAATCTATTGGAGGCAGAAGCCGTCAAGGGTAGCTTAGGGTTAGGGTTAGGGTTAGGGTGAGGGTTAGGGTACGGTTTAGGGTACGGGTTCAGGGAGGGGTTCGGGTAGGGCGTAGGGTATGGGTTAGGGTTAGGGTTAGAGTTAGTGTTAGGGTTAGGGCTCGGTTTAGGGTACGGGTTAGGATTAGGGTAAGTGCTAGGGTTAGGGTAGAGGTTAGGGTTAGGGTACGCGTTAGGGTGAGGGTAGTTATTAAACCTATCACACTCTCTAGATACACCTTAGCACATAAAGGAATATTATTTGGGGGTCCAGCCATGGAGAAGAGTTTAGACACGAGGAGAAGATAAGGAACACACCCATTATCAAGAAATCACATTAGGATTCTCTTTTTAACATGTTCCTTAAAACACTAGTGCTTAGGAAATCTATTGGAGGCAGAAGCCGTCAAGGGTAGCTTAGGGTTAGGGTTAGGGTTAGGGTGAGGGTTAGGGTACGGCTGAGGGTACGGGTTCGGGGAGGGGTTCGGGTAGGGCGTAGGGTATGGGTTAGGGTTAGGGTTAGGGCTAGTGTTAGGGTTAGGGCTCGGTTTAGGCTACAGGTTAGGATTAGGGTACGCGTTAGGGTTAGGGTAGGGGTTAGGGTTAGTGTACGCGTTAGGGTGAGGGTAGTTATTAAACCTATACCACTCTCTAGATACCCCTTAGCACGTACAGGAATATTATTGGGGGTCCAGCCATGGAGAAGAGTTTAGACACTAGGAAAAGATAAGGAACACACCCATTATCACGAAATCACATTAGGATTCTCTTTTTAACCTATTCCTTAAAACACTAGTGCTTAGGAAATCTATTGGAGGCAGAAGCAGTCAAGGGTAGCTTAGGGTTAGGGTTAGGGTTAGGGTGAGGGTTAAGGTATGGCTTAGGGTACGGGTTCGGGGAGGGGTTCGGGTAGGGCGTAGGGTATGGGTTAGGGTTAGGGTTAGGGTTAGTGTTAGGGTTAGGGCTCGGTTTTGGGTACGGGTTAGGATTAGGGTACGCGTTAGGGTTAGGGTAGTGGTTAGGGTTAGGGTACGCGTTAGGGTGGGGGTAGTTATTAAACCTATCACACTCTCTAGATACCCCTTAGCACGTAAAGGAATATTATTTGGGGGTCCAGATATGGAGAAGAGTTTAGACACTAGGAGAAGATAAGGAACACACCCATTATCACGAAATCACATTAGGATTCTCTTTTTAACATGTTCCTTAAAACACTAGTGCTTAGGAAATCTATTGGAGGCATAAGCCGTCAAGGGTAGCTTAGGGTTAGGGTTAGGGTTAGGGTGAGGGTTAGGGTACGGCTTAGGGTACGGGTTCGGGGAGGGGTTCGGGTAGGGCATAGGGTATGGGTTAGGGTTAGGGTTAGGGCTAGTGTTAGGGTTAGGGCTCGGTTTAGGGTACGGGTTAGGATTAGGGTAAGTGCTAGGGTTAGGGTAGGGGTTAGGGTTAGGGTACGCGTTAGGGTGAGGGTAGTTATTAAACCTATCACACTCTCTAGATACCCCTTAGCACATAAAGGAATTTTATTTGGGGGTCCAGCCATGGAGAAGAGTTTAGACACGAGGAGAAGATAAGGAACACACCCATTATCAAGAAATCACATTAGGATTCTCTTTTTAACATGTTCCTTAAAACACTAGTGCTTAGGAAATCTATTGGAGGCAGAAGCCGTCAAGGGTAGCTTAGGGTTAGGGTTAGGGTTAGGGTGAGGGTTAGGGTACGGCTTAGCGTACGGGTTCGGGGACGGGTTCGGGTAGGGCGTAGGGTATGGGTTAGGGTTAGGGTTAGGGCTAGTGTTAGGGTTAGGGCTCGGTTTAGGCTACAGGTTAGGATTAGGGTACGCGTTAGGGTTAGGGTAGTGGTTAGGGTTAGTGTACGCGTTAGGGTGAGGGTAGTTATTAAACCTATCCCACTCTCTAGATACCCCTTAGCACGTACAGGAATATTATTGGGGGTCCAGCCATGGAGAAGAGTTTAGACACTAGGAGAAGATAAGGAACACACCCATTATCACGAAATCACATTAGGATTCTCTTTTTAAACTGTTCCTTAAAACACTAGTGCTTAGGAAATCTATTGGAGGCAGAAGCAGTCAAGGGTAGCTTAGGGTTAGGGTTAGGGTTAGGGTGAGGGTTAGGGTACGGCTTACGATACGGGTTCGGGGAGGGGTTCGGGTAGGGCGTAGGGTATGGGTTAGGGTTAGGGTTAGGGCTAGTGTTAGGGTTAGGGCTCGGTTTAGGCTACGGGTTAGGATTAGGGTATGCGTTAGTGTTAGGGTAGGGGTTAGGGTTAGGATACACGTTAGGGTGAGTGTAGTTATTAAACCTGTCCCACTCTCTAGATACCCCTTAGCACGTAAAGGAATATTATTTGGGGGTCCAGCCATGGAGAAGGGTTTAGACACTAGGAGAAGATAAGGAACACACCCATTATCAAGAAATCACAATATGATTCTCTTTTTAAACTGTTCCTTAAAACACTAGTGGTTAGGAAATCTATTGGAGGCAGAAGCAGTCAAGGGTAGCTTAGGGTTAGGGTTAGGGTTAGGGTGAGGGTTAGGGTACGGCTTAGGGTACGGGTTCGGGGAGGGTTTCGGGTAGGGCGTAGGGTATGGGTTAGGGTTAGGGTTAGGGTTAGTGTTAGGGTTAGGGCTCGGTTTAGGGTACGGGTTAGGATTAGGGTACTCGTTAGGGTTAGGGTAGCGGTTAGGGTTAGGGTACGCATTACGGTGAGGGTAGTTATTAAACCTATCACACTCTCTAGATACCCCTTAGCACGTAAAGGAATATTATTTGGGGCTCCAGCCATCGAGAAGAGTTTAGACACTAGGAGAAGATAAGGAACACACCCATTATCACAAAATCACATTAGGATTCTCTTTTTAACCTGTAAAACACTAGTGCTTAGGAAATCTATTGGAGGCAGAAGCCGTCAAGGGTAGCTTAAAGGTTAGGGTTAGGGTTAGGGTGAGGGTTAGGGTACGGTTTAGGGTACGGGTTCAGGGAGGGGTTCGGGTAGGGCGTAGGGTATTGGTTAGGGTTAGGGTTAGAGTTAGTGTTAGGGTTAGGGCTCGGTTTAGGGTACGGGTTAGGATTAGGGTACGCGCTAGGGTTAGGGTAGGGGTTAGGGTTAGGGTACGCGTTAGGGTGAGGGTAGTTATTAAACCTATCCCACTCTCTAGATACCCCTTAGCACGTAAAGGAATATTATTTGGGGGTCCAGCCATGGAGAAGAGTTTAGACACGAGGAGAAGATAAGGAACACACCCATTATCAAGAAATCACATTAGGATTCTCCTTTAAACCTGTTCCTTAAATCACTAGTGCTTAGGAAATCTATTGGAGGCAGAAGCCGTCAAGGGTAGCCTAGGGTTAGGGTTAGGGTTAGGGTGAGGGTTAGGGTACGGCTTAGGGTACGGGTTCGGGGAGGGATTCGGGTAGGGCGTAGGGTATGGGTTAGAGTTAGGGTTAGGGTTAGTGTTAGGGTTAGTGCTCAGTTTAGGGTACGGGTTAGGATTAGGGTACGCGTTAGTGTTAGGGTAGGGGTTAGGGTTAGGGTAAGCTTTAGGGTGAGGGTAGTTATTAAACCTATCCCACTCTCTAGATACCCCTTAGCAAGTAAAGGAATATTATTTGGGGGTCCAGCCATGGAGAAGGGTTTAGACACTAGGAGAAGATAAGGAACACACCCATTATCAAGAAATCACAATATGATTCTCTTTTTAAACTGTTCCTTAAAACACTAGTCGTTAGGAAATCTATTGGAGGCAGAAGCAGTCAAGGGTAGCTTAGGGTTAGGGTTAGGGTTAGGGTGAGGGTTAGGGTACGGCTTAGGGTACGGGTTCGGGGAGGGTTTCGGGTAGGGCGTAGGGTATGGGTTAGGGTTAGGGTTAGGGTTAGTGTTAGGGTTAGGGCTCGGTTTAGGTTACGGGTTAGGATTAGGGTACTCGTTAGGGTTAGGGTAGCGGTTAGGGTTAGGGTACGCGTTAGGGTGAGGGTAGTTATTAAACCTATCACACTCTCTAGATACCCCTTAGCACGTAAAGGAATATTATTTGGGGGTCGAGCCATGGAGAAGAGTTTAGACACTAGGAGAAGATAAGGAACACACCCATTATCACGAAATCACATTAGGATTCTCTTTTTAACCTGTTCCTTAAAACACTAGTGCTTAGGAAATCTATTGGAGGCAGAAGCAGTCAAGGGTAGCTTAGGGTTAGGGTTAGGGTTAGGGTGAGGGTTAGGGTACGGCTTAGGGTACGGGTTCGGGGAGGGGCTCGGGTAGGGCGTAGGGTATGGGTTAGGGTTAGGGTTAGGGCTAGTGTTAGGGTTGGGGCTCGGTTTAGGGTACGGGTTAGGATTAGGGTACGCGTTAGGGTTAGGGTAGGGGTTAGGGTTAGGATACGCGTTAGGGTGAGGGTAATTATTAAACCTATCCCACTCTCTAGATACCCCTTAGCACGTAAAGGAATATTATTTGGGGGTCCAGCCATGGAGAAGAGTTTAGACACTAGGAAAAGATAAGGAACACACCCATTATCAAGAAATCACATTAGGATTCTCTTTTTAACCTGTTCCTTAAAACACTAGTGCTTAGGAAATCTATTGGAGGCAGAAGCCGTCAAGGGTAGCTTAAAGGTTAGGGTTAGGGTTAGGGTGAGGGTTAGGGTACGGTTTAGGGTACGGGTTCAGGGAGGGGTTCGGGTAGGGCGTAGGGTATTGGTTAGGGTTAGGGTTAGAGTTAGTGTTAGGGTTAGGGCTCGGTTTAGGGTACGGGTTAGGATTAGGGTACGCGCTAGGGTTAGGGTAGGGGTTAGGGTTAGGGTACGCGTTAGGGTGAGAGTAGTTATTAAACCTATCCCACTCTCTAGATACCCCTTAGCACGTAAAGGAATATTATTTGGGGCTCCAGCCATGGAGAAGAGTTTAGACACGAGGAGAAGATAAGGAACACACCCATTATCAAGAAATCACATTAGGATTCTCCTTTAAACCTGTTCCTTAAATCACTAGTGCTTAGGAAATCTATTGGAGGCAGAAGCCGTCAAGGGTAGCCTAGGGTTAGGGTTAGGGTTAGGGTGAGGGTTAGGGTACGGCTTAGGGTACGGGTTCGGGGAGGGATTCGGGTAGGGCGTAGGGTATGGGTTAGAGTTAGGGTTAGGGTTAGTGTTAGGGTTAGTGCTCAGTTTAGGGTACGGGTTAGGATTAGGGTACGCGTTAGTGTTAGGGTAGGGGTTAGGGTTAGGGTAAGCTTTAGGGTGAGGGTAGTTATTAAACCTATCCCACTCTCTAGATACCCCTTAGCAAGTAAAGGAATATTATTTGGGGGTCCAGCCATGGAGAAGGGTTTAGACACTAGGAGAAGATAAGGAACACACCCATTATCAAGAAATCACAATATGATTCTCTTTTTAAACTGTTCCTTAAAACACTAGTCGTTAGGAAATCTATTGGAGGCAGAAGCAGTCAAGGGTAGCTTAGGGTTAGGGTTAGGGTTAGGGTGAGGGTTAGGGTACGGCTTAGGGTACGGGTTCGGGGAGGGTTTCGGGTAGGGCGTAGGGTATGGGTTAGGGTTAGGGTTAGGGTTAGTGTTAGGGTTAGGGCTCGGTTTAGGGTACGGGTTAGGATTAGGGTACTCGTTAGGGTTAGGGTAGCGGTTAGGGTTAGGGTACGCGTTAGGGTGAGGGTAGTTATTAAACCTATCACACTCTCTAGATACCCCTTAGCACGTAAAGGAATATTATTTGGGGGTCGAGCCATGGAGAAGAGTTTAGACACTAGGAGAAGATAAGGCACACACCCATTATCACGAAATCACATTAGGATTCTCTTTTTAACCTGTTCCTTAAAACACTAGTGCTTAGGAAATCTATTGGAGGCAGAAGCAGTCAAGGGTAGCTTAGGGTTAGGGTTAGGGTTAGGGTGAGGGTTAGGGTACGGCTTAGGGTACGGGTTCGGGGAGGGGCTCGGGTAGGGCGTAGGGTATGGGTTAGGGTTAGGGTTAGGGCTAGTGTTAGGGTTGGGGCTCGGTTTAGGGTACGGGTTAGGATTAGGGTACGCGTTAGGGTTAGGGTAGGGGTTAGGGTTAGGATACGCGTTAGGGTGAGGGTAATTATTAAACCTATCCCACTCTCTAGATACCCCTTAGCACGTAAAGGAATATTATTTGGGGGTCCAGCCATGGAGAAGAGTTTAGACACTAGGAAAAGATAAGGAACACACCCATTATCAAGAAATCACATTAGGATTCTCTTTTTAACCTGTTCCTTAAAACACTAGTGCTTAGGAAATCTATTGGAGGCAGAAGCCGTCAAGGGTAGCTTAAAGGTTAGGGTTAGGGTTAGGGTGAGGGTTAGGGTACGGTTTAGGGTACGGGTTCAGGGAGGGGTTCGGGTAGGGCGTAGGGTATTGGTTAGGGTTAGGGTTAGAGTTAGTGTTAGGGTTAGGGCTCGGTTTAGGGTACGGGTTAGGATTAGGGTACGCGCTAGGGTTAGGGTAGGGGTTAGGGTTAGGGTACGCGTTAGGGTGAGGGTAGTTATTAAACCTATCCCACTCTCTAGATACCCCTTAGCACGTAAAGGAATATTATTTGGGGCTCCAGCCATGGAGAAGAGTTTAGACACTAGGAGAAGATAAGGAACACACCCATTATCACAAAATCACATTAGGATTCTCTTTTTAACCTGTTCCTTAAAACACTAGTGCTTAGGAAATCTATTGGAGGCAGAAGAATTCAAGGGTAGCTTAGGGTTAGGGTTAGGGTTAGGGTGAGGGTTAGGGTACGGCTTAGGGTACGGGTTCGGGGAGGGGTTCGGGTAGGGCGTAGGGTATGGGTTAGGGTTAGGGTTAGGGCTAGTTTTAGGGTTAGGGCTCGGTTTAGGGTACGTGTTAGGATTAGGGTACGCGCTAGGGATAGGGTAGGGGTTAGGGTTAGGGTACGCATTAGGGTGAGGGTAGTTATTATACCTATCACACTCTCTAGATACCCCTTAACACATAAAGGAATATTATTTGGGGGTTCAGCCATGGAGAAGAGTTTAGACACGAGGAGAAGATAAGGAACACACCCATTATCAAGAAATCACATTAGGATTCTCTTTTTAACATGTTCCTTAAAACACTAGTGCTTAGGAAATCTATTGGAGGCACAAGCCGTCAAGGGTAGCTTAGGGTTAGGGTTAGGGTTAGGGTGAGGGTTAGGGTACGGCTTAGGGTACGGGTTTGGGGAGGGGTTCGGTTAGGGCGTAGGGTATGGGTTAGGGTTAGGGTTAGGGCTAGTGTTAGTGTTAGGGCTCGGTTTAGGGTACAGGTTAGGATTAGGGTACGCGTTAGGGTTAGGGTAGGGGTTAGGGTTAGTGTACACGTTCGGGTGAGGGTAGTTATTAAACCTATCCCACTCTCTAGATAACCCTTAGCACGTACAGGAATATTATTGGGGGTCCAGCCATGGAGAAGAGTTTAGACACTAGGAGAAGATAAGGAACACACCCATTATCACGAAATCACATTAGGATTCTCTTTTTAACCTGTTCCTTAAAACACTAGTGCTTAGGAAATCTATTGGAGGCAGAACCAGTCAAGGGTAGCTTAGGGTTAGGGTTAGGGTGAGGGTTACGGTATGGCTTAGGGTACGGGTTCGGGGAGGGGTTCGGGTAGGGCGTAGGGTATGGGTTAGGGTTAGGGTTAGGGTTAGTGTTAGGGTTAGGGCTCGGTTTAGGGTACGGGTTAGGATTAGGGTACGCGTTAGTGTTAGGGTAGGGGTTAGGGTTAGGGTGCGCGTTAGGGTGGGGGTAGTTATTAAACCTATCACACTCTCTAGATACCCCTTAGCACGTAAAGGAATATTATTTGGGGGTCCAGCCATGGAGAAGAGTTTAGACACTAGGAGAAGATAAGGAACACACCCATTATTACGAAATCACATTAGGATTCTCTTTTTAACCTGTTCCTTAAAACACTAGTGCTTAGGAAATCTATTGGAGGTAGAAGCCGTCAAGGGTAGCTTAGGGTTAGGGTTAGGGTTAGGGTGAGGGTTAGGGTACGGCTTAGGGTACGGGTTCTTGGAGGGGTTCGGGTAGGGCGTAGGGTATGGGTTAGGGTTAGGGTTAGGGTTAGTGTTAGGGTTAGGGCTCGGTTTAGGGTACGGGTTAGGATTAGGGTACGCGTTAGTGTTAGGGTAGGTGTTAGGGTTAGGGTACGCGAGAGGGTGAGGTTAGTTATTAAACCTATCCCACTCTCTAGATACCCCTTAGTACGTAAAGGAATATTATTTGGGGGTCCAGCCATGGAGAAGAGTTTAGACACTAGGAGAAGATAAGGAACACACCCATTATCAAGAAATCACATTAGGATTCTCTTTTTAACCTGTTCCTTAAAACACTAGTGCTTAGGAAATCTATTGGAGGCAGAAGCAGTCAAGGGTAGCTTAGGGTTAGGGTTAGGGTTAGGGTGAGGGTTAGGGTATGGCTTAGGGTACGGGTTCGGGGAGGGGTTCGGGTAGGGCGTAGGGTATGGGTTAGGGTTAGGGTTAGGGTTAGTGTTAGGGTTAGGGCTCGGTTTAGGGTACGGGTTAGGATTAGGGTACGCGTTAGGGTTAGGGTAGGGGTTATGGTTAGGGTACGCGTTAGGGTGGGGGTAGTTATTAAACCTATCACACTCTCTAGATACCCCTTAGCACGTAAAGGACTATTATTTGGGGGTCCTGCCAAGGAGAACAGTTTAGACACGAGGAGAAGATAAGGAACACACCCATTATCAAGAAATCACAATGTGATTCTCTTTTTAAACTGTTCCTTAAAACACTAGTGCTTAGGAAATCTATTGGAGGCAGAAGCAGTCAAGGGTAGCTTAGGGTTAGGGTTAGGGTTAGGGTGAGGGTTAGGGTACGGCTTACGATACGGGTTCGGGGAGGGGTTCGGGTAGGGCGTAGGGTATGGGTTAGGGTTAGGGATAGGGCTAGTGTTAGGGTTAGGGCTCGGTTTAGGGTACGGGTTAGGATTAGGGTATGCGTTAGGGTTAGGGTAGGGGTTAGGGTTAGGATACGCGTTAGGGTGAGGGTAGTTATTAAACCTATCCCACTCTCTAGATACCCCTTAGCACGTAAAGGAATATTATTTGGGGGTCCAGCCATGGAGAAGAGTTTAGACACGAGGAGAAGATAAGGAACACACCCATTATCAAGAAATCACATTAGGATTCTCCTTTAAACCGGTTCCTTAAATCACTAGTGCTTAGGAAATCTATTGGAGGCAGAAGCCGTCAAGGGTAGCCTAGGTTTAGGGTTAGGGTTAGGGTGAGGGTTAGGGTATGGCTTAGGGTACGGGTTCCGGGAGGGGTTCGGGTAGGGCGTAGGGTATGGGTTAGGGTTAGGGTTAGGGTTAGTGTTAGGGTTAGGGCTCGGTTTAGGGTACGGGTTAGGATTAGGGTACGCGTTAGGGTTAGGGTAGGGGTTATGGTTAGGGTACGCGTTAGGGTGGGGGTAGTTATTAAACCTATCACACTCTCTAGATACCCCTTAGCACGTAAAGGACTATTATTTGGGGGTCCAGCCATGGAGAACAGTTTAGACACGAGGAGAAGATAAGGAACACACCCATTATCAAGAAATCACAATGTGATTCTCTTTTTAAACTGTTCCTTAAAACACTAGTGCTTAGGAAATCTATTGGAGGCAGAAGCAGTCAAGGGTAGCTTAGGGTTAGGGTTAGGGTTAGGGTGAGGGTTAGGGTACGGCTTAGGGTACGGGTTCGGGGAGGGGTTCGGGTAGGCCGTAGGGTATGGGTTAGGGTTAGGATTAGGGTTAGTGTTAGGGTTAGGGCTCGGTTTAGGGTACGGGTTAGGATTAGGGTACGCGTTAGTGTTAGGGTAGTGGTTAGTGTTAGGGTACGCTTTAGGGTGAGGGTAGTTATTAAACCTATCCCACTCTCTAGATACCCCTTAGAACGTACAGGAATATTATTGGGGGTCCAGCCATGGAGAAGAGTTTAGACACTAGGAGAAGATAAGGAACACACCCATTATCAAGAAATCACATTAGGATTCTCTTTTTAACCTGTTCCTTAAAACACTAGTGCTTAGGAAATCTATTGGCGGGAGAAGCAGTCAAGGGTAGCTTAGGGTTAGGGTTAGGGTTAGGGTGAGGGTTAGGGTACGGCTTAGGGTACGGGTTCGGGGAGGTGTTCGGGTAGGGCGTAGGGTATGGGTTAGGGTTAGGGCTAGTGTTAGGGTTAGGTCTCGGTTTAGGGTAAAGGTTAGGATTAGGGTATGCGTTAGGGTTAGGGTAGGGTTTACGGTTAGTGAACGCGTTAGGGTGAGGGTAGTTATTAAACCTATCCCACTCTCTAGATACCCCTTAGCACGTACAGGAATATTATAGGGGGTCCAGCCATGGAGAAGAGTTTAGACACTAGGAGAAAATAAGGAACACACCCATTATCACGAAATCACATTAGGATTCTCTTTATAACGTGTTCCTTAAAACACTAGTGGTTAGGAAATCTATTGGAGGCAGAAGCAGTCAAGGGTAGCTTAGGGTTAGGGTTAGGGTTAGGGTGAGGGTTAGGGTACGGCTTAGGGTACGGGTTCGGGGAGGGGTTCGGGTAGGGCGTAGGGTATGGGTTAGGGTTAGGGTTAGGGTTAATGTTAGGGTTAGTGCTCGGTTTAGGGTACGGGTTAGGATTAGGGTACGCGTTAGGGTTAGGGCAGGGGTTAGGGTTAGGGTACGCGTTAGGGTGGGGGTAGTTATTAAACCTATCACACTCTCTAGATACCCCTTAGCACGTAAAGGAATATTATTTGGGGGTCCAGCCATGGAGAAGAGTTTAGACACGAGGAGAAGATAAGGAACACCCCCATTATCAAGAAATCACATTAGGATTCTCTTTTTAACCTGTTCCTTAAAACACTAGTGCTTAGGAAATCTATTGGAGGCAGAAGCAGTCAAGGGTAGCTTAGGGTTAGGGTTAGGGTTAGAGTGAGGGTTAGGGTACGGCTTAGGGTACGGGTTCGGGAAGGGGTTCGGGTAGGCCGTAGGGTATGGGTTAGGGTTAGGGTTAGGGTTAGTGTTAGGGTTAGGGCTCGGTTAAGGGTACGGGTTAGGATTAGGGTACGCGTTAGTGTTAGGGTAGTGGTTAGGGTTAGGGTACGCTTTAGGGTGAGTGTAGTTATTAAACCTATCCCACTCTCTAGATACCCCTTAGCACGTAAAGGAATATTATTTGGGGGTCCAGCCATGGAGAAGAGTTTAGACACTAGGAGAAGATAAGGAACACACCCATTATCAAGAAATCACAATATGATTCTCTTTTTAAACTGTTCCTTAAAACACTAGTGCTTAGGAAATCTATTGGAGGCACAAGCCGTCAAGGGTAGCTTAGGGTTAGGGTTAGGGTTAGGGTGAGGGTTAGGGTACGGCTTAGGGTACGGGTTCGGGGAGGGGTTCGGGTAGGGCGTAGGGTATGGGTAAGGGTTAGGGTTAGGGCTAGTGTTAGGGTTAGGGCTCGGTTTAGGGTACAGGTTAGGATTAGGGTACGCGTTAGTGTTAGGGTAGGGGTTAGGTTTAGTGTACGCGTTCGGGTGAGGGTAGTTATTAAACCTATCCCACTCTCTAGATACCCCTTAGCACGTACAGGAATATTATTGGGGGTCCAGCCATGGAGAAGAGTTTAGACACTAGGAGAAGATAAGGAACACACCCATTATCACGAAATCACATAAGGATTCTCTTTTTAACCTGTTCCTTAAAACCCTAGTGCTTAGGAAATCTATTGGAGGCAGAAGCAGTCAAGGGTAGCTTAGGTTTAGGGTTAGGGTTAGGGTGAGGGTTAGGGTATGGCTTAGGGTACGGGTTCGGGGAGGGGTTCGGGTAGGACGTAGGGTATGGGTTAGGGTTAGGGTTAGGGTTAGTGTTAGGGTTAGGGCTCGGTTTAGGTTACGGGTTAAGATTAGGGTACGCGTTAGGGTTAGGGTAGGGGTTAGGGTTAGGGTACGCGTTAGGGTGGGGGTAGTTATTAAACCTATCACATTCTCTAGATACCCCTTAGCACGTAAAGGAATATTATTTGGGGGTGCAGCCATGGAGAAGAGTTTAGACACTAGGAGAAGATAAGGAACACACCCATTATCACGAAATCACATTAGGATTCTCTTTTTAACCTGTTCCTTAAAACACTAGTGCTTAGGAAATCTATTGGAGGCAGAAGCCGTCAAGGGTAGCTTAGGGTTAGGGTTAGGGTTAGGGTGAGGGTTAGGGTACGGCTTAGGGTACGGGTTCGGGGAGGGGTTCGGGTAGGGCGTAGAGTATGGGTTAGGGTTAGGGTTAGGGTTAGTGTTAGGGTTAGGGCTCGGTTTAGGGTACGGGTTAGGATTAGGGTACGCGTTAGGGTTAGGGTAGGGGTTAGGGTTAGGGTACGCGATAGGGTGAGGTTAGTTATTAAACCTATCCCACTCTCTAGATACCCCTTAGTACGTAAAGGAATATTATTTGGGGGTCCAGCCATGGAGAAGAGTTTAGACACTAGGAGAAGATAAAGAACACACCCATTATCAAGAAATCACATTAGGATTCTCTTTTTAACCTGTTCCTTAAAACACTAGTGCTTAGGAAATCTATTGGAGGCAGAAGCAGTCAAGGGTAGCTTAGGGTTAGGGTTAGGGTTAGGGTGAGGGTTAGGGTATGGCTTAGGGTACGGGTTCGGGGAGGGGTTCGGGTAGGGCGTAGGGTATGGGTTAGGGTTAGGGTTATGGTTAGTGTTAGGGTTAGGGCTCGGTTTAGGGTACGGGTTAGGATTAAGGTACGCGTTAAGGTTAGGGTATGGGTTATGGTTAGGGTACGCGTTAGGGTGGGGGTAGTTATTAAACCTATCACACTCTCTAGATACCCCTTAGCACGTAAAGGAATATTATTTGGGGGTCCAGCCATGGAGAAGAGTTTAGACACGAGGAGAAGATAAGGAACACACCCATTATCAAGAAATCACAATGTGATTCTCTTTTTAAACTGTTCCTTAAAACACTAGTGCTTAGGAAATCTATTGGAGGCAGAAGCCGTCAAGGGTAGCTTAGGGTTAGGGTTAGGGTTAGGGTGAGGGTTAGGGTATGGCTTAGGGTACGGGTTCGGGGAGGGGTTCGGGTAGGGCGTAGGGTATGGGTTAGGGTTAGGGTTAGGGCTAGTGTTAGGGTTAGGGCTCGGTTTAGGGTACAGGTTAGGATTAGGGTACGCGTTAGGGTTAGGGTAGGGGTTAGGGTTAGGGTACGCGTTAGGGTGAGGGTAGTTATTAAACCTATCCCACTCTCTAGATACCCCTTAGCACGTAAAGGAATATTATTTGGGGGTCCAGCCATGGAGAAGAGTTTAGACACTAGGAGAAGATAAGGAACACACCCATTATCACGAAATCACATTAGGATTCTCTTTTTAACCTGTTCCTTAAAACACTAGTGCTTAGGAAATCTATTGGAGGCAGAAGCAGTCAAGGGTAGCTTAGGGTTAGGGTTAGGGTTAGGGTGAGGGTTAGGGTACGGCTTAGGGTACGGGTTCGGGGAGGGGTTCGGGTAGGCCGTAGGGTATGGGTTAGGGTTAGGATTAGGGTTAGTGTTAGGGTTAGGGCTCGGTTTAGGGTACGGGTTAGGATTAGGGTACGCGTTAGTGTTAGGGTAGTGGTTAGGGTTAGGGTACGCTTTAGGGTGAGGGTAGTTATTAAACCTATCCCACTCTCTAGATACCCCTTAGAACGTACAGGAATATTATTGGGGGTCCAGCCATGGAGAAGAGTTTAGACACTAGGAGAAGATAAGGAACACACCCATTATCAAGAAATCACATTAGGATTCTCTTTTTAACCTGTTCCTTAAAACACTAGTGCTTAGGAAATCTATTGGCGGGAGAAGCAGTCAAGGGTAGCTTAGGGTTAGGGTTAGGGTTAGGGTGAGGGTTAGGGTACGGCTTAGGGTACGGGTTCGGGGAGGTGTTCGGGTAGGGCGTAGGGTATGGGTTAGGGTTAGGGCTAGTGTTAGGGTTAGGTCTCGGTTTAGGGTAAAGGTTAGGATTAGGGTATGCGTTAGGGTTAGGGTAGGGTTTACGGTTAGTGAACGCGTTAGGGTGAGGGTAGTTATTAAACCTATCCCACTCTCTAGATACCCCTTAGCACGTACAGGAATATTATAGGGGGTCCAGCCATGGAGAAGAGTTTAGACACGAGGAGAAGATAAGGAACACCCCCATTATCAAGAAATCACATTAGGATTGTCTTTTTAACCTGTTCCTTAAAACACTAGTGCTTAGGAAATCTATTGGAGGCAGAAGCCGTCAAGGGTAGCTTAGGGTTAGGGTTAGGGTTAGGGTGAGGGTTAGGGTACGGCTTAGGGTACGGGTTTGGGGAGGGTTTCGGGTAGGGCGTAGGGTATGGGTTAGGGTTAGGGTTAGGGTTAGTGTTAGGGTTAGGGCTCGGTTTAGGGTACGGGTTAGGATTAGGGTACTCGTTAGGGTTAGGGTAGCGGTTAGGGTTAGGGTACGCGTTAGGGTGAGGGTAGTTATTAAACCTATCACACTCTCTAGATACCCCTTAGCACGTAAAGGAATATTATTTGGGGGTCCAGCCATGGAGAAGAGTTTAGACACGAGGAGAAGATAAGGAACACACCCATTATCAAGAAATCACATTAGGATTCTCCTTTAAACCTGTTCCTTAAATCACTAGTGCTTAGGAAATCTATTGGAGGCAGAAGCCGTCAAGGGTAGCTTAGGGTTAGGGTTAGGGTTAGGGTGAGGGTTAGGGTACGGCTTAGGGTACGGGTTCGGGGAGGTGTTCGGGTAGGGCGTAGGGTATGGGTTAGAGTTAGGGTTAGGGTTAGTGTTAGGTTTAGGGCTCAGTTTAGGGTACGGGTTAGGATTAGGGTACGCGTTAGTGTTAGGGTAGCGGTTAGGGTTACGGTACGCTTTACTGTGAGGGTAGTTATTAAACCTATCCCCATCTCTAGATACCCCTTAGCACGTAAAGGAATATTATTTGGGGGTCCAGCCATGGAGAAGGGTTTAGACACTAGGAGAAGATAAGGAACACACCCATTATCAAGAAATCACAATATGATTCTCTTTTTAAACTGTTCCTTAAAACACTACTGGTTAGGAAATCTATTGGAGGCAGAAGCAGTCAAGGGTAGCTTAGGGTTAGGGTTAGGGTTAGGGTGAGGGTGAGGGTACGGCTTAGGGTACGGGTTCGGGGAGGGTTTCGGGTAGGGCGTAGGGTATGGGTTAGGGTTAGGGTTAGGGTTAGTGTTAGGGTTAGGGCTCGGTTTAGGGTACGGGTTAGGATTAGGGTACTCGTTAGGGTTAGGGTAGCGGTTAGCGTTAGGGTACGCGTTAGGGTGAGGGTAGATATTAAACCTATCACACTCTCTAGATACCCCTTAGCACGTAAAGGAATATTATTTGGGGGTCCAGCCATGGAGAAGAGTTTAGACACTAGGAGAAGATAAGGAACACACCCATTCTCAAAAAATCACATTAGGATTCTCTTTTTAACCTGTTCCTTAAAACACTAGTGCTTAGGAAATCTATTGGAGGCAGAAGCAGTCAAGGGTAGCTTAGGGTTAGGGTTAGGGTTAGGGTGAGGGTTAGGGTAAGGCTTAGGGTACGGGTTCGGGGAGGGTTTCGGGTAGGGCGTAGGGTATGGGTTAGGGTTAGGGTTAGGGCTAGTGTTAGGGTTAGGGCTCGGTTTAGGGTATGGGTTAGGATTAGGGTACGCGTTAGGGTTAGGGTAGGGGTTAGGGTTAGGGTACGCGTTAGGGTGAGGGTAGTTATTAAACCTATCCCACTCTCTAGATACCCCTTAGCACGTAAAGGAATATTATTTGGGGGTCCAGCCATGGAGAAGAGTGTAGACACGAGGAGAAGATAAGGAACACACCCATTATCAAGAAATCACATTAGGATTCTCTTTTTAACCTGTTCCTTAAAACACTAGTGCTTAGGAAATCTATTGGAGGCAGAAGCCGTCAAGGGTAGCTTAGGGTTAGGGTTAGGGTTAGGGTGAGGGTTAGGGTACGGTTTAGGGTACGGGTTCAGGGAGGGGTTCGGGTAGGGCGTAGGGTATGGGTTAGGGTTAGGGTTAGAGTTAGTGTTAGGGTTAGGGCTCGGTTTAGGGTACGGGTTAGGATTAGGGTAAGTGCTAGGGTTAGGGTAGGGGTTAGGGTTAGGGTACGCGTTAGGGTGAGGGTAGTTATTAAACCTATCACACTCTCTAGATACCCCTTAGCACATAAAGGAATATTATTTGGGGGTCCAGCCATGGAGAAGAGTTTAGACACGAGGAGAAGATAAGGAACACACCCATTATCAAGAAATCACATTAGGATTCTCTTTTTAACATGTTCCTTAAAACACTAGTGCTTAGGAAATCTATTGGAGGCAGAAGCCGTCAAGGGTAGCTTAGGGTTAGGGTTAGGGTTAGGGTGAGGGTTAGGGTACGGCTTAGGGTACGGGTTCGGGGAGGGGTTCGGGTAGGGCGTAGGGTATGGGTTAGGGTTAGGGTTAGTTCTAGTGTTAGGGTTAGGGCTCGGTTTAGGCTACAGGTTAGGATTAGGGTACGCGTTAGGGTTAGGGTAGGGGTTAGGGTTAGTGTACGCGTTAGGGTGAGGGTAGTTATTAAACCTATCCCACTCTCTAGATACCCCTTAGCACGTACAGGAATATTATTGGGGTTCCAGCCATGGAGAAGAGTTTAGACACTAGGAGAAGATAAGGAACACACCCATTATCACGAAATCACATTAGGATTCTCTTTTTAACCTGTTCCTTAAAACACTAGTGCTTAGGAAATCTATTGGAGGCAGAAGCAGTCAAGGGTAGCTTAGGGTTAGGGTTAGGGTTAGGGTGAGGGTTAGGGTATGGCTTAGGGTACGGGTTCGGGGAGGGGTTCGCGGAGGGCGTAGGGTATGGGTTAGGGTTAGGGTTAGGGCTCGGTTTAGGGTACGGGTTAGGATTAGGGTACGCGTTAGGGTTAGGGTAGGGGTTAGGGTTAGGGTACGCGTTAGGGTGAGGGTAGTTATTAAACCTATCACACTCTCTACATACCCCTTAGCACGTAAAGGAATATTATTTGGGGGTCCAGCCATGGAGAAGAGTTTAGACACTAGGAGAAGATAAGGAACACACCCATTATCACGAAATCACATTAGGATTCTCTTTTTAACCTGTTCCTTAAAACACTAGTGCTTAGGAAATCTATTGGAGGCAGAAGCAGTCAAGGGTAGCTTAGGGTTAGGGTTAGGGTTAGGGTGAGGGTTAGGGTACGGCTTAGGGTACGGGTTCGGGGAGGGGTTCGGGTAGGGCGTAGGGTATGGGTTAGAGTTAGGGTTAGGGTTAGTGTTAGGGTTAGGGCTCAGTTTAGGGTACGGGTTAGGATTAGGGTACGCGTTAGTGTTAGGGTAGGGGTTAGGGTTACGGTACGCTTTACTGTGAGGGTAGTTATTAAACCTATCCCCATCTCTAGATACCCCTTAGCACGTAAAGGAATATTATTTGGGGGTCCAGCCATGGAGAAGAGTTTAGACACGAGGAGAAGATAAGGAACACACCCATTATCAAGGAATCACATTAGGATTCTCTTTTTAACATGTTCCTTAAAACACTAGTGCTTAGGAAATCTATTGGAGGCAGAAGCCGTCAAGGGTAGCTTAGGGTTAGGGTTAGGGTTAGGGTGAGGGTTAGGGTACGGCTTAGGGTACGGGTTCGGGGAGGGGTTCGGGTAGGGCGTAGGGTATGGGTTAGGGTTAGGGTTAGTTCTAGTGTTAGGGTTAGGGCTCGGTTTAGGCTACAGGTTAGGATTAGGGTACGCGTTAGGGTTAGGGTAGGGGTTAGGGTTAGTGTACGAGTTAGGGTGAGGGTAGTTATTAAACCTATCCCACTCTCTAGATACCCCTTAGCACGTACAGGAATATTATTGGGGGTCCAGCCATGGAGAAGAGTTTAGACACTAGGAGAAGATAAGGAACACACCCATTATCACGAAATCACATTAGGATTCTCTTTTTAACCTGTTCCTTAAAACACTAGTGCTTAGGAAATCTATTGGAGGCAGAAGCAGTCAAGGGTAGCTTAGGGTTAGGGTTAGGGTTAGGGTGAGGGTTAGGGTATGGCTTAGGGTACGGGTTCGGGGAGGGGTTCGCGGAGGGCGTAGGGTATGGGTTAGGGTTAGGGTTAGGGCTCGGTTTAGGGTACGGGTTAGGATTAGGGTACGCGTTAGGGTTAGGGTAGGGGTTAGGGTTAGGGTACGCGTTAGGGTGAGGGTAGTTATTAAACCTATCACACTCTCTAGATACCCCTTAGCACGTAAAGGAATATTATTTGGGGGTCCAGCCATGGAGAAGAGTTTAGACACTAGGAGAAGATAAGGAACACACCCATTATCACGAAATCACATTAGGATGCTCTTTTTAACCTGTTCCTTAAAACACTAGTGCTTAGGAAATCTATTGGAGGCAGAAGCAGTCAAGGGTAGCTTAGGGTTAGGGTTAGGGTTAGGGTGAGGGTTAGGGTACGGCTTAGGGTACGGGTTCGGGGAGGGGTTCGGGTAGGGCGTAGGGTATGGGTTAGGGATAGGGTTAGGGCTAGTGTTAGGGTTAGGGCTCGGTTTAGGGTACGGGTTAGGATTAGGGTACGCGTTAGGGTTAGGGTAGGGGTTAGGGTTAGGGTACGCGTTAGGGTGAGGGTAGTTATTAAACCTATCCCACTCTCTAGATACCCCTTAGCACGTAAAGGAATATTATTTGGGGGTCCAGCCATGGAGAAGAGTTTAGACACGAGGAGAAGGTAAAGAACACACCCATTATCAAGAAATCACATTAGGATTCTCTTTTTAACCTGTTCCTTAAAACACTAGTGCTTAGGAAATCTATTGGAGGCAGAAGCCGTCAAGGGTAGCTTAGGGTTAGGGTTAGGGTTAGGGTGAGGGTTAGGGTACGGTTTAGGGTACGGGTTCAGGGAGGGGTTCGGGTAGGGCGTAGGGTATGGGTTAGGGTTAGGGTTAGAGTTAGTGTTAGGGTTAGGGCTCGGTTTAGGCTACGGGTTAGGATTAGGGTACGCGCTAGGGTTAGGGTAGGGGTTAGGGTTAGGGTACGCGTTAGGGTGAGGGTAGTTATTATACCTATCACACTCTCTAGATACCCCTTAGCACATAAAGGAACATTATTTGGGGGTCCAGCCATGGAGAAGAGTTTAGACACGAGGAGAAGATAAGGAACACATCCATTATCAAGAAATCACATTAGGATTCTCTTTTTAACCTGTTCCTTAAAACACTAGTGCTTAGGAAATCTATTGGAGGCAGAAGCCGTCAAGGGTAGCTTAGGGTTAGGGTTAGGGTTAGGGTGAGGGTTAGGGTACGGCTTACGATACGGGTTTGGGGAGGGGTTCGAGTAGGGCGTAGGGTATGGGTTAGGGTTAGGGTTAGGGCTAGTGTTAGGGTTAGGGCTCGGTTTAGGGTACGGGTTAGGATTAGGGTATGCGTTAGGGTTAGGGTAGGGGTTAGGGTTAGGGTACGCGTTAGGGTGAGGGTAGTTATTAAACCTATCCCACTCTCTAGATACCCCTTAGCACGTAAAGGAATATTATTTGGGGGTCCAGCCATGGAGAAGAGTTTAGACACGAGGAGAAGATAAGGAACACACCCATTATCAAGAAATCACATTAGGATTCTCCTTTAAACCTGTTCCTTAAATCACTAGTGCTTAGGAAATCTATTGGAGGCAGAAGCCGTCAAGGGTAGCCTAGGGTTAGGTTTAGGGTTAGGGTGAGGGTTAGGGTACGGCTTAGGGTACGGGTTCGGGGAGGGATTCGGGTAGGGCGTAGGGTATGGGTTAGAGTTAGGGTTAGGGTTAGTGTTAGGGTTAGGGCTCAGTTTAGGGTACGGGTTAGGATTAGGGTACGCGTTAGTGTTAGGGTAGGGGTTAGGGTTAGGGTACGCTTTAGGGTGAGGGTAGTTATTAAACCTATCCCACTCTCTAGATACCCCTTAGCAAGTAAAGGAATATTATTTGGGGGTCCAGCCATGGAGAAGGGTTTAGACACTAGGAGAAGATAAGGAACACACCCATTATCAAGAAATCACAATATGATTCTCTTTTTAAACTGTTCCTTAAAACACTAGTGGTTAGGAAATCTATTGGAGGCAGAAGCAGTCAAGGGTAGCTTAGGGTTAGGGTTAGGGTTAGGGTGAGGGTTAGGGTACGGCTTAGGGTACGGGTTCGGGGAGGGTTTCGGGTAGGGCGTAGGGTATGGGTTAGGGTTAGGGTTAGGGTTAGTGTTAGGGTTAGGGCTCGGTTTAGGGTACGGGTTAGGATTAGGGTACTCGTTAGGGTTAGGGTAGCGGTTAGGGTTAGGGTACGCGTTAGGGTGAGGGTAGTTATTAAACCTATCACACTCTCTAGATACCCCTTAGCACGTAAAGGAATATTATTTGGGGGTCGAGCCATGGAGAAGAGTTTAGACACTAGGAGAAGATAAGGAACACACCCATTATCACGAAATCACATTAGGATTCTCTTTTTAACCTGTTCCTTAAAACACTAGTGCTTAGGAAATCTATTGGAGGCAGAAGCAGTCAAGGGTAGCTTAGGGTTAGGGTTAGGGTTAGGGTGAGGGTTAGGGTACGGCTTAGGGTACGGGTTCGGGGAGGGGCTCGGGTAGGGCGTAGGGTATGGGTTAGGGTTAGGGTTAGGGCTAGTGTTAGGGTTGGGGCTCGGTTTAGGGTACGGGTTAGGATTAGGGTACGCGTTAGGGTTAGGGTAGGGGTTAGGGTTAGGATACGCGTTAGGGTGAGGGTAATTATTAAACCTATCACACTCTCTAGATACCCCTTAGCACGTAAAGGAATATTATTTGGGGGTCCAGCCATGGAGAAGAGTTTAGACACGAGGAGAAGATAAGGAACACACCCATTATCACGAAATCACATTAGGATTCTCTTTTTAACCTGTTCTTTAAAACACTAGTGCTTAGGAAATCTATTGGAGGCAGAAGCAGTCAAGGGTAGCTTAGGGTTAGGGTTAGGGTTAGGGTGAGGGTTAGGGTACGGCTTAGCGTACGGGTTCGGGGAGGGGTTCGGGTAGGGCGTAGGGTATGGGTTAGGGTTAGGGTTAGGGCTAGTGTTAGGGTTAGGGCTCGGTTTAGGGTACGGGTTAGGATTAGGGTACGCGTTAGGGTTAGGGTAGGGGTTAGGGTTAGGGTACGCGTTAGGGTGAGGGTAGTTATTAAACCTATCCCACTCTCTAGATACCCCTTAGCACGTAAAGGAATATTATTTGGGGGTCCAGCCATGGAGAAGAGTTTAGACACGAGGAGAAGATAAGGAACACACCCATTATCAAGAAATCACATTAGGATTCTCTTTTTAACCTGTTCCTTAAAACACTAGTGCTTAGGAAATGTATTGGAGGCAGAAGCCGTCAAGGGTAGCTTAGGGTTAGGGTTAGGGTTAGGGTGAGGGTTAGGGTACGGTTTAGGGTACGGGTTCAGGGAGGGGTTCGGGTAGGGCGTAGGGTATGGGTTAGGGTTAGGGTTAGAGTTAGTGTTAGTGTTAGGGCTCGGTTTAGGGTACGGGTTAGGATTAGGGTAAGTGCTAGGGTTATGGTAGGGGTTAGGGTTAGGGTACGCATTAGGGTGAGGGTAGTTATTAAACCTATCCCACTCTCTAGATACCCCTTAGCACGTACAGGAATATTATTGGGGGTCCAGCCATGGAGAAGAGTTTAGACACTAGGAAAAGATAAGAAACACACCCATTATCACGAAATCACATTAGGATTCTCTTTTTAACCTGTTCCTTAAAACACTAGTGCTTAGGAAATCTATTGGAGGCAGAAGCAGTCAAGGGTAGCTTAGGGTTAGGGTTAGGGTTAGGGTGAGGGTTAGGGTATGGCTTAGGGTACGGGTTCGGGGAGGGGTTCGGGTAGGACGTAGGTTATGGGTTAGGGTTAGGGTTAGGGTTAGTGTTAGGGTTAGGGCTCGGTTTAGGGTACGGGTTAGGATTAGGGTACCCGTTAGGGTTAGGGTAGGGGTTAGGGTTAGGGTACGCGTTAGGGTGGGGGTAGTTATTAAACCTATCCCACTCTCTAGATACCCCTTAGCACGTAAAGGAATATTATTTGGGGGTCCAGACATGGAGAATAGTTTAGACACTAAGAGAAGATAAGGAACACACCCATTATCACGAAATCACATTAGGATTCTCTTTTTAACATGTTCCTTAAAACACTAGTGCTTAGGAAATCTATTGGAGGCAGAAGCCGTCAAGGGTAGCTTAGGGTTAGGGTTAGGGTTAGGGTGAGGGTTAGGGTACGGCTTAGGGTACGGGTTCGGGGAGGTGTTCGGGTAGGGCGTAGGGTATGGGTTAGGGTTAGGGCTAGTGTTAGGGTTAGGTCTCTGTTTAGGGTAAAGTTTAGGATTAGGGTACGCGTTAGGGTTAGGGTAGGGGTTACGGTTAGTGTACGCGTTAGGGTGAGGGTAGTTATTAAACCTATCCCACACTCTAGATACCCCTTAGCACGTACAGGAATATTAATGGGGGTCCAGCCATGGAGAAGAGTTTAGACACTAGGAGAAGATAAGGAACACACCCATTATCACGAAATCACATTAGGATTCTCTTTTTAACCTGTTCCTTAAAACACTAGTGCTTAGGAAATCTATTGGAGGCAGAAGCAGTCAAGGGTAGCTTAGGGTTAGGGTTAGGGTTAGGGTGAGGGTTAGGGTACGGCTTAGGGTACGGGTTCGGGGAGGGGTTCGGGTAGGGCGTAGGGTATGGGTTAGGGTTAGGGTTAGGGCTAGTGTTAGGGTTAGGGCTCAGTTTAGGGTACGGGTTAGGATTAGGGTACGCGTTAGTGTTAGGGTAGGGGTTAGGGTTAGGGTACGCTTTAGGGTGAGGGTAGTTATTAAACCTATCCCACTCTCTAGATACCCCTTAGCACGTAAAGGAATATTATTTGGGGGTCCAGCCATGGAGAAGAGTTTAGACACTAGGAGAAGATAAGGAACACACCCATTATCAAGAAATCACATTAGGATTCTCTTTTTAACCTGTTCCTTAAAACACTAGTGCTTAGGAAATCTATTGGAGGCAGAAGCAGTCAAGGGTAGCTTAGGGTTAGGGTTAGGGTTAGGGTGAGGGTTAGGGTACGGCTTAGGGTACGGGTTCGGGGAGGGTTTCGGGTAGGGCGTAGGGTATGGGTTAAGGATAGGGTTAGGGCTAGTGTTAGGGTTAGGGCTCGGTTTAGGGTACGGGTTAGGATTAGGGTACGCGTTAGGGTTAGGGTAGGGGTTAGGGTTAGGGTACGCGTTAGGGTGAGGGTAGTTATTAAACCTATCCCACTCTCTAGATACCCCTTAGCACGTAAAGGAATATTATTTGGGGGTCCAGCCATGGAGAAGAGTTTAGACACGAGGAAAAGGTAAAGAACACACCCATTATCAAGAAATCACATTAGGATTCTCTTTTTAACCTGTTCCTTAAAACACTAGTGCTTAGGAAATCTATTGGAGGCAGAAGCCGTCAAGGGTAGCTTAGGGTTAGGGTTAGGGTTAGGGTGAGGGTTAGGGTACGGTTTAGGGTACGGGTTCAGGGAGGGGTTCGGGTAGGGCGTAGGGTATGGGTTAGAGTTAGGGTTAGGGTTAGTGTTAGGGTTAGGGCTCGGTTTAGGGTACGGGTTAGGATTAGGGTATGCGTTAGGGTTAGGGTAGGGGTTAGGGTTAGGGTACGCGTTAGGGTGAGGGTAGTTATTAAACCTATCCCACTCTCTAGATACCCCTTAGCACGTAAAGGAATATTATTTGGGGGTCCAGCCATGGAGAAGAGTTTAGACACGAGGAGAAGATAAGGAACACACCCATTATCAAGAAATCACATTAGGATTCTCCTTTAAACCTGTTCCTTAAATCACTAGTGCTTAGGAAATCTATTGGAGGCAGAAGCCGTCAAGGGTAGCCTAGGGGTAGGTTTAGGGTTAGGGTGAGGGTTAGGGTACGGCTTAGGGTACGGGTTCGGGGAGGGATTCGGGTAGGGCGTAGGGTATGGGTTAGAGTTAGGGTTAGGGTTAGTGTTAGGGTTAGGGCTCAGTTTAGGGTACGGGTTAGGATTAGGGTACGCGTTAGTGTTAGGGTAGGGGTTAGGGTTAGGGTACGCTTTAGGGTGAGGGTAGTTATTAAACCTATCACACTCTCTAGATACCCCTTAGCACGTAAAGGAATATTATTTGGGGGTCGAGCCATGGAGAAGAGTTTAGACACTAGGAGAAGATAAGGAACACACCCATTATCACGAAATCACATTAGGATTCTCTTTTTAACCTGTTCCTTAAAACACTAGTGCTTAGGAAATCTATTGGAGGCAGAAGCAGTCAAGGGTAGCTTAGGGTTAGGGTTAGGGTTAGGGTGAGGGTTAGGGTACGGCTTAGGGTACGGGTTCGGGGAGGGGTTCGGGTAGGGCGTAGGGTATGGGTTAGGGTTAGGGCTAGTGTTAGGGTTAGGTCTCTGTTTAGGGTAAAGTTTAGGATTAGGGTACGCGTTAGGGTTAGGGTAGGGGTTACGGTTAGTGTACGCGTTAGGGTGAGGGTAGTTATTAAACCTATCCCACACTCTAGATACCCCTTAGCACGTACAGGAATATTAATGGGGGTCCAGCCATGGAGAAGAGTTTAGACACTAGGAGAAGATAAGGAACACACCCATTATCACGAAATCACATTAGGATTCTCTTTTTAACCTGTTCCTTAAAACACTAGTGCTTAGGAAATCTATTGGAGGCAGAAGCAGTCAAGGGTAGCTTAGGGTTAGGGTTAGGGTTAGGGTGAGGGTTAGGGTACGGCTTAGGGTACGGGTTCGGGGAGGGGTTCGGGTAGGGCGTAGGGTATGGGTTAGGGTTAGGGTTAGGGCTAGTGTTAGGGTTAGGGCTCGGTTTAGGGTACGGGTTAGGATTAGGGTACGCGTTAGGGTTAGGGTAGGGGTTAGGGTTAGGGTACGCGTTAGGGTGAGGGTAGTTATTAAACCTATCACACTCTCTAGATACCCCTTAGCACATAAAGGAATATTATTTGGGGGTCCAGCCATGGAGAAGAGTTTAGACACGAGGAGAAGATAAGGAACACACCCATTATCAAGAAATCACATTAGGATTCTCTTTTTAACATGTTCCTTAAAACACTAGTGCTTAGGAAATCTATTGGAGGCAGAAGCCGTCAAGGGTAGCTTAGGGTTAGGGTTAGGGTTAGGGTGAGGGTTAGGGTACGGCTTAGGGTACGGGTTCGGGGAGGGGTTCGGGTAGGGCGTAGGGAATGGGTTAGGGTTAGGGTTAGTTCTAGTGTTAGGGTTAGGGCTCGGTTTAGGCTACAGGTTAGGATTAGGGTACGCGTTAGGGTTAGGGTAGGGGTTAGGGTTAGTGTACGCGTTAGGGTGAGGGTAGTTATTAAACCTATCCCACTCTCTAGATACCCCTTAGCACGTACAGGAATATTATTGGGGGTCCAGCCATGGAGAAGAGTTTAGACACTAGGAGAAGATAAGGAACACACCCATTATCACGAAATCACATTAGGATTCTCTTTTTAACCTGTTCCTTAAAACACTAGTGCTTAGGAAATCTATTGGAGGCAGAAGCAGTCAAGGGTAGCTTAGGGTTAGGGTTAGGGTTAGGGTGAGGGTTAGGGTATGGCTTAGGGTACGGGTTCGGGGAGGGGTTCGCGGAGGGCGTAGGGTATGGGTTAGGGTTAGGGTTAGGGCTCGGTTTAGGGTACGGGTTAGGATTAGGGTACGCGCTAGGGTTAGGGTAGGGGTTAGGGTTAGGGTACGCGTTAGGGTGAGGGTAGTTATTAAACCTATCACACTCTCTAGATACCCCTTAGCACGTAAAGGAATATTATTTGGGGGTCCAGCCATGGAGAAGAGTTTAGACACTAGGAGAAGATAAGGAACACACCCATTATCACGAAATCACATTAGGATTCTCTTTTTAACCTGTTCCTTAAAACACTAGTGCTTAGGAAATCTATTGGAGGCAGAAGCCGTCAAGGGTAGCTTAGGGTTAGGGTTAGGGTTAGGGTGAGGGTTAGGGTACGGCTTAGGGTACGGGTTCGGGGAGGGGCTCGGGTAGGGCGTAGGGTATGGGTTAGGGTTAGGGTTAGGGCTAGTGTTAGGGTTGGGGCTCGGTTTAGGGTACGGGTTAGGATTAGGGTACGCGTTAGGGTTAGGGTAGGGGTTAGGGTTAGGATACGCGTTAGGGTGAGGGTAATTATTAAACCTATCCCACTCTCTAGATACCCCTTAGCACGTAAAGGAATATTATTTGGGGGTCCAGCCATGGAGAAGAGTTTAGACACTAGGAAAAGATAAGGAACACACCCATTATCAAGAAATCACATTAGGATTCTCTTTTTAACCTGTTCCTTAAAACACTAGTGCTTAGGAAATCTATTGGAGGCAGAAGCCGTCAAGGGTAGCTTAAAGGTTAGGGTTAGGGTTAGGGTGAGGGTTAGGGTACGGTTTAGGGTACGGGTTCAGGGAGGGGTTCGGGTAGGGCGTAGGGTATTGGTTAGGGTTAGGGTTAGAGTTAGTGTTAGGGTTAGGGCTCGGTTTAGGGTACGGGTTAGGATTAGGGTACGCGCTAGGGTTAGGGTAGGGGTTAGGGTTAGGGTACGCGTTAGGGTGAGGGTAGTTATTAAACCTATCCCACTCTCTAGATACCCCTTAGCACGTAAAGGAATATTATTTGGGGGTCCAGCCATGGAGAAGAGTTTAGACACGAGGAGAAGATAAGGAACACACCCATTATCAAGAAATCACATTAGGATTCTCCTTTAAACCTGTTCCTTAAATCACTAGTGCTTAGGAAATCTATTGGAGGCAGAAGCCGTCAAGGGTAGCCTAGGGTTAGGGTTAGGGTTAGGGTGAGGGTTAGGGTACGGCTTAGGGTACGGGTTCGGGGAGGGATTCGGGTATGGCGTAGGGTATGGGTTAGAGTTAGGGTTAGGGTTAGTGTTAGGGTTAGTGCTCAGTTTAGGGTACGGGTTAGGATTAGGGTACGCGTTAGTGTTAGGGTAGGGGTTAGGGTTAGGGTAAGCTTTAGGGTGAGGGTAGTTATTAAACCTATCCCACTCTCTAGATACCCCTTAGCAAGTAAAGGAATATTATTTGGGGGTCCAGCCATGGAGAAGGGTTTAGACACTAGGAGAAGATAAGGAACACACCCATTATCAAGAAATCACAATATGATTCTCTTTTTAAACTGTTCCTTAAAACACTAGTCGTTAGGAAATCTATTGGAGGCAGAAGCAGTCAAGGGTAGCTTAGGGTTAGGATTAGGGTTAGGGTGAGGGTTAGGGTACGGCTTAGGGTACGGGTTCGGGGAGGGTTTCGGGTAGGGCGTAGGGTATGGGTTAGGGTTAGGGTTAGGGTTAGTGTTAGGGTTAGGGCTCGGTTTAGGGTACGGGTTAGGATTAGGGTACTCGTTAGGGTTAGGGTAGCGGTTAGGGTTAGGGTACGCGTTAGGGTGAGGGTAGTTATTAAACCTATCACACTCTCTAGATACCCCTTAGCACGTAAAGGAATATTATTTGGGGGTCGAGCCATGGAGAAGAGTTTAGACACTAGGAGAAGATAAGGAACACACCCATTATCACGAAATCACATTAGGATTCTCTTTTTAACCTGTTCCTTAAAACACTAGTGCTTAGGAAATCTATTGGAGGCAGAAGCAGTCAAGGGTAGCTTAGGGTTAGGGTTAGGGTTAGGGTGAGGGTTAGGGTACGGCTTAGGGTACGGGTTCGGGGAGGGGCTCGGGTAGGGCGTAGGGTATGGGTTAGGGTTAGGGTTAGGGCTAGTGTTAGGGTTGGGGCTCGGTTTAGGGTACGGGTTAGGATTAGGGTACGCGTTAGGGTTAGGGTAGGGGTTAGGGTTAGGATACGCGTTAGGGTGAGGGTAATTATTAAACCTATCCCACTCTCTAGATACCCCTTAGCACGTAAAGGAATATTATTTGGGGGTCCAGCCATGGAGAAGAGTTTAGACACTAGGAAAAGATAAGGAACACACCCATTATCAAGAAATCACATTAGGATTCTCTTTTTAACCTGTTCCTTAAAACACTAGTGCTTAGGAAATCTATTGGAGGCAGAAGCCGTCAAGGGTAGCTTAAAGGTTAGGGTTAGGGTTAGGGTGAGGGTTAGGGTACGGTTTAGGGTACGGGTTCAGGGAGGGGTTCGGGTAGGGCGTAGGGTATGGGTTAGGGTTAGGGTTAGAGTTAGTGTTAGGGTTAGGGCTCGGTTTAGGCTACGGGTTAGGATTAGGGTACGCGCTAGGGTTAGGGTAGGGGTTAGGGTTAGGGTACGCGTTAGGGTGAGGGTAGTTATTATACCTATCACACTCTCTAGATACCCCTTAGCACATAAAGGAACATTATTTGGGGGTCCAGCCATGGAGAAGAGTTTAGACACGAGGAGAAGATAAGGAACACATCCATTATCAAGAAATCACATTAGGATTCTCTTTTTAACCTGTTCCTTAAAACACTAGTGCTTAGGAAATCTATTGGAGGCAGAAGCCGTCAAGGGTAGCTTAGAGTTAGGGTTAGGGTTAGGGTGAGGGTTAGGGTACGGCTTACGATACGGGTTTGGGGAGGGGTTCGAGTAGGGCGTAGGGTATGGGTTAGGGTTAGGGTTAGGGCTAGTGTTAGGGTTAGGGCTCGGTTTAGGGTACGGGTTAGGATTAGGGTATGCGTTAGGGTTAGGGTAGGGGTTAGGGTTAGGGTACGCGTTAGGGTGAGGGTAGTTATTAAACCTATCCCACTCTCTAGATACCCCTTAGCACGTAAAGGAATATTATTTGGGGGTCCAGCCATGGAGAAGAGTTTAGACACGAGGAGAAGATAAGGAACACACCCATTATCAAGAAATCACATTAGGATTCTCCTTTAAACCTGTTCCTTAAATCACTAGTGCTTAGGAAATCTATTGGAGGCAGAAGCCGTCAAGGGTAGCCTAGGGTTAGGTTTAGGGTTAGGGTGAGGGTTAGGGTACGGCTTAGGGTACGGGTTCGGGGAGGGATTCGGGTAGGGCGTAGGGTATGGGTTAGAGTTAGGGTTAGGGTTAGTGTTAGGGTTAGGGCTCAGTTTAGGGTACGGGTTAGGATTAGGGTACGCGTTAGTGTTAGGGTAGGGGTTAGGGTTAGGGTACGCTTTAGGGTGAGGGTAGTTATTAAACCTATCACACTCTCTAGATACCCCTTAGCACGTAAAGGAATATTATTTGGGGGTCGAGCCATGGAGAAGAGTTTAGACACTAGGAGAAGATAAGGAACACACCCATTATCACGAAATCACATTAGGATTCTCTTTTTAACCTGTTCCTTAAAACACTAGTGCTTAGGAAATCTATTGGAGGCAGAAGCAGTCAAGGGTAGCTTAGGGTTAGGGTTAGGGTTAGGGTGAGGGTTAGGGTACGGCTTAGGGTACGGGTTCGGGGAGGGGTTCGGGTAGGGCGTAGGGTATGGGTTAGGGTTAGGGCTAGTGTTAGGGTTAGGTCTCTGTTTAGGGTAAAGTTTAGGATTAGGGTACGCGTTAGGGTTAGGGTAGGGGTTACGGTTAGTGTACGCGTTAGGGTGAGGGTAGTTATTAAACCTATCCCACACTCTAGATACCCCTTAGCACGTACAGGAATATTAATGGGGGTCCAGCCATGGAGAAGAGTTTAGACACTAGGAGAAGATAAGGAACACACCCATTATCACGAAATCACATTAGGATTCTCTTTTTAACCTGTTCCTTAAAACACTAGTGCTTAGGAAATCTATTGGAGGCAGAAGCAGTCAAGGGTAGCTTAGGGTTAGGGTTAGGGTTAGGGTGAGGGTTAGGGTACGGCTTAGGGTACGGGTTCGGGGAGGGGTTCGGGTAGGGCGTAGGGTATGGGTTAGGGTTAGGGTTAGGGCTAGTGTTAGGGTTAGGGCTCGGTTTAGGGTACGGGTTAGGATTAGGGTACGCGTTAGGGTTAGGGTAGGGGTTAGGGTTAGGGTACGCGTTAGGGTGAGGGTAGTTATTAAACCTATCACACTCTCTAGATACCCCTTAGCACATAAAGGAATATTATTTGGGGGTCCAGCCATGGAGAAGAGTTTAGACACGAGGAGAAGATAAGGAACACACCCATTATCAAGAAATCACATTAGGATTCTCTTTTTAACATGTTCCTTAAAACACTAGTGCTTAGGAAATCTATTGGAGGCAGAAGCCGTCAAGGGTAGCTTAGGGTTAGGGTTAGGGTTAGGGTGAGGGTTAGGGTACGGCTTAGGGTACGGGTTCGGGGAGGGGTTCGGGTAGGGCGTAGGGTATGGGTTAGGGTTAGGGTTAGTTCTAGTGTTAGGGTTAGGGCTCGGTTTAGGCTACAGGTTAGGATTAGGGTACGCGTTAGGGTTAGGGTAGGGGTTAGGGTTAGTGTACGCGTTAGGGTGAGGGTAGTTATTAAACCTATCCCACTCTCTAGATACCCCTTAGCACGTACAGGAATATTATTGGGGGTCCAGCCATGGAGAAGAGTTTAGACACTAGGAGAAGATAAGGAACACACCCATTATCACGAAATCACATTAGGATTCTCTTTTTAACCTGTTCCTTAAAACACTAGTGCTTAGGAAATCTATTGGAGGCAGAAGCAGTCAAGGGTAGCTTAGGGTTAGGGTTAGGGTTAGGGTGAGGGTTAGGGTATGGCTTAGGGTACGGGTTCGGGGAGGGGTTCGCGGAGGGCGTAGGGTATGGGTTAGGGTTAGGGTTAGGGCTCGGTTTAGGGTACGGGTTAGGATTAGGGTACGCGTTAGGGTTAGGGTAGGGGTTAGGGTTAGGGTACGCGTTAGGGTGAGGGTAGTTATTAAACCTATCACACTCTCTAGATACCCCTTAGCACGTAAAGGAATATTATTTGGGGGTCCAGCCATGGAGAAGAGTTTAGACACTAGGAGAAGATAAGGAACACACCCATTATCACGAAATCACATTAGGATTCTCTTTTTAACCTGTTCCTTAAAACACTAGTGCTTAGGAAATCTATTGGAGGCAGAAGCCGTCAAGGGTAGCTTAGGGTTAGGGTTAGGGTTAGGGTGAGGGTTAGGGTACGGCTTAGGGTACGGGTTCGGGGAGGGGCTCGGGTAGGGCGTAGGGTATGGGTTAGGGTTAGGGTTAGGGCTAGTGTTAGGGTTGGGGCTCGGTTTAGGGTACGGGTTAGGATTAGGGTACGCGTTAGGGTTAGGGTAGGGGTTAGGGTTAGGATACGCGTTAGGGTGAGGGTAATTATTAAACCTATCCCACTCTCTAGATACCCCTTAGCACGTAAAGGAATATTATTTGGGGGTCCAGCCATGGAGAAGAGTTTAGACACTAGGAAAAGATAAGGAACACACCCATTATCAAGAAATCACATTAGGATTCTCTTTTTAACCTGTTCCTTAAAACACTAGTGCTTAGGAAATCTATTGGAGGCAGAAGCCGTCAAGGGTAGCTTAAAGGTTAGGGTTAGGGTTAGGGTGAGGGTTAGGGTACGGTTTAGGGTACGGGTTCAGGGAGGGGTTCGGGTAGGGCGTAGGGTATTGGTTAGGGTTAGGGTTAGAGTTAGTGTTAGGGTTAGGGCTCGGTTTAGGGTACGGGTTAGGATTAGGGTACGCGCTAGGGTTAGGGTAGGGGTTAGGGTTAGGGTACGCGTTAGGGTGAGGGTAGTTATTAAACCTATCCCACTCTCTAGATACCCCTTAGCACGTAAAGGAATATTATTTGGGGGTCCAGCCATGGAGAAGAGTTTAGACACGAGGAGAAGATAAGGAACACACCCATTATCAAGAAATCACATTAGGATTCTCCTTTAAACCTGTTCCTTAAATCACTAGTGCTTAGGAAATCTATTGGAGGCAGAAGCCGTCAAGGGTAGCCTAGGGTTAGGGTTAGGGTTAGGGTGAGGGTTAGGGTACGGCTTAGGGTACGGGTTCGGGGAGGGATTCGGGTAGGGCGTAGGGTATGGGTTAGAGTTAGGGTTAGGGTTAGTGTTAGGGTTAGTGCTCAGTTTAGGGTACGGGTTAGGATTAGGGTACGCGTTAGTGTTAGGGTAGGGGTTAGGGTTAGGGTAAGCTTTAGGGTGAGGGTAGTTATTAAACCTATCCCACTCTCTAGATACCCCTTAGCAAGTAAAGGAATATTATTTGGGGGTCCAGCCATGGAGAAGGGTTTAGACACTAGGAGAAGATAAGGAACACACCCATTATCAAGAAATCACAATATGATTCTCTTTTTAAACTGTTCCTTAAAACACTAGTCGTTAGGAAATCTATTGGAGGCAGAAGCAGTCAAGGGTAGCTTAGGGTTAGGGTTAGGGTTAGGGTGAGGGTTAGGGTACGGCTTAGGGTACGGGTTCGGGGAGGGTTTCGGGTAGGGCGTAGGGTATGGGTTAGGGTTAGGGTTAGGGTTAGTGTTAGGGTTAGGGCTCGGTTTAGGGTACGGGTTAGGATTAGGGTACTCGTTAGGGTTAGGGTAGCGGTTAGGGTTAGGGTACGCGTTAGGGTGAGGGTAGTTATTAAACCTATCACACTCTCTAGATACCCCTTAGCACGTAAAGGAATATTATTTGGGGGTCGAGCCATGGAGAAGAGTTTAGACACTAGGAGAAGATAAGGCACACACCCATTATCACGAAATCACATTAGGATTCTCTTTTTAACCTGTTCCTTAAAACACTAGTGCTTAGGAAATCTATTGGAGGCAGAAGCAGTCAAGGGTAGCTTAGGGTTAGGGTTAGGGTTAGGGTGAGGGTTAGGGTACGGCTTAGGGTACGGGTTCGGGGAGGGGCTCGGGTAGGGCGTAGGGTATGGGTTAGGGTTAGGGTTAGGGCTAGTGTTAGGGTTGGGGCTCGGTTTAGGGTACGGGTTAGGATTAGGGTACGCGTTAGGGTTAGGGTAGGGGTTAGGGTTAGGATACGCGTTAGGGTGAGGGTAATTATTAAACCTATCCCACTCTCTAGATACCCCTTAGCACGTAAAGGAATATTATTTGGGGGTCCAGCCATGGAGAAGAGTTTAGACACTAGGAAAAGATAAGGAACACACCCATTATCAAGAAATCACATTAGGATTCTCTTTTTAACCTGTTCCTTAAAACACTAGTGCTTAGGAAATCTATTGGAGGCAGAAGCCGTCAAGGGTAGCTTAAAGGTTAGGGTTAGGGTTAGGGTGAGGGTTAGGGTACGGTTTAGGGTACGGGTTCAGGGAGGGGTTCGGGTAGGGCGTAGGGTATTGGTTAGGGTTAGGGTTAGAGTTAGTGTTAGGGTTAGGGCTCGGTTTAGGGTACGGGTTAGGATTAGGGTACGCGCTAGGGTTAGGGTAGGGGTTAGGGTTAGGGTACGCGTTAGGGTGAGGGTAGTTATTAAACCTATCCCACTCTCTAGATACCCCTTAGCACGTAAAGGAATATTATTTGGGGCTCCAGCCATGGAGAAGAGTTTAGACACTAGGAGAAGATAAGGAACACACCCATTATCACAAAATCACATTAGGATTCTCTTTTTAACCTGTTCCTTAAAACACTAGTGCTTAGGAAATCTATTGGAGGCAGAAGAATTCAAGGGTAGCTTAGGGTTAGGGTTAGGGTTAGGGTGAGGGTTAGGGTACGGCTTAGGGTACGGGTTCGGGGAGGGGTTCGGGTAGGGCGTAGGGTATGGGTTAGGGTTAGGGTTAGGGCTAGTTTTAGGGTTAGGGCTCGGTTTAGGGTACGTGTTAGGATTAGGGTACGCGCTAGGGATAGGGTAGGGGTTAGGGTTAGGGTACGCATTAGGGTGAGGGTAGTTATTATACCTATCACACTCTCTAGATACCCCTTAACACATAAAGGAATATTATTTGGGGGTTCAGCCATGGAGAAGAGTTTAGACACGAGGAGAAGATAAGGAACACACCCATTATCAAGAAATCACATTAGGATTCTCTTTTTAACATGTTCCTTAAAACACTAGTGCTTAGGAAATCTATTGGAGGCACAAGCCGTCAAGGGTAGCTTAGGGTTAGGGTTAGGGTTAGGGTGAGGGTTAGGGTACGGCTTAGGGTACGGGTTTGGGGAGGGGTTCGGTTAGGGCGTAGGGTATGGGTTAGGGTTAGGGTTAGGGCTAGTGTTAGTGTTAGGGCTCGGTTTAGGGTACAGGTTAGGATTAGGGTACGCGTTAGGGTTAGGGTAGGGGTTAGGGTTAGTGTACACGTTCGGGTGAGGGTAGTTATTAAACCTATCCCACTCTCTAGATAACCCTTAGCACGTACAGGAATATTATTGGGGGTCCAGCCATGGAGAAGAGTTTAGACACTAGGAGAAGATAAGGAACACACCCATTATCACGAAATCACATTAGGATTCTCTTTTTAACCTGTTCCTTAAAACACTAGTGCTTAGGAAATCTATTGGAGGCAGAACCAGTCAAGGGTAGCTTAGGGTTAGGGTTAGGGTGAGGGTTACGGTATGGCTTAGGGTACGGGTTCGGGGAGGGGTTCGGGTAGGGCGTAGGGTATGGGTTAGGGTTAGGGTTAGGGTTAGTGTTAGGGTTAGGGCTCGGTTTAGGGTACGGGTTAGGATTAGGGTACGCGTTAGTGTTAGGGTAGGGGTTAGGGTTAGGGTACGCGTTAGGGTGGGGGTAGTTATTAAACCTATCACACTCTCTAGATACCCCTTAGCACGTAAAGGAATATTATTTGGGGGTCCAGCCATGGAGAAGAGTTTAGACACTAGGAGAAGATAAGGAACACACCCATTATTACGAAATCACATTAGGATTCTCTTTTTAACCTGTTCCTTAAAACACTAGTGCTTAGGAAATCTATTGGAGGTAGAAGCCGTCAAGGGTAGCTTAGGGTTAGGGTTAGGGTTAGGGTGAGGGTTAGGGTACGGCTTAGGGTACGGGTTCTTGGAGGGGTTCGGGTAGGGCGTAGGGTATGGGTTAGGGTTAGGGTTAGGGTTAGTGTTAGGGTTAGGGCTCGGTTTAGGGTACGGGTTAGGATTAGGGTACGCGTTAGTGTTAGGGTAGGTGTTAGGGTTAGGGTACGCGAGAGGGTGAGGTTAGTTATTAAACCTATCCCACTCTCTAGATACCCCTTAGTACGTAAAGGAATATTATTTGGGGGTCCAGCCATGGAGAAGAGTTTAGACACTAGGAGAAGATAAGGAACACACCCATTATCAAGAAATCACATTAGGATTCTCTTTTTAACCTGTTCCTTAAAACACTAGTGCTTAGGAAATCTATTGGAGGCAGAAGCAGTCAAGGGTAGCTTAGGGTTAGGGTTAGGGTTAGGGTGAGGGTTAGGGTATGGCTTAGGGTACGGGTTCGGGGAGGGGTTCGGGTAGGGCGTAGGGTATGGGTTAGGGTTAGGGTTAGGGTTAGTGTTAGGGTTAGGGCTCGGTTTAGGGTACGGGTTAGGATTAGGGTACGCGTTAGGGTTAGGGTAGGGGTTATGGTTAGGGTACGCGTTAGGGTGGGGGTAGTTATTAAACCTATCACACTCTCTAGATACCCCTTAGCACGTAAAGGACTATTATTTGGGGGTCCTGCCAAGGAGAACAGTTTAGACACGAGGAGAAGATAAGGAACACACCCATTATCAAGAAATCACAATGTGATTCTCTTTTTAAACTGTTCCTTAAAACACTAGTGCTTAGGAAATCTATTGGAGGCAGAAGCAGTCAAGGGTAGCTTAGGGTTAGGGTTAGGGTTAGGGTGAGGGTTAGGGTACGGCTTACGATACGGGTTCGGGGAGGGGTTCGGGTAGGGCGTAGGGTATGGGTTAGGGTTAGGGATAGGGCTAGTGTTAGGGTTAGGGCTCGGTTTAGGGTACGGGTTAGGATTAGGGTATGCGTTAGGGTTAGGGTAGGGGTTAGGGTTAGGATACGCGTTAGGGTGAGGGTAGTTATTAAACCTATCCCACTCTCTAGATACCCCTTAGCACGTAAAGGAATATTATTTGGGGGTCCAGCCATGGAGAAGAGTTTAGACACGAGGAGAAGATAAGGAACACACCCATTATCAAGAAATCACATTAGGATTCTCCTTTAAACCGGTTCCTTAAATCACTAGTGCTTAGGAAATCTATTGGAGGCAGAAGCCGTCAAGGGTAGCCTAGGGTTAGGGTTAGGGTTAGGGTGAGGGTTAGGGTATGGCTTAGGGTACGGGTTCCGGGAGGGGTTCGGGTAGGGCGTAGGGTATGGGTTAGGGTTAGGGTTAGGGTTAGTGTTAGGGTTAGGGCTCGGTTTAGGGTACGGGTTAGGATTAGGGTACGCGTTAGGGTTAGGGTAGGGGTTATGGTTAGGGTACGCGTTAGGGTGGGGGTAGTTATTAAACCTATCACACTCTCTAGATACCCCTTAGCACGTAAAGGACTATTATTTGGGGGTCCAGCCATGGAGAACAGTTTAGACACGAGGAGAAGATAAGGAACACACCCATTATCAAGAAATCACAATGTGATTCTCTTTTTAAACTGTTCCTTAAAACACTAGTGCTTAGGAAATCTATTGGAGGCAGAAGCAGTCAAGGGTAGCTTAGGGTTAGGGTTAGGGTTAGGGTGAGGGTTAGGGTACGGCTTAGGGTACGGGTTCGGGGAGGGGTTCGGGTAGGCCGTAGGGTATGGGTTAGGGTTAGGATTAGGGTTAGTGTTAGGGTTAGGGCTCGGTTTAGGGTACGGGTTAGGATTAGGGTACGCGTTAGTGTTAGGGTAGTGGTTAGTGTTAGGGTACGCTTTAGGGTGAGGGTAGTTATTAAACCTATCCCACTCTCTAGATACCCCTTAGAACGTACAGGAATATTATTGGGGGTCCAGCCATGGAGAAGAGTTTAGACACTAGGAGAAGATAAGGAACACACCCATTATCAAGAAATCACATTAGGATTCTCTTTTTAACCTGTTCCTTAAAACACTAGTGCTTAGGAAATCTATTGGCGGGAGAAGCAGTCAAGGGTAGCTTAGGGTTAGGGTTAGGGTTAGGGTGAGGGTTAGGGTACGGCTTAGGGTACGGGTTCGGGGAGGTGTTCGGGTAGGGCGTAGGGTATGGGTTAGGGTTAGGGCTAGTGTTAAGGTTAGGTCTCGGTTTAGGGTAAAGGTTAGGATTAGGGTATGCGTTAGGGTTAGGGTAGGGTTTACGGTTAGTGAACGCGTTAGGGTGAGGGTAGTTATTAAACCTATCCCACTCTCTAGATACCCCTTAGCACGTACAGGAATATTATAGGGGGTCCAGCCATGGAGAAGAGTTTAGACACTAGGAGAAAATAAGGAACACACCCATTATCACGAAATCACATTAGGATTCTCTTTATAACGTGTTCCTTAAAACACTAGTGGTTAGGAAATCTATTGGAGGCAGAAGCAGTCAAGGGTAGCTTAGGGTTAGGGTTAGGGTTAGGGTGAGGGTTAGGGTACGGCTTAGGGTACGGGTTCGGGGAGGGGTTCGGGTAGGGCGTAGGGTATGGGTTAGGGTTAGGGTTAGGGTTAATGTTAGGGTTAGTGCTCGGTTTAGGGTACGGGTTAGGATTAGGGTACGCGTTAGGGTTAGGGCAGGGGTTAGGGTTAGGGTACGCGTTAGGGTGGGGGTAGTTATTAAACCTATCACACTCTCTAGATACCCCTTAGCACGTAAAGGAATATTATTTGGGGGTCCAGCCATGGAGAAGAGTTTAGACACGAGGAGAAGATAAGGAACACCCCCATTATCAAGAAATCACATTAGGATTCTCTTTTTAACCTGTTCCTTAAAACACTAGTGCTTAGGAAATCTATTGGAGGCAGAAGCAGTCAAGGGTAGCTTAGGGTTAGGGTTAGGGTTAGGGTGAGGGTTAGGGTACGGCTTAGGGTACGGGTTCGGGAAGGGGTTCGGGTAGGCCGTAGGGTATGGGTTAGGGTTAGGGTTAGGGTTAGTGTTAGGGTTAGGGCTCGGTTAAGGGTACGGGTTAGGATTAGGGTACGCGTTAGTGTTAGGGTAGTGGTTAGGGTTAGGGTACGCTTTAGGGTGAGTGTAGTTATTAAACCTATCCCACTCTCTAGATACCCCTTAGCACGTAAAGGAATATTATTTGGGGGTCCAGCCATGGAGAAGAGTTTAGACACTAGGAGAAGATAAGGAACACACCCATTATCAAGAAATCACAATATGATTCTCTTTTTAAACTGTTCCTTAAAACACTAGTGCTTAGGAAATCTATTGGAGGCACAAGCCGTCAAGGGTAGCTTAGGGTTAGGGTTAGGGTTAGGGTGAGGGTTAGGGTACGGCTTAGGGTACGGGTTCGGGGAGGGGTTCGGGTAGGGCGTAGGGTATGGGTAAGGGTTAGGGTTAGGGCTAGTGTTAGGGTTAGGGCTCGGTTTAGGGTACAGGTTAGGATTAGGGTACGCGTTAGTGTTAGGGTAGGGGTTAGGTTTAGTGTACGCGTTCGGGTGAGGGTAGTTATTAAACCTATCCCACTCTCTAGATACCCCTTAGCACGTACAGGAATATTATTGGGGGTCCAGCCATGGAGAAGAGTTTAGACACTAGGAGAAGATAAGGAACACACCCATTATCACGAAATCACATTAGGATTCTCTTTTTAACCTGTTCCTTAAAACCCTAGTGCTTAGGAAATCTATTGGAGGCAGAAGCAGTCAAGGGTAGCTTAGGTTTAGGGTTAGGGTTAGGGTGAGGGTTAGGGTATGGCTTAGGGTACGGGTTCGGGGAGGGGTTCGGGTAGGACGTAGGGTATGGGTTAGGGTTAGGGTTAGGGTTAGTGTTAGGGTTAGGGCTCGGTTTAGGTTACGGGTTAAGATTAGGGTACGCGTTAGGGTTAGGGTAGGGGTTAGGGTTAGTGTACGCGTTAGGGTGGGGGTAGTTATTAAACCTATCACATTCTCTAGATACCCCTTAGCACGTAAAGGAATATTATTTGGGGGTGCAGCCATGGAGAAGAGTTTAGACACTAGGAGAAGATAAGGAACACACCCATTATCACGAAATCACATTAGGATTCTCTTTTTAACCTGTTCCTTAAAACACTAGTGCTTAGGAAATCTATTGGAGGCAGAAGCCGTCAAGGGTAGCTTAGGGTTAGGGTTAGGGTTAGGGTGAGGGTTAGGGTACGGCTTAGGGTACGGGTTCGGGGAGGAGTTCGGGTAGGGCGTAGAGTATGGGTTAGGGTTAGGGTTAGGGTTAGTGTTAGGGTTAGGGCTCGGTTTAGGGTACGGGTTAGGATTAGGGTACGCGTTAGGGTTAGGGTAGGGGTTAGGGTTAGGGTACGCGATAGGGTGAGGTTAGTTATTAAACCTATCCCACTCTCTAGATACCCCTTAGTACGTAAAGGAATATTATTTGGGGGTCCAGCCATGGAGAAGAGTTTAGACACTAGGAGAAGATAAAGAACACACCCATTATCAAGAAATCACATTAGGATTCTCTTTTTAACCTGTTCCTTAAAACACTAGTGCTTAGGAAATCTATTGGAGGCAGAAGCAGTCAAGGGTAGCTTAGGGTTAGGGTTAGGGTTAGGGTGAGGGTTAGGGTATGGCTTAGGGTACGGGTTCGGGGAGGGGTTCGGGTAGGGCGTAGGGTATGGGTTAGGGTTAGGGTTATGGTTAGTGTTAGGGTTAGGGCTCGGTTTAGGGTACGGGTTAGGATTAAGGTACGCGTTAAGGTTAGGGTATGGGTTATGGTTAGGGTACGCGTTAGGGTGGGGGTAGTTATTAAACCTATCACACTCTCTAGATACCCCTTAGCACGTAAAGGACTATTATTTGGGGGTCCAGCCATGGAGAAGAGTTTAGACACGAGGAGAAGATAAGGAACACACCCATTATCAAGAAATCACAATGTGATTCTCTTTTTAAACTGTTCCTTAAAACACTAGTGCTTAGGAAATCTATTGGAGGCAGAAGCCGTCAAGGGTAGCTTAGGGTTAGGGTTAGGGTTAGGGTGAGGGTTAGGGTACGGCTTAGGGTACGGGTTCGGGGAGGGGTTCGGGTAGGGCGTAGGGTATGGGTTAGGGTTAGGGTTAGGGCTAGTGTTAGGGTTAGGGCTCGGTTTAGGGTACAGGTTAGGATTAGGGTACGCGTTAGGGTTAGGGTAGGGGTTAGGGTTAGGGTACGCGTTAGGGTGAGGGTAGTTATTAAACCTATCCCACTCTCTAGATACCCCTTAGCACGTAAAGGAATATTATTTGGGGGTCCAGCCATGGAGAAGAGTTTAGACACTAGGAGAAGATAAGGAACACACCCATTATCACGAAATCACATTAGGATTCTCTTTTTAACCTGTTCCTTAAAACACTAGTGCTTAGGAAATCTATTGGAGGCAGAAGCAGTCAAGGGTAGCTTAGGGTTAGGGTTAGGGTTAGGGTGAGGGTTAGGGTACGGCTTAGGGTACGGGTTCGGGGAGGGGTTCGGGTAGGCCGTAGGGTATGGGTTAGGGTTAGGATTAGGGTTAGTGTTAGGGTTAGGGCTCGGTTTAGGGTACGGGTTAGGATTAGGGTACGCGTTAGTGTTAGGGTAGTGGTTAGGGTTAGGGTACGCTTTAGGGTGAGGGTAGTTATTAAACCTATCCCACTCTCTAGATACCCCTTAGAACGTACAGGAATATTATTGGGGGTCCAGCCATGGAGAAGAGTTTAGACACTAGGAGAAGATAAGGAACACACCCATTATCAAGAAATCACATTAGGATTCTCTTTTTAACCTGTTCCTTAAAACACTAGTGCTTAGGAAATCTATTGGCGGGAGAAGCAGTCAAGGGTAGCTTAGGGTTAGGGTTAGGGTTAGGGTGAGGGTTAGGGTACGGCTTAGGGTACGGGTTCGGGGAGGTGTTCGGGTAGGGCGTAGGGTATGGGTTAGGGTTAGGGCTAGTGTTAGGGTTAGGTCTCGGTTTAGGGTAAAGGTTAGGATTAGGGTATGTGTTAGGGTTAGGGTAGGGTTTACGGTTAGTGAACGCGTTAGGGTGAGGGTAGTTATTAAACCTATCCCACTCTCTAGATACCCCTTAGCACGTACAGGAATATTATAGGGGGTCCAGCCATGGAGAAGAGTTTAGACACTAGGAGAAAATAAGGAACACACCCATTATCACGAAATCACATTAGGATTCTCTTTATAACGTGTTCCTTAAAACACTAGTGGTTAGGAAATCTATTGGAGGCAGAAGCAGTCAAGGGTAGCTTAGGGTTAGGGTTAGGGTTAGGGTGAGGGTTAGGGTACGGCTTAGGGTACGGGTTCGGGGAGGGGTTCGGGTAGGGCGTAGGGTATGGGTTAGGGTTAGGGTTAGGGTTAATGTTAGGGTTAGTGCTCGGTTTAGGGTACGGGTTAGGATTAGGGTACGCGTTAGGGTTAGGGCAGGGGTTAGGGTTAGGGTACGCGTTAGGGTGGGGGTAGTTATTAAACCTATCACACTCTCTAGATACCCCTTAGCACGTAAAGGAATATTATTTGGGGGTCCAGCCATGGAGAAGAGTTTAGACACGAGGAGAAGATAAGGAACACCCCCATTATCAAGAAATCACATTAGGATTGTCTTTTTAACCTGTTCCTTAAAACACTAGTGCTTAGGAAATCTATTGGAGGCAGAAGCAGTCAAGGGTAGCTTAGGGTTAGGGTTAGGGTTAGGGTGAGGGTTAGGGTACGGCTTAGGGTACGGGTTCGGGAAGGGGTTCGGGTAGGCCGTAGGGTATGGGTTAGGGTTAGGGTTAGGGTTAGTGTTAGGGTTAGGGCTCGGTTAAGGGTACGGGTTAGGATTAGGGTACGCGTTAGTGTTAGGGTAGTGGTTAGGGTTAGGGTACGCTTTAGGGTGAGTGTAGTTATTAAACCTATCCCACTCTCTAGATACCCCTTAGCACGTAAAGGAATATTATTTGGGGGTCCAGCCATGGAGAAGAGTTTAGACACTAGGAGAAGATAAGGAACACACCCATTATCAAGAAATCACAATATGATTCTCTTTTTAAACTGTTCCTTAAAACACTAGTGCTTAGGAAATCTATTGGAGGCACAAGCCGTCAAGGGTAGCTTAGGGTTAGGGTTAGGGTTAGGGTGAGGGTTAGGGTACGGCTTAGGGTACGGGTTCGGGGAGGGGTTCGGGTAGGGCGTAGGGTATGGGTAAGGGTTAGGGTTAGGGCTAGTGTTAGGGTTAGGGCTCGGTTTAGGGTACAGGTTAGGATTAGGGTACGCGTTAGTGTTAGGGTAGGGGTTAGGTTTAGTGTACGCGTTCGGGTGAGGGTAGTTATTAAACCTATCCCACTCTCTAGATACCCCTTAGCACGTACAGGAATATTATTGGGGGTCCAGCCATGGAGAAGAGTTTAGACACTAGGAGAAGATAAGGAACACACCCATTATCACGAAATCACATTAGGATTCTCTTTTTAACCTGTTCCTTAAAACCCTAGTGCTTAGGAAATCTATTGGAGGCAGAAGCAGTCAAGGGTAGCTTAGGTTTAGGGTTAGGGTTAGGGTGAGGGTTAGGGTACGGCTTAGGGTACGGGTTCGGGGAGGGGTTCGGGTAGGACGTAGGGTATGGGTTAGGGTTAGGGTTAGGGTTAGTGTTAGGTTTAGGGCTCGGTTTAGGGTACGGGTTAAGATTAGGGTACGCGTTAGGGTTAGGGTAGGGGTTAGGGTTAGGGTACGCGTTAGGGTGGGGGTAGTTATTAAACCTATCACATTCTCTAGATACCCCTTAGCACGTAAAGGAATATTATTTGGGGGTGCAGCCATGGAGAAGAGTTTAGACACTAGGAGAAGATAAGGAACACACCCATTATCACGAAATCACATTAGGATTCTCTTTTTAACCTGTTCCTTAAAACACTAGTGCTTAGGAAATCTATTGGAGGCAGAAGCCGTCTAGGGTAGCTTAGGGTTAGGGTTAGGGTTAGGGTGAGGGTTAGGGTACGGCTTAGGGTACGGGTTCGGGGAGGGGTTCGGGTAGGGCGTAGAGTATGGGTTAGGGTTAGGGTTAGGGTTAGTGTTAGGGTTAGGGCTCGGTTTAGGGTACGGGTTAGGATTAGGGTACGCGTTAGGGTTAGGGTAGGGGTTAGGGTTAGGGTACGCGATAGGGTGAGGTTAGTTATTAAACCTATCCCACTCTCTAGATACCCCTTAGTACGTAAAGGAATATTATTTGGGGGTCCAGCCATGGAGAAGAGTTTAGACACTAGGAGAAGATAAAGAACACACCCATTATCAAGAAATCACATTAGGATTCTCTTTTTAACCTGTTCCTTAAAACACTAGTGCTTAGGAAATCTATTGGAGGCAGAAGCAGTCAAGGGTAGCTTAGGGTTAGGGTTAGGGTTAGGGTGAGGGTTAGGGTATGGCTTAGGGTACGGGTTCGGGGAGGGGTTCGGGTAGGGCGTAGGGTATGGGTTAGGGTTAGGGTTATGGTTAGTGTTAGGGTTAGGGCTCGGTTTAGGGTACGGTTTAGGATTAAGGTACGCGTTAAGGTTAGGGTATGGGTTATGGTTAGGGTACGCGTTAGGGTGGGGGTAGTTATTAAACCTATCACACTCTCTAGATACCCCTTAGCACGTAAAGGACTATTATTTGGGGGTCCAGCCATGGAGAAGAGTTTAGACACGAGGAGAAGATAAGGAACACACCCATTATCAAGAAATCACAATGTGATTCTCTTTTTAAACTGTTCCTTAAAACACTAGTGCTTAGGAAATCTATTGGAGGCAGAAGCCGTCAAGGGTAGCTTAGGGTTAGGGTTAGGGTTAGGGTGAGGGTTAGGGTACGGCTTAGGGTACGGGTTCGGGGAGGGGTTCGGGTAGGGCGTAGGGTATGGGTTAGGGTTAGGGTTAGGGCTAGTGTTAGGGTTAGGGCTCGGTTTAGGGTACAGGTTAGGATTAGGGTACGCGTTAGGGTTAGGGTAGGGGTTAGGGTTAGGGTACGCGTTAGGGTGAGGGTAGTTATTAAACCTATCCCACTCTCTAGATACCCCTTAGCACGTAAAGGAATATTATTTGGGGGTCCAGCCATGGAGAAGAGTTCAGACACTAGGAGAAGATAAGGAACACACCCATTATCACGAAATCACATTAGGATTCTCTTTTTAACCTGTTCCTTAAAACACTAGTGCTTAGGAAATCTATTGGAGGCAGAAGCAGTCAAGGGTAGCTTAGGGTTAGGGTTAGGGTTAGGGTGAGGGTTAGGGTACGGCTTAGGGTACGGGTTCGGGGAGGGGTTCGGGTAGGGCGTAGGGTATGGGTTAGGGTTAGGGTTAGGGCTAGTGTTAGGGTTAGGGCTCGGTTTAGGGTACGGGTTAGGATTAGGGTACGCGTTAGGGTTCGGGTAGGGGTTAGGGTTAGGGTACGCGTTAGGGTGAGGGTAGTTATTAAACCTATCCCACTCTCTAGATACCCCTTAGCACGTAAAGGAATATTATTTGGGGGTCCAGCCATGGAGAAGAGTTTAGACACGAGGAGAAGATAAGGAACACACCCATTATCAAGAAATCACATTAGGATTCTCTTTTTAACCTGTTCCTTAAAACACTAGTGCTAAGGAAATGTATTGGAGGCAGAAGCCGTCAAGGGTAGCTTAGGGTTAGGGTTAGGGTTAGGGTGAGGGTTAGGGTACGGTTTAGGGTACGGGTTCAGGGAGGGGTTCGGGTAGGGCATAGGGTATGGGTTAGGGTTAGGGTTAGAGTTAGTGTTAGGGTTAGGGCTCGGTTTAGGATACGGGTTAGGATTAGGGTACGCGCTAGGGTTAGGGTAGGGGTTAGGGTTAGTGTACGCGTTAGGGTGATGGTAGTTATTAAACCTATCACACTCTCTAGATACCCCTTAGCACATAAAGGAATATTATTTGGGGGTCCAGCCATGGAGAAGAGTTTAGACACGAGGAGAAGACAAGGAACACACCCATTATCAAGAAATCACATTAGGATTCTCTTTTTAACATGTTCCTTAAAACACTAGTGCTTAGGAAATCTATTGGAGGCAGAAGCCGTCAAGGGTAGCTTAGGGTTAGGGTTAGGGTTAGGTTGAGGGTTAGGGTACGGCTTAGGGTACGGGTTCGGGGAGGTGTTCGGGTAGGGCGTAGGGTATGGGTTAGGGTTAGGGTTAGGGCTAGAGTTAGGTTTAGTGCTCGGTTTAGGGTACAGGTTAGGATTAGGGTACGCGTTAGGGTTAGGGTAGGGGTTAGGGTTAGTGTACGCGTTAGGGTGAGGGTAGTTATTAAACCTATCCCACTCTCTAGATACCCCTTAGCACGTACAGGAATATTATTGGGGGTCCAGCCATGGAGAAGAGTTTAGACACTAGGAGAAGATAAGGAACACACCCATTATCACGAAATCACATTAGGATTCTCTTTTTAACCTCTTCCTTAAAACACTAGTGCTTAGGAAATCTATGGGAGGCAGAAGCAGTCAAGGGTAGCTTAGTGTTAGGGTTAGGGTTAGGGTGAGGGTTAGGGTACGGCTTAGGGTACGGGTTCGGGGAGGGTTTCGGATAGGGCGTAGGGTATGGGTTAGGGTTAGGGTTAGGGTTAGTGTTAGGGTTAGGGCTCGGTTTAGGGTACGGGTTAGGATTAGGGTACTAGATAGGGTTAGGGTAGCGGTTAGGGTTAGGGTACACGTTAGGGTGAGGGTAGTTATTAAACCTATCCCACTCTCTAGATACCCCTTAGCACGTAAAGGAATATTATTTGGGGGTCCAGCCATGGAGAAGAGTTTAGACACGAGGAGAAGATAAGGAACACACCCATTATCAAGAAATCACATTAGGATTCTCTTTTTAACCTGTTCCTTAAAACACTAGTGCTTAGGAAATCTATTGGAGGCAGAAGCCGTCAAGGGTAGCTTAGGGTTAGGGTTAGGGTTAGAGTTAGTGTTAGGGTTAGGGCTCGGTTTAGGGTAGGGGTTAGGATTAGGGTACGCGCTAGGGTTAGGGTAGGGGTTAGGGTTAGGGTACGCGTTAGGGTGAGGTTAGTTATTAAACCTATAACACTCTCTGGATAACCCTTAGCACATAAAGGAATATTATTTGGGGGTCCAGCCATGGAGAAGAGTTTAGACACGAGGAGAAGATAAGGAACACACCCATTATCAAGAAATCACATTAGGATTCTCTTTTTAACATGTTCCTTAAAACACTAGTGCTTAGGAAATCTATTGGAGGCAGAAGCCGTCAAGGGTAGCTTAGGGTTAGGGTTAGGGTTAGGGTGAGGGTTAGGGTACGGCTTAGGGTACGGGTTCGGGGAGGGGTTCGGGTAGGGCGTAGGGTATAGGTTAGGGTTAGGGTTAGGGCTAGTGTTAGGGTTAGGGCTCGGTTTAGGGTACGGGTTTGGATTAGGGTACGCGTTAGGGTTCGGGTAGGGGTTAGGGTTTGGGTACGCGTTAGGGTGAGGGTAGTTATTAAACCTATCCCACTCTCTAGATACCCCTTAGCACGTAAAGGAATATTATTTGGGGGTCCAGCCATGGAGAAGAGTTTAGACACGAGGAGAAGATAAGGAACACACCCATTATCACGAAATCACATTAGGATTCTCTTTTTAACCTGTTCCTTAAAACACTAGTGCTTAGGAAATCTATTGGAGGCAGAAGCAGTCAAGGGTAGCTTAGGGTTAGGGTTAGGGTTAGGGTGAGGGTTAGGGTATGGCTTAGGGTACGGGTTCGGGGAGGGGTTCGGGTAGGGCGTAGGGTATGGGTTAGGGTTAGGGTTAGGGTTAGTGTTAGGGTTAGGGCTCGGTTTAGGGTATGGGTTAGGATTAGGGTACGCGTTAGGGTTAGGGTAGGGGTTAGGGTTAGGGTACGCGTTAGGGTGGGGGTAGTTATTAAACCTATCACACTCTCTAGATACCCCTTAGCACGTAAAGGAATATTATTTGGGTGTCCAGCCATGGAGAAGAGTTTAGACACTAGGAGAAGATAAGGAACACACCCATTATCACGAAATCACATTAGGATTCTCTTTTTAACCTGTTCCTTAAAACACTATTGCTTAGGAAATCTATTGGAGGCAGAAGCCGTCAAGGGTAGCTTAGGGTTAGGGTTAGGGTTAGGGTGAGGGTTAGGGTACGGCTTAGGGTACGGGTTCGGGGAGGGGTTCGGGTAGGGCGTAGGGTATGGGTTAGGGTTAGGGTTATGGTTAGTGTTAGGGTTAGGGCTCGGTTTAGGGTACGGGTTAGGATTAGGGTACGCGTTAGTGTTAGGGTAGGTGTTAGGGTTAGGGTACGCGATAGGGTGAGGTTAGTTATTAAACCTATCCCACTCTCTAGATACCCCATAGTACGTAAAGGAATATTATTTGGGGGTCCAGCCATGGAGAAGAGTTTAGACACGAGGAGAAGATAAGGAACACACCCATTATCAAGAAATCACATTAGGATTCTCTTTTTAACCTGTTCCTTAAAACACTAGTGCTTAGGAAATCTATTGGAGGCAGAAGCAGTCAAGGGTAGCTTAGGGTTAGGGTTAGGGTTAGGGTGAGGGTTAGGGTATGGCTTAGGGTACGGGTTCGGGGAGGGGTTCGGGTAGGGCGTAGGGTATGGGTTAGGGTTAGGGTTATGGTTAGTGTTAGGGTTAGGGCTCGGTTTAGGGTACGGTTTAGGATTAAGGTACGCGTTAAGGTTAGGGTATGGGTTATGGTTAGGGTACGCGTTAGGGTGGGGGTAGTTATTAAACCTATCACACTCTCTAGATACCCCTTAGCACGTAAAGGACTATTATTTGGGGGTCCAGCCATGGAGAAGAGTTTAGACACGAGGAGAAGATAAGGAACACACCCATTATCAAGAAATCACAATGTGATTCTCTTTTTAAACTGTTCCTTAAAACACTAGTGCTTAGGAAATCTATTGGAGGCAGAAGCCGTCAAGGGTAGCTTAGGGTTAGGGTTAGGGTTAGGGTGAGGGTTAGGGTACGGCTTAGGGTACGGGTTCGGGGAGGGGTTCGGGTAGGGCGTAGGGTATGGGTTAGGGTTAGGGTTAGGGCTAGTGTTAGGGTTAGGGCTCGGTTTAGGGTACAGGTTAGGATTAGGGTACGCGTTAGGGTTAGGGTAGGGGTTAGGGTTAGGGTACGCGTTAGGGTGAGGGTAGTTATTAAACCTATCCCACTCTCTAGATACCCCTTAGCACGTAAAGGAATATTATTTGGGGGTCCAGCCATGGAGAAGAGTTCAGACACTAGGAGAAGATAAGGAACACACCCATTATCACGAAATCACATTAGGATTCTCTTTTTAACCTGTTCCTTAAAACACTAGTGCTTAGGAAATCTATTGGAGGCAGAAGCAGTCAAGGGTAGCTTAGGGTTAGGGTTAGGGTTAGGGTGAGGGTTAGGGTACGGCTTAGGGTACGGGTTCGGGGAGGGGTTCGGGTAGGGCGTAGGGTATGGGTTAGGGTTAGGGTTAGGGCTAGTGTTAGGGTTAGGGCTCGGTTTAGGGTACGGGTTAGGATTAGGGTACGCGTTAGGGTTCGGGTAGGGGTTAGGGTTAGGGTACGCGTTAGGGTGAGGGTAGTTATTAAACCTATCCCACTCTCTAGATACCCCTTAGCACGTAAAGGAATATTATTTGGGGGTCCAGCCATGGAGAAGAGTTTAGACACGAGGAGAAGATAAGGAACACACCCATTATCAAGAAATCACATTAGGATTCTCTTTTTAACCTGTTCCTTAAAACACTAGTGCTAAGGAAATGTATTGGAGGCAGAAGCCGTCAAGGGTAGCTTAGGGTTAGGGTTAGGGTTAGGGTGAGGGTTAGGGTACGGTTTAGGGTACGGGTTCAGGGAGGGGTTCGGGTAGGGCATAGGGTATGGGTTAGGGTTAGGGTTAGAGTTAGTGTTAGGGTTAGGGCTCGGTTTAGGATACGGGTTAGGATTAGGGTACGCGCTAGGGTTAGGGTAGGGGTTAGGGTTAGTGTACGCGTTAGGGTGATGGTAGTTATTAAACCTATCACACTCTCTAGATACCCCTTAGCACATAAAGGAATATTATTTGGGGGTCCAGCCATGGAGAAGAGTTTAGACACGAGGAGAAGACAAGGAACACACCCATTATCAAGAAATCACATTAGGATTCTCTTTTTAACATGTTCCTTAAAACACTAGTGCTTAGGAAATCTATTGGAGGCAGAAGCCGTCAAGGGTAGCTTAGGGTTAGGGTTAGGGTTAGGTTGAGGGTTAGGGTACGGCTTAGGGTACGGGTTCGGGGAGGTGTTCGGGTAGGGCGTAGGGTATGGGTTAGGGTTAGGGTTAGGGCTAGAGTTAGGTTTAGTGCTCGGTTTAGGGTACAGGTTAGGATTAGGGTACGCGTTAGGGTTAGGGTAGGGGTTAGGGTTAGTGTACGCGTTAGGGTGAGGGTAGTTATTAAACCTATCCCACTCTCTAGATACCCCTTAGCACGTACAGGAATATTATTGGGGGTCCAGCCATGGAGAAGAGTTTAGACACTAGGAGAAGATAAGGAACACACCCATTATCACGAAATCACATTAGGATTCTCTTTTTAACCTCTTCCTTAAAACACTAGTGCTTAGGAAATCTATGGGAGGCAGAAGCAGTCAAGGGTAGCTTAGTGTTAGGGTTAGGGTTAGGGTGAGGGTTAGGGTACGGCTTAGGGTACGGGTTCGGGGAGGGTTTCGGATAGGGCGTAGGGTATGGGTTAGGGTTAGGGTTAGGGTTAGTGTTAGGGTTAGGGCTCGGTTTAGGGTACGGGTTAGGATTAGGGTACTAGATAGGGTTAGGGTAGCGGTTAGGGTTAGGGTACACGTTAGGGTGAGGGTAGTTATTAAACCTATCCCACTCTCTAGATACCCCTTAGCACGTAAAGGAATATTATTTGGGGGTCCAGCCATGGAGAAGAGTTTAGACACGAGGAGAAGATAAGGAACACACCCATTATCAAGAAATCACATTAGGATTCTCTTTTTAACCTGTTCCTTAAAACACTAGTGCTTAGGAAATCTATTGGAGGCAGAAGCCGTCAAGGGTAGCTTAGGGTTAGGGTTAGGGTTAGAGTTAGTGTTAGGGTTAGGGCTCGGTTTAGGGTAGGGGTTAGGATTAGGGTACGCGCTAGGGTTAGGGTAGGGGTTAGGGTTAGGGTACGCGTTAGGGTGAGGTTAGTTATTAAACCTATAACACTCTCTGGATAACCCTTAGCACATAAAGGAATATTATTTGGGGGTCCAGCCATGGAGAAGAGTTTAGACACGAGGAGAAGATAAGGAACACACCCATTATCAAGAAATCACATTAGGATTCTCTTTTTAACATGTTCCTTAAAACACTAGTGCTTAGGAAATCTATTGGAGGCAGAAGCCGTCAAGGGTAGCTTAGGGTTAGGGTTAGGGTTAGGGTGAGGGTTAGGGTACGGCTTAGGGTACGGGTTCGGGGAGGGGTTCGGGTAGGGCGTAGGGTATAGGTTAGGGTTAGGGTTAGGGCTAGTGTTAGGGTTAGGGCTCGGTTTAGGGTACGGGTTTGGATTAGGGTACGCGTTAGGGTTCGGGTAGGGGTTAGGGTTTGGGTACGCGTTAGGGTGAGGGTAGTTATTAAACCTATCCCACTCTCTAGATACCCCTTAGCACGTAAAGGAATATTATTTGGGGGTCCAGCCATGGAGAAGAGTTTAGACACGAGGAGAAGATAAGGAACACACCCATTATCACGAAATCACATTAGGATTCTCTTTTTAACCTGTTCCTTAAAACACTAGTGCTTAGGAAATCTATTGGAGGCAGAAGCAGTCAAGGGTAGCTTAGGGTTAGGGTTAGGGTTAGGGTGAGGGTTAGGGTATGGCTTAGGGTACGGGTTCGGGGAGGGGTTCGGGTAGGGCGTAGGGTATGGGTTAGGGTTAGGGTTAGGGTTAGTGTTAGGGTTAGGGCTCGGTTTAGGGTATGGGTTAGGATTAGGGTACGCGTTAGGGTTAGGGTAGGGGTTAGGGTTAGGGTACGCGTTAGGGTGGGGGTAGTTATTAAACCTATCACACTCTCTAGATACCCCTTAGCACGTAAAGGAATATTATTTGGGTGTCCAGCCATGGAGAAGAGTTTAGACACTAGGAGAAGATAAGGAACACACCCATTATCACGAAATCACATTAGGATTCTCTTTTTAACCTGTTCCTTAAAACACTATTGCTTAGGAAATCTATTGGAGGCAGAAGCCGTCAAGGGTAGCTTAGGGTTAGGGTTAGGGTTAGGGTGAGGGTTAGGGTACGGCTTAGGGTACGGGTTCGGGGAGGGGTTCGGGTAGGGCGTAGGGTATGGGTTAGGGTTAGGGTTATGGTTAGTGTTAGGGTTAGGGCTCGGTTTAGGGTACGGGTTAGGATTAGGGTACGCGTTAGTGTTAGGGTAGGTGTTAGGGTTAGGGTACGCGATAGGGTGAGGTTAGTTATTAAACCTATCCCACTCTCTAGATACCCCATAGTACGTAAAGGAATATTATTTGGGGGTCCAGCCATGGAGAAGAGTTTAGACACGAGGAGAAGATAAGGAACACACCCATTATCAAGAAATCACATTAGGATTCTCTTTTAAACCTGTTCCTTAAATCACTAGTGCTTAGGAAATCTATTGGAGGCAGAAGCCGTCAAGGGTAGCTTAGGGTTAGGGTTAGGGTTAGGGTGAGGGTTAGGGTACGGCTTAGGGTACGGGTTCAGGGAGGGGTTCGGGTAGGGCGTATGGTATGGTTTAGGGTTAGGGTTAGGGCTAGTGTTAGGGTTAGGGCTCGGTTTAGGGTACGGGTTAGGATTAGGGTACGCGTTAGTGTTAGGGTAGGGGTTAGTGTTAGGGTCCGCTTTAGGGTGAGGGTAGTTATTAAACCTATCCCACTCTCTAGATACCCCTTAGCACGTAAAGGAATATTATTTGGGGGTCCAGCCATGGAGAAGGGTTTAGACACTAGGAGAAGATAAGGAACACACCCATTATCATGAAATCACAATATGATTCTCTTTTTAAACTGTTCCTTAAAACACTAGTGGTTAGGAAATCTATTGGAGGCAGAAGCAGTCAAGGGTAGCTTAGGGTTAGGGTTAGGGTTAGGGTGAGGGTTAGGGTACGGCTTAGGGTACGGGTTCGGGGAGGGGTTCGGGTAGGGCGTAGGGTATGGGTTAGGGTTAGGGTTATGGTTAGTGTTAGAGTTAGGGCTCGGTTTAGGGTACGGGTTAGGATTAGGGTACTCGTTAGGGTTAGGGTAGCGGTTAGGGTTAGGGTACGCGTTAGGGTGAGGGTAGTTATTAAACCTATCACACTCTCTAGATACCCCTTAGCACATAAAGGAATATTATTGGGGGGTCCAGCCATGGAGAAGAGTTTAGACACGAGGAGAAGACAAGGAACACACCCATTATCAAGAAATCACATTAGGATTCTCTTTTTAACATGTTCCTTAAAACACTAGTGCTTAGGAAATCTATTGGAGGCAGAAGCCGTCAAGGGTAGCTTAGGGTTAGGGTTAGGGTTAGGGTGAGGGTTAGGGTACGGCTTAGGGTACGGGTTCGGGGAGGTGTTCGGGTAGGGCGTAGGGTATGGGTTAGGGTTAGGGTTAGGGCTAGTGTTAGGTTTAGGGCTCGGTTTAGGGTACGGGTTAGGATTAGGCTATGCGTTAGGGTTAGGGTAGGGGTTAGGGTTAGTGTACGCGTTAGGGTGAGGGTAGTTATTAAACCTATCCCACTCTCTAGATACCCCTTAGCACGTAAAGGAATATTATTGGGGGTCCAGCCATGGAGAAGAGTTTAGACACTAGGAGAAGATAAGGAACACACCCATTATCACGAAATCACATTAGGATTCTCTTTTTAACCTGTTCCTTAAAACACTAGTGCTTAGGAAATCTATTGGAGGTAGAAGCAGTCAAGGGTAGCTTAGGGTTAGGGTTAGGGTTAGGGTATGGCTTAGGGTACGGGTTCGGGGAGGGGTTCGGGTAGGGCGTAGGGTATGGGTTAGGGTTAGGGTTAGGGTTAGTGTTAGGGTTAGGGCTCGGTTTAGGGTACGGTTTAGTATTAGGGTACGCGTTAGGGTTAGGGCAGGGGTTAGGGTTAGGATACGCATTAGGGTGGGGGTAGTTATTAAACCTATCACACTCTCTAGATACCCCTTAGCACGTAAAGGAATATTATTTGGGGGTCCAGCCATGGAGAAGAGTTTAGACACGAGGAGAAAATAAGGAACACACCCATTATCAAGAAACCACATTTGGATTCTCTTTTTAACCTGTTCCTTAAAACACTAGTGCTTAGGAAATCTATTGGAGGCAGAAGCAGTCAAGGGTAGCTTAGGGTTAGGGTTAGGGTTAGGGTGAGGGTTAGGGTACGGTTTAGGGTACGGGTTCAGGGAGGGGTTCGGGTAGGGCGTAGGGTATGGGTTAGGGTTAGGGTTAGAATTAGTGTTAGGGTTAGGGCTCGGTTTAGGGTACGGGTTAGGATTAGGGTACGCACTAGGGTTAGGGTAGGGGTTATGGTTAGGGTACGCGTTAGGTTGAGGGTAGTTATTAAACCTATCACACTCTCTAGATACCCCTTAGCACATAAAGGAATATTATTGGGGGGTCCAGCCATGGAGAAGAGTTTAGACACGAGGAGAAGACAAGGAACACACCCATTATCAAGAAATCACATTAGGATTCTCTTTTTAACATGTTCCTTAAAACACTAGTGCTTAGGAAATCGATTGGAGGCAGAAGCCTTCAAGGGTAGCTTAGGGTTAGGGTTAGGGTTAGGGTGAGGGTTAGGGTACGGCTTAGGTTACGGGTTCGGGGAGGTGTTCGGGTAGGGCGTAGGGTATGGGTTAGGGTTAGGGTTAGGGCTAGTGTTAGGTTTAGGGCTCGGTTTAGGGTACAGGTTAGGATTAGGCTATGCGTTAGGGTTAGGGTAGGGGTTAGGGTTAGTGTACGCGTTAGGGTGAGGGTAGTTATTAAACCTATCCCACTCTCTAGATACCCCTTAGCACGTAAAGGAATATTATTGGGGGTCCAGCCATGGAGAAGAGTTTAGACACTAGGAGAAGATAAGGAACACACCCATTATCACGAAATCACATTAGGATTCTCTTTTTAACCTGTTCTTTAAAACACTAGTGCTTAGGAAATCTATTGGAGGCAGAAGCAGTCAAGGGTAGCTTAGGGTTAGGGTTAGGGTTAGGGTGAGGGTTAGGGTATGGCTTAGGGTACGGCTTCGGGGAGGGGTTCGGGTAGGGCGTAGGGTTTGGGTTAGGGTTAGGGTTAGGGTTAGTGTTAGGGTTAGGGCTCGGTTTAGGGTACGGTTTAGGATTAGGGTACGCGTTAGGGTTAGGGCAGGGGTTAGGGTTAGGATACGCGTTAGGGTGGGGGTAGTTATTAAACCTATCACACTCTCTAGATACCCCTTAACACGTAAAGGAATATTATTTGGGGGTCCAGCCATGGAGAAGAGTTTAGACACGAGGAGAAGATAAGGAACACACCCATTATCAAGAAATCACATTAGGATTCTCTTTTTAACCTGTTCCTTAAAACACTAGTGCTTAGGAAATCTATTGGAGGCAGAAGCAGTCAAGGGTAGCTTAGGGTTAGGGTTAGGGGTAGGGTGAGGGTTAGGGTACGGCTTAGGGTACGGGTTCGGGGAGGGGTTCGGGTAGGGCATAGGGTATGGGTTAGGGTTAGGGTTAGGGCTAGTGTTAGGGTTAGGGCTCGGTTTAGGGTACGGGTTAGGATTAGGGTACGCGTTAGGGTTAGGGTAGGGGTTAGGGTTAGGGTACTCGTTAGGGTGAGGGTAGTCATTAAACCTATCCCACTCTCTAGATACCCCTTAGCACGTAAAGGAATATTATTTGGGGGTCCAGCCATGGAGAAGAGTTTAGACACGAGGATTAGATAAGGAACACACCCATTATCAAGAAATCACATTAGGATTCTCTTTTTAACCTGTTCCTTAAAACACTAGTGCTTAGGAAATCTATTGGAGGCAGAAGCAGTCAAGGGTAGCTTAGGGTTAGGGTTAGGGTTAGGGTGAGGGTTAGGGTATGGCTTAGGGTACGGGTTCGGGGAGGGGTTCGGATAGGGCGTAGGGTATGGGTTAGGGTTAGGGTTAGGGTTAGTGTTAGGGTTAGGGCTCGGTTTAGGGTACGGGTTAGGATTAGGGTACGCGTTAGGGTTATGGTAGGGGTTAGGGTTAGGGTACGCGTTAGGGTGGGGGTAGTTATTAAACCTATCACACTCTCTAGATACCCCTTAGCACGTAAAGGACTATTATTTGGGGGTCCAGCCATGGAGAAGAGTTTAGACACGAGGAGAAGATAAGGAACACACCCATTATCAAGAAATCACAATGTGATTATCCTTTTAAAGTGTTCCTTAAAACACTAGTGCTTAGGAAATCTATTGGAGGCAGAAGCAGTCAAGGGTAGCTTAGGGTTAGGGTTAGGGTTAGGGTGAGGGTTAGGGTATGGCTTAGGGTACGGGTTGGGGGAGGGGTTCGGGTAGGGCGTAGGCTATGGGTTAGGGTTAGGGTTAGGGTTAGTGTTAGGGTTAGGGCTCGGTTTAGGGTACGGGTTAGGATTAGTGTATGCGTTAGGGTTAGGGTAGGGGTTAGGGTTAGGGTACGCGTTAGGGTGAGGGTAGTTATTAAACCTATCCCACTCTCTAGATACCCCTTAGCACGTACAGGTATATTATTGGGGGTCCAGCCATGGAGAAGAGTTTAGACACTAGGAGAAGATAAGGAACACACCCATTATCAAGAAATCACATTAGGATTCTCTTTTTCACCTGTTCCTTAAAACACTAGTGCTTAGGAAATCTATTGGAGGCAGAAGCAGTCAAGGGTAGCTTAGGGTTAGGGTTAGGGTTAGGGTGAGGGTTAGGGTATGGCTTAGGGTACGGGTTCGGGGAGGGGTTCGGGTAGGGCGTAGGGTATGGGTTAGGGTTAGGGTTAGGGTTAGTGTTAGGGTTAGGGCTCGGTTTAGGGTACGGGTTAGGATTAGGTTACGCGTTAGGGTTAGGGTAGGGGTTAGGGTTAGGGTACGCGATAGGGTGAGGTTAGTTCTTAAACCTATCCCACTCTCTAGATACCCCTTAGTACGTAAAGGAATATTATTTGGGGGTCCAGCCATGGAGAAGAGTTTAGACACGAGGAGAAGATAAGGAACACACCCATTATCAAGAAATCACATTAGGATTCTCTTTTTAACCTGTTCCTTAAAACACTAGTGCTTAGGAAATCTATTGGAGGCAGAAGCCGTCAAGGGTAGCTTAGTGTTAGGGTTAGGGTTAGGGTGAGGGTTAGGGTACGGCTTACGATACGGGTTCGGGGAGGGGTTCGGGTAGGGCGTAGGGTATGGGTTAGGTTTAGGGTTAGGGTTAGTGTTAGGGTTAGGGCTCGGTTTAGGGTACGGGTTAGGATTAGGGTACGCGTTAGGGTTAGGGTAGGGGTTATGGTTAGGGTACGCGTTAGGGTGGGGGTAGTTATTAAACCTATCACACTCTCTAGATACCCCTTAGCACGTAAAGGACTATTATTTGGGGGTCCAGCCATGGAGAAGAGTTTAGACACGAGGAGAAGATAAGGAACACACCCATTATCAAGAAATCACAATGTGATTCTCTTTTTAAACTGTTCCTTAAAACACTAATGCTTAGGAAATCTATTGGAGGCAGAAGCAGTCAAGGGTAGCTTAGGGTTAGGGTTAGTGTTAGGGTGAGGGTTAGGGTACGGCTTAGGGTACGGGTTCGGGGAGGGGTTCGGGTAGGCCGTAGGGTATGGGTTAGGGTTAGGGTTAGGGTTAGTGTTAGGGTTAGGGCTCGGTTTAGGGTAAGGGTTAGGATTAGGGTACGCGTTAGTGTTAGGGTAGTGGTTAGGGTTAGGGTACGCTTTAGGGTGAGGGTAGTTATTAAACCTATTCCACTCTCTAGATACCCCTTAGCACGTAAAGGAATATTATTTGGGGGTCCAGCCATGGAGAAGGGTTTAGACACTAGGAGAAGATAAGGAACACACCCATTATCAAGAAATCACAATATGATTCTCTTTTTAAACTGTTCCTTAAAACACTAGTGCTTAGGAAATCTATTGGAGGCAGAAGCAGTCAAGGGTAGCTTAGGGTTAGGGTTAGGGTTAGGGTGAGGGTTAGGGCTAGTGTTAGGGTTAGGGCTCGGTTTAGGGTACGGGTTAGGATTAGGGTATGCGTTAGGGTTAGGGTAGGGGATAGGGTTAGGATACGCGTTAGGGTGAGGGTAGTTATTAAACCTATCCCCATCTCTAGATACCCCTTAGCACGTAAAGGAATATTATTTGGGGGTCCAGCCATGGAGAAGAGTTTAGACACGAGGAGAAGATAAGGAACACACCCATTATCAAGAAATCACATTAGGATTCTCTTTTAAACCTGTTCTTTAAATCACTAGTGCTTAGGAAATCTATTGGAGGCAGAAGCCGTCAAGGGTAGCTTAGGGTTAGGGTTAGGGTTAGGGTGAGGGTTAGGGTACGGCTTAGGGTACGGGTTCGGGGAGGGGTTCGGGTAGGGCGTAGGGTATGGGTTAGAGTTAGGGTTAGGGTTAGTGTTAGGGTTAGGGCTCGGTTTAGGGTACGGGTTAGGATTAGGGTACGCGTTAGTGTTAGGGTAGGGGTTAGGGTTAGGGTACGCTTTAGGGTGAGGGTAGTTATTAAACCTATCCCACTCTCTAGATACCCCTTAGCACGTAAAGGAATATTATTTGGGGGTCCAGCCATGGAGAAGGGTTTAGACACTAGGAGAAGATAAGGAACACACCCATTATCATGAAATCACAATATGATTCTCTTTTTAAACTGTTCCTTAAAACACTAGTGGTTAGGAAAACTATTGGAGGCAGAAGCAGTCAAGGGTAGCTTAGGGTTAGGGTTAGGGTTAGGGTGAGGGTTAGGGTACGGCTTAGCGTATGGGTTCGGGCAGGGTTTCGGGTAGGGCGTAGGGTATGGGTTAGGGTTAGGGTTAGGGTTAGTGTTAGAGTTAGGGCTCGGTTTAGGGTACGGGTTAGGATTAGGGTACTCGTTAGGGTTAGGGTAGCGGTTAGGGTTAGTGTACGCGTTAGGGTGAGGGTAGTTATTAAACCTATCGCACTCTCTAGATACCCCTTAGCACGTAAAGGAATATTATTTGGGGGTCCAGCCATGGAGAAGAGTTTAGACACTAGGAGAAGATAAGGAACACACCCATTATCACGAAATCACATTAGGATTCTCTTTTTAACCTGTTCCTTAAAACACTAGTGCTTAGGAAATCTATTGGAGGCAGAAGCAGTCAAGGGTAGCTTAGGGTTAGGGTTAGGGTTAGGGTGAGGGTTAGGGTACGGTTTAGGGTACGGGTTCAGGGAGGGGTTCGGGTAGGGCGTAGGGTATGGGTTAGGGTTAGGGTTAGGGTTAGTGTTAGGGTTAGGGCTCGGTTTAGGGTACGGGTTAGGATTAGGGTACGCGCTAGGGTTAGGGTAGGGGTTAGGGTTAGGGTACGCGATAGGGTGAGGTTAGTTATTAAACCTATCCCACTCTCTAGATACCCCTTAGTACGTAAAGGAATATTATTTGGGGGTCCAGCCATGGAGAAAAGTTTAGACACTAGGAGAAGATAAGGAACACACCCATTATCAAGAAATCACATTAGGATTCTCTTTTTAACCTGTTCCTTAAAACACTAGTGCTTAGGAAATCTATTGGAGGCAGAAGCAGTCAAGGGTAGCTTAGGGTTAGGGTTAGGGTTAGGGTGAGGGTTAGGGTATGGCTTAGGGTACGGGTTCGGGGAGGGGTTCGGGTAGGGCGTAGGGTATGGGTTAGGGTTAGGGTTAGGGTTAGTGTTAGGGTTAGGGCTCGGTTTAGGGTACGGGTTAGGATTAGGGTACGCGTTAGGGTTAGGGTAGGGGTTAGGGTTAGGGTACGCGTTAGGGTGGGCGTAGTTATTAAACCTATCACACTCTCTAGATACCCCTTAGCACGTAAAGGACTATTATTTGGGGGTCCAGCCATGGAGAAGAGTTTAGACACGAGGAGAATATAAGGAACACACCCATTATCAAGAAATCACAATGTGATTCTCTTTTTAAACTGTTCCTTAAAACACTAGTGCTTAGGAAATCTATTGGAGGCAGAAGCAGTCAAGGGTAGCTTAGGGTTAGGGTTAGGGTTAGGGTGAGGGTTAGGGTACGGCTTACGATACGGGTTCGGGGAGGGGTTCGGGTAGGGCGTAGGGTATGGGTTAGGGTTAGGGTTAGGGCTAGTGTTAGGGTTAGGGCTCGGTTTAGGGTACAGGTTAGGATTAGGGTACGCGTTAGGGTTAGGGTAGGGGTTAAGGTTAGTGTACGCGTTAGGGTGAGGGTAGTTATTAAACCTATCCCACTCTCTAGATACCCCTTAGCACGTACAGGTATGTTATTGGGGGTCCAGCCATGGAGAAGAGTTTAGACACTAGGAGAAGATAAGGAACACACCCATTATCAAGAAATCACATTAGGATTCTCTTTTTAACCTGTTCCTTAAAACACTAGTGCTTAGGAAATCTATTGGAGGCAGAAGCAGTCAAGGGTAGCTTAGGGTTAGGGTTAGGGTTAGGGTGAGGGTTAGGGTATGGCTTAGGGTACGGGTTCGGGGAGGGGTTCGGGTAGGGCGTAGGGTATGGGTTAGGGTTAGGGTTAGGGTTAGTGTTAGGGTTAGGGCTCGGTTTAGGGTATGGGTTAGGATTAGGGTACGCGTTAGGGTTAGGGTAGGTGTTAGGGTTAGGGTACGCGTTAGGGTGGGGTTAGTTATTAAACCTATCACACTCCCTAGATACCCCTTAGCACGTAAAGGAATATTATTTGGGGGTCCAGCCATGGAGAAGAGTTTAAACACTAGGAGAAGATAAGGAACACACCCATTATCACGAAATCACATTAGGATTCTCTTTTTAACCTGTTCCTTAAAACACTATTGCTTAGGAAATCTATTGGAGGCAGAAGCCGTCAAGGGTAGCTTAGGGTTAGGATTAGGGTTAGGGTGAGGGTTAGGGTACGGCTTAGGGTACAGGTTCGGTGAGGGGTTCGGGTAGGGCGTAGGGTATGGGTTAGGGTTAGGGTTATGGCTAGTGTTAGGGTTAGGGCTCGGTTTAGGGTACGGGTTAGGATTAGGGTATGCGTTAGGGTTAGGGTAGGGGTTAGGGTTAGGATACGCTTTAGGGTGAGGGTAGTTATTAAACCTATCCCACTCTCTAGATACCCCTTAGCACGTAAGGGAATATTATTTGGGGGTCCAGCCATGGAGAAGAGTTTAGACACGAGGAGAAGATAAGGAACACACCCATTATCAAGAAATCACATAAGGATTCTCTTTTTAACATGTTCCTTAAAACACTAGTGCTTAGGAAATCTATTGGAGGCAGAAGCCGTCAAGGGTAGCTTAGGGTTAGGGTTAGGGTTAGGGTGAGGGTTAGGGTACGGCTTAGGGTACGGGTTCGGGGAGGGGTTCGGGTAGGGCGTAGGGTATGGGTTAGGTTTAGGGTTAGGGCTAGTGTTAGGGTTAGGGCTCGGTTTAGTGTACAGGTTAGGATTAGGGTACGCGTTAGGGTTAGGGTAGGGGTTAAGGTTAGTGTACGCGTTAGGGTGAGGGTAGTTATTAAACCTATCCCACTCTCTAGATACCCCTTAGCACGTACAGGTATATTATTGGGGGTCCAGCCATGGAGAAGAGTTTAGACACTAGGAGAAGATAAGGAACACACCCATTATCAAGAAGTCACATTAGGATTCTCTTTTTAACCTGTTCCTTAAAACACTAGTGCTTAGGAAATCTATTGGAGGCAGAAGCAGTCAAGGGTAGCTTATGGTTAGGGTTAGGGTTAGGGTGAGGGTTAGGGTATGGCTTAGGGTACGGGTTCGGGGAGGGGTTCGGGTAGGGCGTAGGGTATGGGTTAGGGTTAGGGTTAGGGTTAGTGTTAGGGTTAGGGCTCGGTTTAGGGTATGGGTTAGGATTAGGGTACGCGTTAGGGTTAGGGTAGGTGTTAGGGTTAGGGTACGCGTTAGGGTGGGGTTAGTTATTAAACCTATCACACTCCCTAGATACCCCTTAGCACGTAAAGGAATATTATTTGGGGGTCCAGCCATGGAGAAGAGTTTAAACACTAGGAGAAGATAAGGAACACACCCATTATCACGAAATCACATTAGGATTCTCTTTTTAACCTGTTCCTTAAAACACTATTGCTTAGGAAATCTATTGGAGGCAGAAGCCGTCAAGGGTAGCTTAGGGTTAGGATTAGGGTTAGGGTGAGGGTTAGGGTACGGCTTAGGGTACAGGTTCGGTGAGGGGTTCGGGTAGGGCGTAGGGTATGGGTTAGGGTTAGGGTTAGGATTAGTGTTAGGGTTAGGGCTCGGTTTAGGGTACGGGTTAGGATTAGGGTACGCGTTAGGGTTAGGGTAGGGGTTATGGTTAGGGTACGCGTTAGGGTGGGGGTAGTTATTAAACCTATCACACTCTCTAGATACCCCTTAGCACGTAAAGGACTATTATTTGGGGGTCCAGCCATGGAGAAGAGTTTAGACACAAGGAGAAGATAAGGAACACACCCATTATCAAGAAATCACAATGTGATTCTCTTTTTAAACTGTTCCTTAAAACACTAGTGCTTAGGAAATCTGTTGGAGGCAGAAGCAGTCAAGGGTAGCTTAGGGTTAGGGTTAGGGTTAGGGTGAGGGTTAGGGTACGGCTTAGGGTACGGGTTCGGGGAGGGGTTCGGGTAGGCCGTAGGGTATGGGTTAGGGTTAGGGTTAGGGTTAGTGTTAGGGTTAGGGCTCTGTTAAGGGTACGGGTTAGGATTAGGGTACGCGTTAGTGTTAGGGTATTGGTTAGGGTTAGGGTACGCTTTAGGGTGAGGGTAGTTATTAAACCTATCCCACTCTCTAGATACCCCTTAGCACGTAAAGGAATATTATTTGGGGGTCCAGCCATGGAGAAGAATTTAGACACTAGGAGAAGATAAGGAACACACCCATTATCAAGAAATCACAATATGATTCTCTTTTTAAACTGTTCCTTAAAACACTAGTGCTTAGGAAATCTATTGGAGGCAGAAGCCGTCAAGGGTAGCTTAGGGTTAGGGTTAGGGTTAGGGTGAGGGTTAGGGTACGGCTTACGATACGGGTTCGGGGAGGGGTTCGGGTAGGGCGTAGGGTATGGGTTAGGGTTAGGGTTAGGGTTAGTGTTAGGGTTAGGGCTCGGTTTAGGGTACGGGTTAGGATTAGGGTACGCGTTAGTGTTAGGGTAGGTGTTAGGGTTAGGGTACGCGATAGGGTGAGGTTAGTTATTAAACCTATCCCACTCTCTAGATACCCCTTAGTACGTAAAGGAATATTATTTGGGGGTCCAGCCATGGAGAAGAGTTTAGACACTAGGAGAAGATAAGGAACACACCCATTATCAAAAAATCACATTAGGATTCTCTTTTTAACCTGTTCCTTAAAACACTACTGCTTAGGAAATCTATTGGAGGCAGAAGCAGTCAAGGGTAGCTTAGGGTTAGGGTTAGGGTTAGGGTGAGGGTTAGGGTACGGCTTACGATACGGGTTCGGGGAGGGGTTCGGGTAGGGCGTAGGGTATGGGTTAGGGTTAGGGTTAGGGCTAGTGTTAGGGTTAGGTCTCGGTTTAGGGTACGGGTTAGGATTAGGGTATGCGTTAGGGTTAGGGTAGGGGTTAGGGTTAGGATACGCTTTAGGGTGAGGGTAGTTATTAAACCTATCCCACTCTCTAGATACCCCTTAGCACGTAAGGGAATATTATTTGGGGGTCCAGCCATGGAGAAGAGTTTAGACACGAGGAGAAGATAAGGAACACACCCATTATCAAGAAATCACATAAGGATTCTCTTTTTAACATGTTCCTTAAAACACTAGTGCTTAGGAAATCTATTGGAGGCAGAAGCCGTCAAGGGTAGCTTAGGGTTAGGGTTAGGTTTAGGGTGAGGGTTAGGGTACGGCTTAGGGTACGGGTTCGGGGAGGGGTTCGGGTAGGGCGTAGGGTATGGGTTAGGGTTAGGGTTAGGGCTAGTGTTAGGGTTAGGGCTCGGTTTAGGGTACAGGTTAGGATTAGGGTACGCGTTAGGGTTAGGGTAGGGGTTAAGGTTAGTGTACGCGTTAGGGTGAGGGTAGTTATTAAACCTATCCCACTCTCTAGATACCCCTTAGCACGTACAGGTATATTATTGGGGGTCCAGCCATGGAGAAGAGTTTAGACACTAGGAGAAGATAAGGAACACACCCATTATCAAGAAATCACATTAGGATTCTCTTTTTAACCTGTTCCTTAAAACACTAGTGCTTAGGAAATCTATTGGAGGCAGAAGCAGTCAAGGGTAGCTTAGGGTTAGGGTTAGGGTTAGGGTGAGGGTTAGGGTATGGCTTAGTGTACGGGTTCGGGGAGGGGTTCGGGTAGGGCGTAGGGTATGGGTTAGGGTTAGGGTTAGGGTTAGTGTTAGGGTTAGGGCTCGGTTTAGGGTATGGGTTAGGATTAGGGTACGCGTTAGGGTTAGGGTAGGTGTTAGGGTTAGGGTACGCGTTAGGGTGGGGTTAGTTATTAAACCTATCACACTCCCTAGATACCCCTTAGCACGTAAAGGAATATTATTTGGGGGTCCAGCCATGGAGAAGAGTTTAGACACTAGGAGAAGATAAGGAACACACCCATTATCAAGAAATCACATTAGGATTCTCTTTTTAACCTGTTCCTTAAAACACTAGTGCTTAGGAAATCTATTGGAGGCAGAAGCCGTCAAGGGTAGCTTAGGGTTAGGGTTAGGGTTAGGGTGAGGGTTAGGGTATGGCTTAGGGTACGGGTTCGGGGAGGGGTTCGGGTAGGGCGTAGGGTATGGGTTAGGGTTAGGGTTAGGGTTAGTGTTAGGGTTAGGGCTCGGTTTAGGGTACGGGTTAGGATTAGGGTACGCGTTAGGGTTAGGGTAGGGGTTATGGTTAGGGTACGCGTTAGGGTGGGGGTAGTTATTAAACCTATCACACTCTCTAGATACCCCTTAGCACGTAAAGGACTATTATTTGGGGGTCCAGCCATGGAGAAGAGTTTAGACACGAGGAGAAGATAAGGAACACACCCATTATCAAGAAATCACAATGTGATTCTCTTTTAAACTGTTCCTTAAAACACTAGTGCTTAGGAAATCTATTGGAGGCAGAAGCAGTCAAGGGTAGCTTAGGGTTAGGGTTAGGGTTAGGGTGAGGGTTAGGGTACGGCTTAGGGTACGGGTTCGGGGAGGGGTTCGGGTAGGCCGTAGGGTATGGGTTAGGGTTAGGGTTAGGGTTAGTGTTAGGGTTAGGGCTCGGTTAAGGGTACGGGTTAGGATTAGGGTACGCGTTAGTGTTAGGGTAGTGGTTAGGGTTAGGGTACGCTTTAGGGTGAGGGTAGTTATTAAACCTATCCCACTCTCTAGATACCCCTTAGCACGTAAAGGAATATTATTTGGGGGTCCAGCCATGGAGAAGAATTTAGACACTAGGAGAAGATAAGGAACACACCCATTATCAAGAAATCACAATATGATTCTCTTTTTAAACTGTTCCTTAAAACACTAGTGCTTAGGAAATCTATTGGAGGCAGAAGCCGTCAAGGGTAGCTTAGGGTTAGGGTTAGGGTTAGGGTGAGGGTTAGGGTACGGCTTACGATACGGGTTCGGGGAGGGGTTCGGGTAGGGCGTAGGGTATGGGTTAGGGTTAGGGTTATGGCTAGTGTTAGGGTTAGGGCTCGGTTTAGGGTACGGGTTAGGATTAGGGTATGCGTTAGGGTTAGGGTAGGGGTTAGGCTTAGGATACGCTTTAGGGTGAGGGTAGTTATTAAACCTATCCCACTCTCTAGATACCCCTTAGCACGAAAGGGAATATTATTTGGGGGTCCAGCCATGGAGAAGAGTTTAGACACGAGGAGAAGATAAGGAACACACCCATTATCAAGAAATCACATAAGGATTCTCTTTTTAACATGTTCCTTAAAACACTAGTGCTTAGGAAATCTATTGGAGGCAGAAGCCGTCAAGGGTAGCTTAGGGTTAGGGTTAGGGTTAGGGTGAGGGTTAGGGTACGGCTTAGGGTACGGGTTCGTGGAGGGGTTCGGGTAGGGCGTAGGGTATGGGTTAGGGTTAGGGTTAGGGCTAGTGTTAGGGTTAGGGCTCGGTTTAGTGTACAGGTTATGATTAGGGTACGCGTTAGGGTTAGGGTAGGGGTTAAGGTTAGTGTACGCGTTAGGGTGAGGGTAGTTATTAAACCTATCCCACTCTCTAGATACCCCTTAGCACGTACAGGTATATTATTGGGGGTCCAGCCATGGAGAAGAGTTTAGACACTAGGAGAAGATAAGGAACACACCCATTATCAAGAAGTCACATTAGGATTCTCTTTTTAACCTGTTCCTTAAAACACTAGTGCTTAGGAAATCTATTGGAGGCAGAAGCAGTCAAGGGTAGCTTAGGGTTAGGGTTAGGGTTAGGGTGAGGGTTAGGGTATGGCTTAGGGTACGGGTTCGGGGAGGGGTTCGGGTAGGGCGTAGGGTATGGGTTAGGGTTAGGGTTAGGGTTAGTGTTAGGGTTAGGGCTCGGTTTAGGGTATGGGTTAGGATTAGGGTACGCGTTAGGGTTAGGGTAGGTGTTAGGGTTAGGGTACGCGTTAGGGTGGGGTTAGTTATTAAACCTATCACACTCCCTAGATACCCCTTAGCACGTAAAGGAATATTATTTGGGGGTCCAGCCATGGAGAAGAGTTTAAACACTAGGAGAAGATAAGGAACACACCCATTATCACGAAATCACATTAGGATTCTCTTTTTAACCTGTTCCTTAAAACACTATTGCTTAGGAAATCTATTGGAGGCAGAAGCCGTCAAGGGTAGCTTAGGGTTAGGATTAGGGTTAGGGTGAGGGTTAGGGTACGGCTTAGGGTACAGGTTCGGTGAGGGGTTCGGGTAGGGCGTAGGGTATGGGTTAGGGTTAGGGTTAGGGTTAGTGTTAGGGTTACGGCTCGGTTTAGGGTACGGGTTAGGATTAGGGTACGCGTTAGGGTTAGGGTAGGGGTTATGGTTAGGGTACGCGTTAGGGTGGGGGTAGTTATTAAACCTATCACACTCTCTAGATACCCCTTAGCACGTAAAGGACTATTATTTGGGGGTCCAGCCATGGAGAAGAGTTTAGACACAAGGAGAAGATAAGGAACACACCCATTATCAAGAAATCACAATGTGATTCTCTTTTTAAACTGTTCCTTAAAACACTAGTGCTTAGGAAATCTATTGGAGGCAGAAGCAGTCAAGGGTAGCTTAGGGTTAGGGTTAGGGTTAGGGTGAGGGTTAGGGTACGGCTTAGGGTACGGGTTCGGGGAGGAGTTCGGGTAGGCCGTAGGGTATGGGTTAGGGTTAGGGTTAGGGTTAGTGTTAGGGTTAGGGCTCGGTTAAGGGTACGGGTTAGGATTAGGGTACGCGTTAGTGTTAGGGTAGTGGTTAGGGTTAGGGTACGCTTTAGGGTGAGGGTAGTTATTAAACCTATCCCACTCTCTAGATACCCCTTAGCACGTAAAGGAATATTATTTGGGGGTCCAGCCATGGAGAAGAGTTTAGACACGAGGAGAAGATAAGGAACACACCCATTATCAAGAAATCACATAAGGATTCTCTTTTTAACATGTTCCTTAAAACACTAGTGCTTAGGAAATCTATTGGAGGCAGAAGCCGTCAAGGGTAGCTTAGGGTTAGGGTTAGGGTTAGGGTGAGGGTTAGGGTACGGCTTAGGGTACGGGTTCGGGGAGGGGTTCGGGTAGGGCGTAGGGTATGGGTTAGGGTTAGGGTTAGGGCTAGTGTTAGGGTTAGGGCTCGGTTTAGTGTACAGGTTAGGATTAGGGTACGCGTTAGGGTTAGGGTAGGGGTTAAGGTTAGTGTACGCGTTAGGGTGAGGGTAGTTATTAAACCTATCCCACTCTCTAGATACCCCTTAGCACGTACAGGTATATTATTGGGGGTCCAGCCATGGAGAAGAGTTTAGACACTAGGAGAAGATAAGGAACACACCCATTATCAAGAAGTCACATTAGGATTCTCTTTTTAACCTGTTCCTTAAAACACTAGTGCTTAGGAAATCTATTGGAGGCAGAAGCAGTCAAGGGTAGCTTAGGGTTAGGGTTAGTGTTAGGGTGAGGGTTAGGGTATGGCTTAGGGTACGGGTTCGGGGAGGGGTTCGGGTAGGGCGTAGGGTATGGGTTAGGGTTAGGGTTAGGGTTAGTGTTAGGGTTAGGGCTCGGTTTAGGGTATGGGTTAGGATTAGGGTACGCGTTAGGGTTAGGGTAGGTGTTAGGGTTAGGGTACGCGTTAGGGTGGGGTTAGTTATTAAACCTATCACACTCTCTAGATACCCCTTAGCACGTAAAGGAATATTATTTGGGGGTCCAGCCATGGAGAAGAGTTTAGACACTAGGAGAAGATAAGGAACACACCCATTATCACGAAATCACATTAGGATTCTCTTTTTAACCTGTTCCTTAAAACACTATTGCTTAGGAAATCTATTGGAGGCAGAAGCCGTCAAGGGTAGCTTAGGGTTAGGATTAGGGTTAGGGTGAGGGTTAGGGTACGGCTTAGGGTACGGGTTCGGTGAGGGGTTCGGGTAGGGCGTAGGGTATGGGTTAGGGTTAGGGTTAGGGTTAGTGTTAGGGTTAGGGCTCGGTTTAGGGTACGGGTTAGGATTAGGGTACGCGTTAGTGTTAGGGTAGGTGTTAGGGTTAGGGTACGCGATAGGGTGAGGTTAGTTATTAAACCTATCCCACTCTCTAGATACCCCTTAGTACGTAAAGGAATATTATTTGGGGGTCCAGCCATGGAGAAGAGTTTAGACACTAGGAGAAGATAAGGAACACACCCATTATCAAGAAATCACATTAGGATTCTCTTTTTAACCTGTTCCTTAAAACACTACTGCTTAGGAAATCTATTGGAGGTAGAAGCAGTCAAGGGTAGCTTAGGGTTAGGGTTAGGGTTAGGGTGAGGGTTAGGGTACGGCTTACGATACGGGTTCGGGGAGGGGTTCGGGTAGGGCGTAGGGTATGGGTTAGGGTTAGGGTTAGGGCTAGTGTTAGGGTTAGGGCTCGGTTTAGGGTACGGGTTAGGATTAGGGTATGCGTTAGGGTTAGGGTAGGGGTTAGGGTTAGGATACGCTTTAGGGTGAGGGTAGTTATTAAACCTATCCCACTCTCTAGATACCCCTTAGCACGTAAGGGAATATTATTTGGGGGTCCAGCCATGGAGAAGAGTTTAGACACGAGGAG